>NC_058082.1:542207133-542557855 GCF_014858855.1 Bufo gargarizans | reverse complement strand
ATACAGTAACTAGTAACTCTTACTACTGGGATAAATACTTATTGGTTAACCCTTTAATGATCAGGCATGATATATAGGGCTTTTTAATATATTTTTTCAACATGTTTTTGTTGTATTTGGAGGAAACTGTGCAAAACATTTTTTTTTCCAAACTATTTTTTTCCTTTTTTGTGCAACATAATTTGTGCCCCAAGAGGTCACTAAAAGACCTTTAGAAGACACTGAGACTTTTTTTATTTTATTTTTCACTATATCCATTGTAACTGTGACATCCAAAGGAACCCCAGTTACAGGGGAAACCAGCCCCCTGTCGAGGGCTTTGTACAAGGCAAAGCTCTGCTCTCCTCTGCCCCCTGAGACGCCCGGTGATCATGTGATTGCTGGGTCCATGGAGCATCCTCTATTCACTACATCATTGCATAGCGCTTATTGGGCGCTATGTACCTATCTGAAGAGAAGGCAGATGCTGTAATAAACCACTTCTGGCTTCTCTTCAGGTCCCCTGCTGCCACTAATAACTAGGACCTGACCTGTTCCTGCTAGACTTCAGGAGCAGGAGCTGTAATCCAGTGCCATGCAGTGCTCCAGGCAGAAATACAGCTGATTTACCTTCATTGGTCATCCTTACACAATTAGGGTGGACTGCTGTTCCTTATTTTCTTTTGAAGGTGCCACAGATTTAAATACATCTTTTGGAGGTGAACCAGATTTAAATGCTCCTTTTTAATTTTAACAATTACTTACTACTAGTAAAGGTTATGTTTCAGGTTATTTTTTCACTATTAGTAATGTTTGCTCACTAATACACTAGTAAAGATTATGGAGGGAATTTATCAAGGCCTGTATGCCAGAATTCTAGTATGGTGACTTTTTGGGGTTACTTATATTAGGCATATTTCTCGGGCTGATTGAGGCGCAAAGGTTATTTTTGCCGCAATCTGCAACTCTCCCTCCCACTAATGCCAGGTCTAAAAAGTGGGCCTGGTGTGGGGGCGGGGAAGGGCAAAGGCCGGCAGGCCCATCTCATTTATCATTTTCTACGCCTGTTTTAGGCATGGAAAATTGTCTAAATGTAAGCCAGCAAGGTAGCTGACTTACATTTAGACTGGCACTGGATGTGCCAAAGTTATGTAGAAGCTAGCGCCTCTTCATAACTTTGGCGGATCCACCGCCAGATACGTATAAGGGTTATTAAGACCAGCGTCTAAAATGCCAGTCTTAGTAAATAACCCCCTATGTTTTCCAGTGCCACCTACAGATTTGGAGTAAAAATTTGGTCAGACTTTCACAGTAGATCACTTTTGTGACATATTTATGAAGTGTGACGTTTTAAAAAATAGCAAAAAAATATAATAAAATAATTCCTTGTGAGACATCCCCCAGGCTTTCTTTTACTGAAATAGGTGCAACAACACTGCACTTATGCAAAATGTATTATTACTGTTTGTCATTCTCATAAATTTGGCACAGGTGCACATCGCAACTCTAATCTAAAACTAAGCTCAAATAAACCTACAATGATAAATTCCCCCCATTTTTGGATTGCTTTGCTATGTGATTTCACTCTAACAGATAGCGTTTAACTTCCCAGTAAAAGGCAAACAATAGATCGAAGGCCTTGTGTCTTTTAAGAAAATCTATTCAGCTGTATTATAATTGTAAGGCAGTAAGTTTATATAATCTAAAATAAATCATTTTTATCTAGTTACTTTTTCTGTGTGGGTTACATTTGTTTATTTTGTGACTAAACCAGTCTTATTATGTTTGATATGAGGAAATATGAAAATAAAATAGTGACTAATAATTAGAGTTGAGCGAACACCTGGATGTTCGGGTTCGAGAAGTTCGGCCGAACATCCCGGAAATGTTCGGGTTCGGGATCCGAACCCGATCCGAACTTCGTCCCGAACCCGAACCCCATTGAAGTCAATGGGGACCCGAACTTTTCGGCACTAAAAAGGCTGTAAAACAGCCCAGGAAAGAGCTAGAGGGCTGCAAAAGGCAGCAACATGTAGGTAAATCCCCTGCAAACAAATGTGGATAGGGAAATGAATTAAAATAAAAATTAAATAAATAAAAATTAACCAAAATCAATTGGAGAGAGGTTCCATAGCAGAGAATCTGGCTTCCCGTCACCCACCACTGGAACAGTCCATTCTCAGATATTTAGGCCCCGGCACCCAGGCAGAGGAGAGAGGTCCCGTAACAGAGAATCTGTCTTCATGTCAGCAGAGAATTAGTCTGCATGTCATAGCAGAGAATGAGGCTTCACGTCAGCCACCACTGCAACAGTCCATTGGCATATATTTAGGCCCAGCACCCAGGCAGAGGAGGGAGGTCCCGTAACAGAGAATCTGTCTTCATGTCAGCAGAGAATTAGTCTGCATGTCATAGCAGAGAATGAGGCTTCACGTCAGCCACCACTGCAACAGTCCATTGGCATATATTTAGGCCCAGCACACACACAGGCAGAGGAGAGAGGTCCCGTAACAGAGAATCTGGCTTCATGTCAGCAGAGAATCAGTCTGCATGTCATAGCAGAGAATGAGGCTTCACGTCAGCCACCACTGCAACAGTCCATTGGCATATATTTAGGCCCAGCACACACACAGGCAGAGGAGAGAGGTCCCGTAACAGAGAATCTTGCTTCATGTCAGCAGAGAATCAGTCTGCATGTCATAGCAGAGAATGAGGCTTCACGTCAGCCACCACTGCAACAGTCCATTGGCATATATTTAGGCCCAGCACACACACAGGCAGAGGAGAGAGGTCCCGTAACAGAGAATCTGTCTTCATGTCAGCAGAGAATTAGTCTGCATGTCATAGCAGAGAATGAGGCTTCACGTCAGCCACCACTGCAACAGTCCATTGGCATATATTTAGGCCCAGCACACACACAGGCAGAGGAGAGAGGTCCCGTAACAGAGAATCTGGCTTCATGTCAGCAGAGAATCAGTCTGCATGTCATAGCAGAGAATGAGGCTTCACGTCAGCCACCACTGCAACAGTCCATTGGCATATATTTAGGCCCAGCACACACACAGGCAGAGGAGAGAGGTCCCGTAACAGAGGATCTGGCTTCATGTCAGCAGAGAATCAGTCTGCATGTCATAGCAGAGAATCAGGCTTCACGTCAGCCACCACTGCAACAGTCCATTGTCATAAATTTAGGCCCAGCACCCAGGCAGAGGAGAGAGGTCCCGTAACAGACAATCTGGCTTCATGTCAGCAGAGAATTAGTCTGCATGTCATAGCAGAGAATGAGGCTTCACGTCAGCCACCACTGCAACAGTCCATTGGCATATATTTAGGCCTAGCACACAGGCAGAGGAGAGAGGTCCCGTAACAGACAATCTGGCTTCATGTCAGCAGAGAATCAGTCTGCATGTCATAGAAGAGAATGAGGCTTCACGTCACCCACCACTGCAACAGTCCATTGGCATATATTTAGGCCTAGCACACAGGCAGAGCAGAGAGGTCCCGTAACAGACAATCTGGCTTCATGACAGCAGAGAATCAGTCTGCATGTCATAGCAGAGAATCAGGCTTCACGTCAGCCACCACTGCAACAGTCCATTGTCATAAATTTAGGCCCAGCACCCAGGCAGAGGAGAGAGGTCCCGTAACAGACAATCTGGCTTCATGTCAGCAGAGAATCAGTCTGCATGTCATAGCAGAGAATCAGGCTTCACGTCAGCCACCACTGCAACAGTCCATTGTCATAAATTTAGGCCCAGCACCCAGGCAGAGGAGAGAGGTCCCGTAACAGACAATCTGGCTTCATGTCAGCAGAGAATTAGTCTGCATGTCATAGCAGAGAATGAGGCTTCACGTCAGCCACCACTGCAACAGTCCATTGGCATATATTTAGGCCTAGCACACAGGCAGAGGAGAGAGGTCCCGTAACAGACAATCTGGCTTCATGTCAGCAGAGAATCAGTCTGCATGTCATAGCAGAGAATGAGGCTTCACGTCACCCACCACTGCAACAGTCCATTGGCATATATTTAGGCCTAGCACACAGGCAGAGGAGAGGTTCATTCAACTTTGGGTAGCCTCGCAATATAATGGTAAAATGAAAATAAAAATAGGATTGAATGAGGAAGTGCCCTGGAGTCCAATAATATATGGTTATGGGGAGGTAGTTAATGTCTAATCTGGACAAGGGACGGACAGGTCCTGTGGGATCCATGCCTGGTTCATTTTTATGAACGTCAGCTTGTCCACATTGGCTGTAGACAGGCGGCTGCGTTTGTCTGTAATGACGCCCCCTGCCGTGCTGAATACACGTTCAGACAAAACGCTGGCTGCCGGGCAGGCCAGCACCTCCAAGGCATAAAAGGCTAGCTCTGGCCACGTGGACAATTTAGAGACCCAGAAGTTGAATGGGGCCGAACCATCAGTCAGTACGTGGAGGGGTGTGCACACGTACTGTTCCACCATGTTAGTGAAATGTTGCCTCCTGCTAACACGTTGCGTATCAGGTGGTGGTGCAGTTAGCTGTGGCGTGTTGACAAAAGTTTTCCACATCTCTGCCATGCTAACCCTGCCCTCAGAGGAGCTGGCCGTGACACAGCTGCCTTGGCGACCTCTTGCTCCTCCTCTGCCTTGGCCTTGGGCTTCCACTTGTTCCCCTGTGACATTTGGGAATGCTCTCAGTAGCGCGTCTACCAACGTGCGCTTGTACTCGCGCATCTTCCTATCACGCTCCAGTGCAGGAAGTAAGGTGGGCACATTGTCTTTGTAGCGTGGATCCAGCAGGGTGGCAACCCAGTAGTCCGCACAGGTTAAAATGTGGGCAACTCTGCTGTCGTTGCGCAGGCACTGCAGCATGTAGTCGCTCATGTGTGCCAGGCTGCCCAGGGGTAAGGACAAGCTGTCCTCTGTGGGAGGCGTATCGTCATCGTCCTGCCTTTCCCCCCAGCCACGCACCAGTGATGGACCCGAGCTGCGTTGGGTGCCACCCCGCTGTGACCATGCTTCATCCTCATCCTCCTCCACCTCCTCCTCATCCTCGTCCTCCTCGTCCTCCAGTAGTGGGCCCTGGCTGGCCACATTTGTACCTGGCCTCTGCTGTTGCAAAAAACCTCCCTCTGAGTCACTTCGAAGAGACTGGCCTGAAAGTGCTAAAAATGACCCCTCTTCCTCATCCTCCTCCTCCTCCTCCTGGGCCACCTCCTGTTCCATCATCGCCCTAAGTGTTTTCTCAAGGAGACATAGAAGTGGTATTGTAACGCTGATAACGGTGTCATCGCCACTGGCCATGTTGGTGGAGTACTCGAAACAGCGCAACAGGGCACACAGGTCTCGCATGGAGGCCCAGTCATTGGTGGTGAAGTGGTGCTGTTCTGTAGTGCGACTGACCCGTGCGTGCTGCAGCTGAAACTCCACTATGGCCTGCTGCTGCTCGCACAGTCTGTCCAGCATGTGCAAGGTGGAGTTCCACCTGGTGGGCACGTCGCATATGAGGCGGTGAGCGGGAAGGCCGAAGTTACGCTGTAGCGCAGACAGGCGAGCAGCAGCAGGATGTGAACGCCGGAAGCGCGAACAGACGGCCCGCACTTTATGCAGCAGCTCTGACATGTCGGGGTAGTTGTGAATGAACTTCTGCACCACCAAATTCAGCACATGCGCCAAGCAAGGGATGTGCGTCAAATTGGCTAGTCCCAGAGCTGCAACGAGATTTCGCCCATTATCACACACCACCAGGCCGGGCTTGAGGCTCACCGGCAGCAACCACTCGTCGGTCTGTTGTTCTATACCCCGCCACAACTCCTGTGCGGTGTGGGGCCTGTCCCCCAAACATATGAGTTTCAGAATGGCCTGCTGACGTTTACCCCGGGCTGTGCTGAAGTTGGTGGTGAAGGTGTGTGGCTGACTGGATGAGCAGGTGGAAGAAGAGGAGGAGGAAGCCGAGAAGGAGGAGGTGGCAACAGGAGGCAAAGAATGTTGCCCTGCGATCCTTGGCGGCGGAAGGACGTGCGCCAAACAGCTCTCCGCCTGGGGCCCAGCTGCCACTACATTTACCCAGTGTGCAGTTAGGGAGATATAGCGTCCCTGGCCGTGCTTACTGGTCCACGTATCTGTGGTTAGGTGGACCTTGCTACAGATGGCGTTGCGCAGTGCACACTTGATTTTATCGGATACTTGGTTGTGCAGGGAAGGCACGGCTCTCTTGGAGAAGTAGTGCCGGCTGGGAACAACATACTGTGGGACAGCAAGCGACATGAGCTGTTTGAAGCTGTCTGTGTCCACCAGCCTAAATGACAGCATTTCATAGGCCAGTAGTTTAGAAATGCTGGCATTCAGGGCCAGGGATCGAGGGTGGCTAGGTGGGAATTTACGCTTTCTATCAAATGTTTGTGAGATGGAGAGCTGAACGCTGGCGTGTGACATGGTTGAGACGCTTGGTGACGGAGGTGGTGGTGGTGGTGTTGGTGGTACATCCCCTGTTTGCTGGGCGGCAGGTGCCAACGTTCCTCCAGAGGCGGAGGAAGAGGCCGAGGCGGCAGCAGCAGAATAGGCCGAGGCGGCAGCAGCAGAAGAGGTAGCAGGGGGAGCCTGAGTGACTTCCTTGGTTTTAAGGTGTTTACTCCACTGCAGTTCATGCTTTGCATGCAGGTGCCTGGTCATGCAGGTTGTGCTCAGGTTCAGAACGTTAATGCCTCGCTTCAGGCTCTGATGGCACAGCGTGCAAACCACTCGGGTCTTGTCGTCAGCACATTGTTTGAAGAAGTGCCATGCCAGGGAACTCCTTGAAGCTGCCTTTGGGGTGCTCGGTCCCAGATGGCGGCGGTCAGTAGCAGGCGGAGTCTCTTGGCGGCGGGTGTTCTGCTTTTGCCCACTGCTCCCTCTTTTGCTACGCTGTTGGCTCGGTCTCACCACTGCCTCTTCCTCCGAACTGTGAAAGTCAGTGGCACGACCTTCATTCCATGTGGGGTCTAGGACCTCATCGTCCCCTGCATCGTCTTCCACCCAGTCTTGATCCCTGACCTCCTGTTCAGTCTGCACACTGCAGAAAGACGCAGCAGTTGGCACCTGTGTTTCGTCATCATCAGAGACATGCTGAGGTGGTATTCCCATGTCCTCATCATCAGGAAACATAAGTGGTTGTGCGTCAGTGCATTCTATGTCTTTCACCGCTGGGGAAGGGCTAGGTGGATGCCCTTGGGAAACCCTGCCAGCGGAGTCTTCAAACAGCATAAGAGACTGCTGCATAACTTGAGGCTGAGACAGTTTCCCTGGTATGCATGGGGGTGATGTGACAGACTGATGGGGTTGGTTTTCAGGCGCCATCTGTGCGCTTTCTGCAGAAGACTGGGTGGGAGATAATGTGAACGTGCTGGATCCACTGTCGGCCACCCAATTGACTAATGCCTGTACCTGCTCAGGCCTTACCATCCTTAGAACGGCATTGGGCCCCACCATATATCGCTGTAAATTCTGGCGGCTACTGGGACCTGAAGTAGTTGGTACACTAGGACGTGTGGATGTGGCAGAACGGCCACGTCCTCTCCCAGCACCAGAGGGTCCACTAACACCACCACGACCATGTCCACGTCCGCGTCCCTTACTAGATGTTTTTCTCATTGTTATGGTTCACCACAACAACAAATATATTATTTGGCCCAATGTATTGTATTCAAATTCAGCGGGATATAAATTTGAGGCCTAGTATTTAGGCGCTGGGTGACCGGTATGGATTTAGTGACAGAATTAGACTTGGAAATGCACAGAAGCGTGTGTGTGTGAAGTTATTCTGAATGACCCAATGTGCACCTTGAATATTATATACCCTTTTAGGGATAGATTTCAAATAGCTCTGATATAGCAGAAACCACTAAATTATGAAATTGCTAAATTGGGAATTGTACTTCAACCCAGAACAAAAAATGTGCTTTGACGGACACTAAATATCTTGCCCAGCAACAACAGTACAACGGTGGGTAACGAGAGATTTAGAGGGAATTAAATTTGAGGCCTAGTATTTAGGCGCTGGGTCACCGGTATGGATTTAGTGACAGAATTAGACTTGGAAATACACAGTAGCGGGTGTGTGTGAAGTTATTCTGAATGACCCTATGTGCACCTTCAATATTATATACCCTTTTAGGGATAGATTTCAAATAGCTCTGATATAGCAGAAACCACTAAATTATGAAATTGCTAAATTGGGAATTGTACTTCAACCCAGAACAAAAAATGTGCTTTGACGGACACTAAATATCTTGCCCAGCAACAACAGTACAGCGGTGGGTAACGAGAGATTTAGAGGGAATTAAATTTGAGGCCTAGTATTTAGGCGCTGGGTCACCGGTATGGATTTAGTGACAGAATTAGACTTGGAAATGCACAGAAGCGTGTGTGTGAAGTTATTCTGAATGACCCAATGTGCACCTTCAATATTATATACCCTTTTTGGGATAGATTTCAAATAGCTCTGATATAGCAGGAACCACTAAATTATGAAATTGCTAAATTGGGAATTGTACTTCAACCCAGAACAAAAAATGTGCTTTGACGGGCACTAAATAACTTTCCCAGCTACAACAGGACAACGGTAACGAGAGATTTAGAGGGATTTAAATTTGAGGCCTAGTATTTAGGCGCTGGGTGACAGGTATGGGTTTAGTGACAGAATTAGACTTGGAAATACACAGTAGCGGGTGTGTGTGAAGTTATTCTGAATGACCCTATGTGCACCTTCAATATTATATACCCTTTTAGGGATAGATTTCAAATAGCTCTGATATAGCAGAAACCACTAAATTATGAAATTGCTAAATTGGGAATTGTACTTCAACCCAGAACAAAAAATGTGCTTTGACGGACACTAAATATCTTGCCCAGCAACAACAGTACACCGGTGGGTAACGAGAGATTTAGAGGGAATTAAATTTGAGGCCTAGTATTTAGGCGCTGGGTCACCGGTATGGATTTAGTGACAGAATTAGACTTGGAAATACACAGTAGCGGGTGTGTGTGAAGTTATTCTGAATGACCCTATGTGCACCTTCAATATTATATACCCTTTTTGGGATAGATTTCAAATAGCTCTGATATAGCAGGAACCACTAAATTATGAAATTGCTAAATTGGGAATTGTACTTCAACCCAGAACAAAAAATGTGCTTTGACGGGCACTAAATAACTTTCCCAGCTACAACAGGACAACGGTAACGAGAGATTTAGAGGGATTTAAATTTGAGGCCTAGTATTTAGGCGCTGGGTGACAGGTATGGGTTTAGTGACAGAATTAGACTTGGAAATACACAGTAGCGGGTGTGTGTGAAGTTATTCTGAATGACCCTATGTGCACCTTCAATATTATATACCCTTTTTGGGATAGATTTCAAATAGCTCTGATATAGCAGAAACCACTAAATTATGAAATTGCTAAATTGGGAATTGTACTTCAACCCAGAACAAAAAATGTGCTTTGACGGACACTAAATATCTTGCCCAGCAACAACAGTACAGCGGTGGGTAACGAGAGATTTAGAGGGAATTAAATTTGAGGCCTAGTATTTAGGCGCTGGGTCACCGGTATGGATTTAGTGACAGAATTAGACTTGGAAATACACAGTAGCGGGTGTGTGTGAAGTTACTCTGAATGACCCTATGTGCACCTTCAATATTATATACCCTTTTTGGGATAGATTTCAAAGAGCTCTGATATAGCAGGAACCACTAAATTATGAAATTGCTAAATTGGGAATTGTATTTCAACCCAGAACAAGAAATGTGCTTGAACGGACACTAAATAACTCGCCCAGCTACAGCACTAGGGACAGATTTAGCTGGATATAAATTTGAGGCCTAGTATTTAGGCGCTGGGTGACCGGTATGGATTTAGTGACAGAATTAGACTGGGATATGGCCAAAAAATGAACAGACTATTGCTGGTTAAATGCACTTGGTGTGACAGCTTCACCCTGATGTAGGCTTTAGCCAAAAAACAACCACACCATTGAGGGTTAAATGCACTTGGTGACAGGCGCAGCTTGCCCCTGATTTTGTATATGGCCAAAAAATGAACAGACTATTGCTGGTTAAATGCACTTGGTGTGACAGCTTCACCCTGATGTAGGCTTTAGCCAAAAAACAACCACACCATTGAGGGTTAAATGCACTTGGTGACAGGCGCAGCTTGCCCCTGATTTTGTATATGGCCAAAAAATGAACAGACTATTGCTGGTTAAATGCACTTGGTGTGACAGCTTCACCCTGATGTAGGCTTTAGCCAAAAAACAACCACACCATTGAGGGTTAAATGCACTTGGTGACAGGCGCAGCTTGCCCCTGATTTTGTATATGGCCAAAAAATGAACAGACTATTGCTGGTTAAATGCACTTGGTGTCACAGCTTCACCCTGATGTAGGCTTTAGCCAAAAAACAACCACACCATTGAGGGTTAAATGCACTTGGTCGCAGCTTGTGCTGGCGCACCACAAGACACAAAATGGCCGCCGATCACCCCAGAAAAATGAGACTGACAAACGGTCTGTGCAGCCTAAAAACAGTGAGCAATTGAGGATCAGCAGCTCAATGATCCACAGCTGCAGATCGATCAGTTAATCAAGTCCTTTGGAGGAGTTAATCTGCCTAATCTCGCCCTACTGTCGCAGCCGCAACCTCTCCCTACGCTAATCAGAGCAGAGTGACGGGCGGCGCTATGTGACTCCAGCTTAAATAGAGGCTGGGTCACATGGTGCTCTGGCCAATCACAGCCATGCCAATAGTAGGCATGGCTGTGATGGCCTCTTGGGGCAAGTAGTATGACGCTTGTTGATTGGCTGCTTTGCAGCCTTTCAAAAAGCGCCAAGAAAGCGTCACAAAAGCGCGAAGAAAGCGACGAACACCGAACCCGAACCCGGACTTTTACGAAAATGTCCGGGTTCGGGTCCGTGTCACGGACACCCCAAAATTCGGTACGAACCCGAACTATACAGTTCGAGTTCGCTCATCCCTAGTCATCAGTCTTAGCGAACTGCTGGTCAGTTCTTGTTCCCAGGCAGATAGTAGTTGAGGGGATTGGATTCGTTCAGCTGGTCTCAACGGTATACGTAGTCCTTTAGGGATTATTTTATGTTCTAGATAGTTTTCCAGCGACTTAATCTCCCACCACGATTTTATATTTTCTTTATACCCTGAATAAAGATCACGGAAAGCTATTTAGCATGTGGATGAGGAGGTCAGACCCTGTATCTCTTTGTCAGAGAAGATGTCCTTAACTTCATTTATAAGAGCCTCAGTGAAAATAGTACCTGATAGGAAACTGGCCATATTACTTACATAATTATTTATTAAACAAACAGGATCCAAGAAGATTCAACACAATCACGTTTCTGGGTCAGATCAAGTAAAGTATAGCTCTCCCCGTCCAAAAATTATGCATTCACCGTACAGAAAAGAACAAGTGATTATCTGGCTGGAGGTATATTAGGCGGTCATTGGATATCAATTTTACTGCAGGCCAGTGGAGTACAGGCCCCAAACATTAGGCATTCACCGGACAAAAAAGATCAAGTGATTATGTGGCTGGAGGTATATTAGATGGTCATTGGATATCAATTTTACTGCAGGCCAATGGAGTATGGGCCCCAAACATTAGGCATTCACTGGACAGAAAACGCCTTTTATGCCGCTGAATTTACATAAGACAGGGACTATTCTTTGTTATGTGTGGTGGCGGATATGTGTGGGCTGGCATGAGGAAATTAAATTTAACGTGGTCGTCACAGGTGTTGAATTTCTCCGAGAACCATGCCTCAAGGTAGTCCACACTGTCGTGAGCTAGGCTAGTGCGCTTATCGGTTGCAATCAACCCTGATGCGCTGAACGTACTTTTGGACAGAACACTCGAAGAGGGGCAAGCCAAGATTTCCATGACAAATTGTGACAGCTCTGGCCATAGGTCACACCAGGTATATCACACCAGTTGCAATAGTTTTTCCAATAGCGTTTGTCCCTCTATCTAGCTACGGTATCTCAGCAGAACCGCACACAACTGCTGCACAATACAAATGGACTGTAATATACTTTCTATGTTAGAAGGTATATTATAGGTATATCACACCCCTCAATCAGTTTTTTTTTGGGGGGGGCAACAGGTATATCACTCCAGTTGCAATTAATTATTCCAATAGCGTTTGTCCCTCTATCTAACATCAGGAGGATACCACAGAGGTGACATAGTGTGGAGAAGGCAGCAGCATCAGGATACCACTGGCAAGGTGACATAGTATGGATATGACAGCAGCAGCATAAGGATACCACAGAGTGGCAAAGTGACATAGTGTGGAGATGGCAGCAGCAGGATACTACAGAGTGGCAAGGTGACATAGTGTGGATATGGCAGCAGCATCAGGATACCACAGAGTGTGAAGGTGACATTGTGTGGAGATTGCAGCAGCAGCATCAGGAGACCACATAGTGAACCGGTGACAGAGTGGTGCGGTGGGTGGCAATACCAGTACCTGCTGACGAAAGTGGGTGAAAGAAGAAGCACTTGGCATCAGATGTGTGGCATTAGGCGAGTGGCAGCATCAGAGTAGTAGCTGAGGCAGGAAGCCAGAAGAAAGTGGTCTCTTTTGTCAAAGTTTTGGTGTGGCACCATTGGTGATCTAGTCTGATGCATCAGGAATTGGTGGTTGGAAATCCTGGCTGATCAATGCCTGATTCATCTTGACAAAGGTCAGTCTCTCCACATTTTGAGGGGACAGGCGAGTTCTCCTTGGGGTAACTATGGCTCCCACCGCACTAAACACCCACTCTGATGCCACACTACTGGCCTGGCAGGACAGCTTTTCCAGGGAAAACTCTGCTAGTTGCGGCCACAAATTTAGTTTGGCTGCCCAGTAGTCCAGTGGATCTTCAATGTGGGTTGGCAGGTTGCTGTCCAAGTATGCCACCACCTGCTGGTTCAGGTCCTGCTCCAGGTCTACCTGCTGCTACTGGTGAGTAGTTTCTTCACTATGCGGGTGAAGAAAGCTACTCATCAGCGACTGTAGACCAAGGCTGATGCCGATGGAGCTGGTACTGCTCCTGCCACCCCACCCCTCCCCAGCAGCCATGGCAGTGGAACGTGAGCGCAGAGGGTCCCCCGGTCAGACCTGTGAGAGGATGGACGATGGCGCAGATAGGCAGCGGCCAACTGACTACATAGAATGTCTCTGTAGTCGTTCAGATTGTCCTCCCTTTCAGTGGGTGTAAAAAAGGCCCCCATTCTGGACTGGTAGAGAGGTTCCAACAAGGTGGAGAGCAGTGGCGTACCTACCATACGCCAGATGCTATGGGGCCGTGAGAAAGAGGGGCCCGCAGTGGAGGAGAGGCCCGCCCCCTAATTGCTCCTGTCTATCTTTCTAAAGCTAAAGGACCTTTGATGATGTCATCACAGGTCTTATAAGTGAACTGCGCAGTGTAAAGTGTAGTTCCCAGGTTAGAACAGTGCATCTGCCAGGATCTGTGATGACATCATCTTCAACATCACAGGTCCTGCAGGATCTAGCAAAGGAACTGCACCAAAAACAGTGCCGTTCCTAGGTTTCAAAAGTACATCTGCCAGGACCTGTGATGACATCAAGTATTAGAAGTCCACAATCAGCTCTGCATTGATCTATACAGACTGGAATGGAGTGGTAAGAGGAGGTCCTCCACTTCTTGTCATTTACCCCCTGCCCCCATGCCCTGTTTTTTCTCATTGCTCACTCATGTATAATAACTGACCACATATTTCTGTAAATACTGCATCTACAGTATTATACCTTTTATGTCTAAAATCAATACACTTCTCTCTCTCTCTCTCTCTCTCTATATATATATACTGCATATATTACACAGTATTATAGATGCAATATGTACAGATATATAGTATATACAGAAGTGCACTGATATGTGACGTACGAGGTATAATAGATCCAGTGTGTACAGATATATAGTATGAAGAAAAGAAGTTGAGAAAATCCAGCTCCACTTAAAAAGGAATAGGCGTTTATTCAGCTTGCGGTGAAAAACTCATCCGAGGATACAAAATAACAGTCTTGTCTAAGCTTTTCAGGCTACTAGAAACAATTCCAGCCCTTCTTCATGAAGAAGGGCTGGAATTGTTTCTAGTAGCCCGAAAAGCTTAGACAAGACTGTTATTTTGTATCCTCGGATGAGTTTTTAACCGCAAGCTGAATAAACGCCTATTCCTTTTTAAGTGGAGCTGGATTTTCTTAACTTCTTTTCTTCATTGCCGCCCGCACCTGACACGGGCTGTCCATGCTCACAACTAAAGGAAGGGCAGGTGAGAGCTGCTACACTCCTCTTTTTTAGATATATAGTATATACAGCAGTGTACTGATATGTTAGGTACGAGGTATAATAGATGAAGTGCGAACAGATATATTGTATATACAGCAGTGGACTGATATGTGAGGTACGAGCTGTAATTTATACCTCATACCTCATGTCAATACATTTCTGTATTTACTATATACCTGTACACACTGCATCTATTATACCTTGTTCCTCACATATCAGTACACTGCTGTAGATACAATATATCTGTACACACTGAATCTAAAATATCCCATACATCACATATCAGTACTCTGCTGTATATACTATAAATCTATACACACTGCATCTATTATACCTCCTACCTTATATAACAGAACACTGCTGTATATACTATACATCTGTACACACTGCATCTATTATACCTCTTTTGTGTAACAGGGCTGTTTTGTAATACCAATCCGGCTCTGATGGCATAAAGTTTAAAACGCAGCAGCAAGCATAGTTCATGGAACAAAGGGAGAGGCCTGGAATGGGTAGTGGGAGGGGCTATAAAAGGGGAATGGGGTGCCCAATTTAGATTCTTGCTATGGGGCCCAATGAATTCTATGTACATCCCTGGTGGAGAGCCACAAGTCATCCCTCTGCCGAATGGTGACAATTCGGCTGTCACTACACAAGCAAGTGAGCATGCATCGGGCCATTTGTGCAAGTGACTTGGGGGGACTCCATGCCTCAATCTCCACTGCATACTGCCGCGGTGTGTCTGGGTCATCTGTCTCGTCTTCCTCATCGCCCTGTAGCTCCTCTGGCTGCTCTTCCTCTCCTGTCACCTGAGTATAAAACCACCCATTTCCCTACACATTGCCTGTGCTCAAATGTCCTCCTCCCCCTCCTCCTCCTCTTCTTCCAGTTCAGACCCCACAGGGCAAATGTGGCCTTGAGATTGAGGCACCATGTCTCCTGTCTCCTGACCAGCCATTGTTACCACCATCTGTTCCAGGACATGAAGCAATGGAATGAGGTTGTTCATTCCGTAGTCCTGGCAACTGACAAATAAAGTGGTTTCCTGAAAGGGCCTGAGAAAATGACAGGTGTCACGCATGAGCTGCCACTGGCTAACATCGAAGTTACACAGGGGAGTACTCCTATGCGCTTGCATCATTAAGAAATTGTTGATGGCCTTTCTGTGTTCGTATAGTAGGTCCAACATATGGAGGGTGGAATTCCAACGGGTGGAAACATTGCATACCAGCCTATGTTGGGGGATGCCATTCTGCCGCTGCAGCTCAAGGAGGGTGTACTTTGCGGTGTACAAGTGGCTGAAGTGCATGCAAAGTTTTCCTTGCAGATGGGTGGAAGACTTCAGGAATCACTTGACAACCAGATTGAACACATGTGCCATGCAGGGCGCATGGCTCAGCCCCCCTTGATGCAGTGCCGACACAATGTTATTCCCGTTGTCGGTCACCATGGTTATGATTTTGAGTTGTCGGGGAGAAAGCCAGGATTTGATTTCTTGACGAAAGACACGGAGCAGTTCCTCCCTCACTCAGTTCGCCCAGGGAAACGAGGTGCAGAACAGCGTGACACCTCCGTGCCCTGCACATGTGGTATTCTGGAGGGGCACAGTGACTTGTCCCTGCAGTGGAGGCTGAGGACATCGTGGAGGATGAGGAGGCAGAGGCGGACATTGTCGGAGGACAAATGGTGTGACAACGTGGAGGCAGAAGCGGCGTCACCTGGCCAAGTTGCTGATGTGGCTGTGCAGGAACCACATTCAACCAGTAAGCCATAAAGGACATGTAGTGTCCCTGACCTTAGTTACAGCTCCACATGTCAGACACCGACAGGTTCAAGGACTGGCCCACCTTCTGTTCTACATATTTGTGCAGGGCTGGTACTGCCTTTTTGGCACTCTCCACCTCGGCTCAGCACAAGCCATACGTTTTCTCAAAGGTGCAGAGTCCACCACTTGGAAAGGGAGGGACTGCAGCACCAGCAACTTGGACAGGAGCACGTTCAGCTTCTGCGCCGTTGGATGCGTGAGCACATACTGCTGTCTCTTGGCAATCGCTTCAGTGATCGATTGCTGACGGAATGACTGAAAAGAAGTAGGAGGAGGAGCAGGGGCATCTGGACCAGCAGAAGATGGGAATGACATACAACTCCCTTAGGCTGAGGTGGTGGAGCATTAGGTGGCTGAAACCGGGTGTGTGCCACTGGGTGATGCAGAGGTTGCTGCAAAAGGCTGGACCATCACATTGGAGACACTGTTCTCCCAGGCCACTGTATAGCGATGCTGCATATATTGATGCAGGGCCGTAGTACTAACATTGGCACCCTGGCCACGCTTCACCTTCTGCCCCCCAGATTCTACATATGGCCACATTCACCTCCTCCGGCGGATTAACAAAAAAAAAAAAAAACGCACCATCGAGTAGGTGATTTTCCCCCCAACAGTCCGCACTGACTGACTGCTACTGCAGCTGCCTCTGTGAAACCCTGCACCTCTACTTCCTGGGCAGGTAGGCTGCTGTGAAGCAGGTGGTCTACCCCGGGCACGATTTGCTCCCAACTTCACACTGCTGCCACCCTTCCAACTCCCGGCCACCCTATCGACTTGCTGGCTTCGCCGCTGGCTCACGGGCATGCTGCCACCCTCTGATCCTGATGATGATGAAACCCCTTCTTCACCTGGCTCCCAAGTGCGATCAGCTTCATCATCATCTGGGTCAGGAGCCTGACCGCTCACAACACCACCTCCCACGCCACTCTCCTCATCACTACTTTCCCTTCTAGCAGAGGAAGCGACGGATGTCTCCTCCAGATCTTGGCTGAGCAGTAGCTGCTGACTTTCCTCTAGTAGCTCATCCTCGCTGTATAGTGGAGCTAAGCCCACAGCATACAATACTTCTTTGTCTGAGGGAACAGCAAAGGACAGAGGCAGGTTGAGGACAGGTGAGGGCACAGGGCCTTCTCCCTGGCCATGCCAACTAAGGGTTGTGTCTGACGAACCCACCGACTGTTGGCTGGTGGTGTCTGATGTCACTTGGGATGAAGTTGATGACCAAGTTAACCAATCAAGGACCGCTGGGTTTCTGGTCAAGACACAACTGCTAGATGATACCGGGAGCTTAGGCCTCTCGCTGTGACTCCTGCTGCCACACCCCTTTACTCTGCTGCTACTTGTGTCTGCGCCAGAAACATTTATGCCTCTGCCACTCCTCTGTGCATGGCCTGGCACTTCTCTTTCTGGCATACTTTTAGCTTAACTAAATAAATTAAAAGCAAATTAAAGCACCCCTAAAAGTGATGAAAATATTTTTCTTTCTTTACTGAAATAGGCCACTAAACGCTTTCAACATATATAACTGCAGAAGTGAACTGAGATTATTTTTCTTTTTGTACTGAAATAGTCCACTAAACGCTTTTACAAGAATTAACTGCACCAGTGAAGTGCGTATATATTTTTTTTTCTGTACTGAAATAGGTTACTAAACGCTTTTGCCACAAATAACTGCAACAGTGAAGTGCGGATATATTTTTCTTTCTGTACTGAAATAGGCCACTAAACGCTTTCAACACATAAAACTGCAGAAGTGAACTGAGAATATATTTTTCTTTTTGTACTGAAATAGGCCACTAAATGCTTTTACCACAAATAACTGCACTAGTGAACTGCGTATATATTTTTCTTTTTATACTTAAATAGGCCACTAAACACTTTTACCACAAATAACTGCAACAGTGAATTGCAGATATATTTTTCATTCTGTACTGAAATAGGCCACTATTCCTCTGTCCTATCCTATATAAATATCCCTAATTGCTCGTCCCCCTTTTGCCAATGCCGGTGCGTGAAGCACCATATCTTAGGAAAAGTGACATACATCACTGTCACTCCTATCATTCCTTCTCACGTCTATATGGCTCCCGTAATCTTTGCTATATACACGTGATGATGTCTATAGCATGCTACCATTAGAATCCCTCCGATTAAGACCTGGTATTTTTTTGGGGCTCAAAATATATATTATAGTCCTCCCATCACCGATTCTTTATGAGTAGAGGACTATAGAACCATTTCGATCCAATTACTGTGGTTAAAATAACAGTTAGTGAGAAGCACATATAGACCAGGAACTTTCAGCATCATTGGCCGCTCATGCGTTCCAATATGCGTTCCAAAGACCGGAAGTGACGCATCGCGTCACTACGATGCGTTCCACCGACCGGAAGTGCTCTCCCTTCGGCGTCCGGAAACACATGCCGGCACCAGCGCTTAAATAGCAAGCGCTGACATACTGTTATGAGCCCTCCAGCCTCCCAGCATACCAGCTGTGCTTGTTACAGGGTCTCCCTCTGTCTGGTGAGTACACTATATCGTTTACACCACTGACTTGTCCCCTTATGCTAATGACTGAGTGGCATATGGTGTACTTTGTTTATTGATCAGTACACTATTGCAATATATGAATATCTGTGACTAAGTACTTTGCTCTTTCAGACTCACATATGAGTGTCAGACACAGAGTACTTTGTTTTTTCAGACCTATATAAATGTCTGACATATAGCCCCTTTTTTTCACCCTCAGAATTCATCATATATACGGACAAGATATATATATCTGTATACACAGCACCATCAAGTATGCCAAGGAGCTAAGTACCATCTCATTTTTCTAAGCACAACAATTTTTTATAAAAGGAATTTTTCTGCTTACTTTATTCCCTACGTTGACTACACTGTCATCACCTCCTGATGAGCTGCTGTATGCAGCCGAAACGCGTTGGGGTTGTCTTTCTATCATTTACATTAGACTTATTATTTTTTTGTTTTGTTTCACTGGATTAATATTTTTCGATCCAGCTTTGCTAAGTAGGGCATCACTAGGGCCATATCTAGGCTTAGGTACGGGGGCAGGGTGTCTCCACCATTAGGGGACATCCCTGTGCTTCAGGACATAGTTCCGTAGGGTCGTCTAGGGAGAGAATTTTTCCCATAGACTTACCCATTATCATCCCCGTTACTATAGTGATTCATTATTGTACCACCTATCTATAATAGGAGGTTCGCTGTTTGCATTTTTATATCAAGAGCATCTGAGTGTATCGATCACTCTTGCTCATACCCACTCATTAATAAAGGTATCAAGTTTCTTAATAAGCACGTCAATTCTCAATTTTCTTTTGCACTAAACGTTTTCAACACATATAACTGCAGAAGTGAACTGAGAACATATTTTTCTTTTTGTACTGAAATAGGCCACTAAACGCTTTTACCACAAATAAGTGCACCAGTGAACTGCGTATATATTTTTATTTTTGTTCTGAAATAGGCCACTAAACGCTTTTACCAAAAATAAATGCAACAGTGAACTGCGTTTATATTTTTCTTTTTGCACTGAAATACGCCACTAAACGCTTTCACCACATATAACTGCAAAAGTGAACTGCGTATATATTTTTCTTTTTCCCCAGATATAAGCCACTAGAGGCTTTTCAACGTAGCACTTTCCCAAGAAGAAATTGCAGGAATGCCAGAGCTGTATAATGGCTATTTGGATCCCCAAATAATCTTTCCCTGCACTTGTAATTTGCTTTTCTAGACTTATTTTCTGTGAAATAATTCCTCCCTTTCCTTTCCCTGCACTTATAAATAGTTTTTTTTTTCAGTTTCTTTGTTCGTAATGAGGTTTTTCCCTATTGCTGTCCCTAGCACCTTCTCATGTCTGTCCCTGCACTCAGAACACTGGAAAATGGCAGAATCTAAATTTACTGCTGTATTTATAGGGCTGTGACATTACAGGGCTGGCTGCTGATTGGCTGCATGCATGCATGTCAATCTGGATGATCCTGCCTTCCCAGAGTTCCTTGCCCATGTCCTTAGTCCTCACACATGTAGCTGCCATTTTAGGAAAAATTGTGATTCGTTACCATGAAGTGCGAGGAAATTCGCATTCGTTGCGAATCAAACTTTTCCTGAAATTCGGATCGAATTCCACTTTGATCGATTCGATTCCCTCCTCTCTATTGTAGATGATACCATAAAAAATGGAGTTATTGTGGAACCAATTTAAATGAAGTTTTCTATTTTTATATTATCATGTTTATATGATGCCGTATTTATGATATAAAATCCTCAGAGTATGACTGCTTTGTACTTATTACAATGCTCGAAACGTTAGGCAACAAGTACAGCTTTTAGATCTTCTAAATAATTCTGATCTCTCAACTATTTTTACAACATATTTATATGTTCCCAGAAGACTATTAACTGCGGTATAATTAACCGTAAATTATGATTTCATTAATGCATTTCCGTTTTAATTGGACAGTGAAAATAGAAATTAGGATTATTTTCTAAAAAATATTAGTCATTCAGTCTGTTCCTCAGAATATATGTAATGGTTATTTAATTGTTCGAGAGCGTTCCAGCAGGTAAGAAAGGAGGGATCTATTACAGTTTCAGATGAAAGAAATATAGGAAGACATATGGACTTGGTGCTACAGTGCTGTGGTGTAAAGATTACATTTGTTTAAAGGACAATATTTAATGACCACTTCAGTCGAAACCTATGTCTAATCACCATTGTGCTGCTATTGCAATTTCTTCTCACTCTATTTATTAGAACCCATTTACATGGGCTGAGATGAACCATTCATTCCTGTTCACTGGCCACTCATGTGAGCTACATTTACGTGCAGTATTTGACTCCTCTGTAGGTGAATAAATGATCATACGTCCTAATACAAAGTCATTGTTTGCCTGTGTATTTTCTACAGGATGATATGCTACCAACAAATGATTTTGTATACTGCATAAAAGATGGATCACCCGACAAATGGGCGTTGTGTTGTTTGACGGGTGATTGGTGGCTAATTTACAAGAGCTAATTATCGGGAACAAGCATTCATAGATACATTTATTCCCAATAATTGGCCCATATAAAATTGCCTTTAGCCTATCTTTACTATAATTGTTAATTATCTAGCTCTATTCTACTAAGCCACAGTTACAGTTGTATGTAAGACTCAAAGTTGACTTCTTTCATACTTGCATCTTATGAAATGTTGTTTCAGTGCATAAGGGTCTTATACAAATCCTCTAACTAGTGAGTTACAGCAGTTAAACTGGGTTTACACGGCCTGAGGAACAGCCGATTATCGAGAAGAAAGCGTTTAGTCCCAACAACTGGCTGCTTGTTCAATGGGGGTCAAGCATTGCATTTGCATTTACAGCTGTTTTCACAATCTGCTGCCCAGAAAATATAATTTACTTACCTGCACAAACAACTGTTTCATCAGATGAACAAGCGTTTCGCTCGTTCATCGGGTGAACAGCTACACCTTTAAATGGGTGGATTATCGGGAATGAGCATTTACAGGAATGTTCATCCCCAATATTCTGTCTGACAATTGGCTGTATAAACCCAACATTACTCCTCTTAAGTCTAAAGGTTGTATTAGACTGTATTAGGTGGTATTAGATAGTCTTCCGGATTATTAGTAATGAGTGTCCGTAGTAATCATCGCACAATTCATCTCACAATCCAGATTTTAAAACTGGCTTAAAAATCATTGCTTTCTGGAGGCAGATTGTGCTGTCTAATTACGATCTGCTGCCGGCAAACTAGTCAGTATGGGGACGAGCGATGGCATTAGTGATTGCTCCTCCCCATACTGTGGACGAGATTGCTGCAATAACATCAGTCTCCTCCACTAATGAGCTAGCGATTTCTGGGAAGGAAGGCTTCCCTTCCAAAATTCGCCATCTACAGCGTTTTATGTAATACAGCCCTAAGGGTTTTGCCTGCCATTAGGTCTTATTCACATTTCTTTGTATGTTTTCAATCTGAGTTTTGCATTAGCAAAGCTTTGAGTTCAGGAAATGTCACTGTGTTTTCAATTACAATGATCTGTTTTCTTAGGTGTCCACAAAAAAATTGCATTTTTTTACAAACTTTTTAATAATTTTCTATTTTATGGATCAGTGAAAAGTGGAACCCAATATATGTCATTGTCATTTATTATTGTCCATGTCTGTAATATTTCACAAACAAGTTTAATAGAATAAGTGAGTTGTATCCACAATACAGACCATAGTTTTTCATGCTCCTTCCTTCTTCCTAATACCAATGGTCCACTGAAAAACACGGATGTGTGAATAAACATATAGAATTCAATGGATCCCTGTGCTGTCCAAGGAGAAGATGAACAGCACATGGACATGAATCACTGATATGGATCTACTAGTTCAATCAGAAAATCCTTCCTGGTTCTAGTCACCTAAACACTTAAAAAATCTGATCTCTAATAAAATAAAACATTATTTAATTCTGCTGCAATATGCTATGTCAATATTTGTTCATGTTAAATGGCCAATCACTAGCCTCACTGGTCATGTGCCATAACATTTCTGCTGAAGCCAGGAATTGGCTGCAGTGGTCACATGAATGATGTACGGGAAGTTATTGCTTCAGAACCAGCAGGGGCCACTGGAGTAAAAGCTCTGGAGTGGCAGGAAAAGATAAATTTAACAGCATTGTCATTGAGTTTTCACGGCCATCATCATCATTTGAGTTTGTTTTTACTGCTCCGAATACCCCAATCACATTCTGAAATATGATCAGTGTACATTAGCGATTCTCAAACTGTGAGGTTAGCCTTACAGGTGAGGTGTCAAACAATTCTTAATAAAGTGTGACAACCCTTCAAACACCTCTGATTAATCAGAAAAGCCAGTTTTCACAATTAGTGATGAGCGGCTGGGGCAATATTCAAATTCGTGATATTTTGTGAATATTTTGTAGAATATTTGTTATATATTTGCGAATTCACGAATTCGAGATTATATTCTTGATTGCGAAAATCGGCAATGTAATATTCACATAATGCGCGTAAAATACAAGCGTGGGTTACATATGCTACATTTTTCAAGCTGGTATAAGTTTCCTGAGACTGGAGAAAATAGTTGACACGACAGAACATTAGTATAGCTTTATATGAAGATAGAGTGCTCCAATACATTTGTGCTTGCGAATTTTTCGCTATTAATGATGCGCATATTTTTTCGCAATATGTGCAACTCGTGACATCACAGCACTATGTCTGTAGCATGTATGTATGGACAGCAGAACCTATCACACTGCCTAACACCCTGCACTGGAACCTATCAGCTACACTATAGATCAATCTAACCTACACTGACTATCTCCCCCTAACTATCTAAATTATAAATATATACACTCACCTAAAGAATTATTAGGAACACCTGTTCTATATCTCATTAATGCGATTATCTAGTCAACCAATCACATGGCAGTTGCTTCAATGCATGTAGGGTTGTGGTCCTGGTCAAGACAATCTCCTGAACTCCAAACTGAATGTCAGAATGGGAGAGAAAGGTGATTTAAGCAATTTTGAGCGTGGCATGGTTGTTGGTGCCAGACGGGCCGGTCTGAGTATTTTACAATCTGCTCAGTTACTGGGATTTTCATGCACAACCATTTCTAGGGTTTACAAAGAATGGTGTGAAAAGGGAAAAACATCCAGTATGCGTCAGTCCTGTGGGCGAAAATGCCTTGTTGATGCTGGAGGTCAGAGGAGAATGGGTTGACTGATTTGAGCTGATAGAAGAGCAACGTTGACTGAAATAACCACTCGTTACAACCGAGGTATGCAGCAAAGCATTTGTGAAGCCACAACACGCACAACATTGAGGCGGATGGGCTACAACAGCAGAAGACCCCACCGGGTACCACTCATCTCCACTACAAATAGAAAAAAGAGGCTACAATTTGAACGAGCTCACCAAAATTGGACTGTTGAAGACTGGAAAAATGTTGCCTGGTCTAATGAGTCTCGATTTCTGTTGAGACATTCAAATGGTAGAGTCCGAATTTGGTGTAAACAGAATGAGAACATGTATCCATCATGCCTTGTTACCACTGTGCAGGCTGGTGGTGGTGGTGTAATGGTGTGGGGGATGTTTTCTGGGCACACTTTAGGCCCTTTAGTGCCAATTGGCCATCGTTTAAATGCCACGGGCTACCTGAGCATTGTTTCTGACCATGTCCATCCCTTCAATGACCACCATGTACCCATCCTCTGATGGCTACTTTCAGCAGGATAATGCACCATGTCACAAAGCTCGAATCATTTCAAATTGGTTTCTTGAACATGACAATGAGTTCACTGTACTAAAATGGCCCCCACAGTCACCAGATCTCAACCCAATAAAGCATCTTTGGGATGTGGTGGAACGGGAGCTTCGTGCCCTGGATGTGCATCCCTCAAATCTCCATCAACTGCAAGATGCTATCCTATCAATATGGGCCAACATTTCTAAAGAATGCTATCAGCA
Organism: Bufo gargarizans; assembly: GCF_014858855.1. Classification (NCBI taxonomy): domain Eukaryota; kingdom Metazoa; phylum Chordata; class Amphibia; order Anura; family Bufonidae; genus Bufo; species Bufo gargarizans. Next base: position 542,533,202 of record NC_058082.1, on the reverse strand, counting down.
CCTTGTTGAATCAATGCCACATAGAATTAAGGCAGTTCTGAAGGCAAAAGGGGGTCCAACACCGTATTAGTATGGTGTTCCTAATAATTCTTTAGGTGAGTGTATATGTATATATATATATATATATATATATATATATATACAGTCATGTGAAAAAATTAGGACACCCTTTGAAAGCATGTGGTTTTTTGTAACATTTTTAATAAAAGGTTATTTCATCTCCGTTTCAACAATACAGAGAGATTAAAGTAATCCAACTAAACAAAGAAAACTGAAGAAAAGTCTTTTCAAGATCTTCTGTAAATGTCATTCTACAAAAATGCCTATTCTAACTGAGGAAAAAGATAGGACACCCTCACATGTATTCCCTCTTAAATTGGCTCAGATCTCACACAGGTATATCACACCAGGTGCACATAATTAGTAGATCGTTACTCTGCATGTTGAATGAGGCTTCCCCTATTTAAACCTCAGACATTTAGTTTGGTGTGCTCCTGACTGTTGAAGTGAGAGTGAGCACCATGGTGAGAGCAAAAGAGCTGTCAGAGGACTTCAGAAAAAAGATTGTAGCAGCCTATGAGTCTGGGAAGGGATTTAAAAAGATCTCAAAAGATTTTGAAATCAGCCATTCCACTGTCCGGAAGATAGTCTACAAGTGGAGGGCTTTCAAAACAACTGCCAACATGCCCAGGACTGGTTGCCCCAGCAAGTTCACCCCAAGAGAAGACCGCAAGATGCTAAAAGAGGTCTCCAAAAACCCTAAAGTGTCATCTCGAGAACTACAGCAGGCTCTGGCTACTGTTGATGTAGAAGTACATGCCTCTACAATCAGAAAGAGACTGTACAAGTTTAACTTGCATGGGAGGTGTGCAAGGAGGAAACCTTTGCTTTCCAAGAGAAACATCGAGGCCAGACTGACATTTGCCAGAGATAAAGTTGACAAAGACCAGGACTTCTGGAATAATGTTCTTTGGACAGATGAGTCCAAAATTGACTTGGCGTAAACCAAACACAGCATTCCAAGAAAAGAACCTCATACCAACTGTGAAGCATGGAGGTGGAAGTGTCATGGTTTGGGGCTGCTTTGCTGCAGCAGGACCTGGTCATCTCACCATCATAGAATCCACGATGAATTCTACTGTGTATCAGAAGGTGCTTGAAGAACATGTGAGACCATCAGTTAGAAAATTAAAGCTGAAGCGGAACTGGACCATGCAACATGACAATGACCCAAAACATACTAGTAAATCAACCAAAGATTGGCTGAAAAAGAAGAAATGGAGAGTCCTGGAATGGCCAAGTCAAAGTCCAGATTTGAATCCCATTGAGATGCTGTGGGGTGACTTGAAAAGGGCTGTACGTGCAAGAAACCCCTCAAACATCTCACAGCTGAAAAAGTTCTGCATTGAGGAGTGGGGTAAAATTTCCTCAGACCGATGTCGAAGACTGGTAGATGGCTACAAGAACCGTCTCACTGCAGTTATTTCAGCCAAAGGAGGTAACACTCGCTATTAGGGGCAAGGGTGTCCTATCTTTTTCCTCAGTTAGAATAGGCATTTTTGTAGAATGACATTTACAGAAGATCTTGAAAAGACTTTTCTTCAGTTTTCTTTGTTTAGTCGGATTACTTTAATCTCTCTGTATTGTTGAAACGGAGATGAAATAACCTTTTATTAAAAATGTTACAAAAAACCACATGCTTTCAAAGGGTGTCCTAATTTTTTCACATGACTGTATATATATATATTAACTGTCTAATGTAATACAACTAAGCACAGAGCACAGCAATGACACTGCTGTCTCTTTCATAACTGCAATAAACTTTAGAAAATAGCTGTTAGAGAGGTTCTTAAATAGTAAGGGGTCGGCAACTTTTCTATTGGTTGCTAGGGATGTTGCTAAGCTGTGACAAAGCCTTCTCATTGGCCCACAAGCTAGAAGAAGGGAGGGGTGATCACCTGATGTGTACTGTGTTAAAAAATATGTATATATTCTATTTTACGAATATATAGCTCTATATTCTAAATATTCGCAAATTCTCGAAGTGCCAATATTTGCGATTAAAATTCGCTATTCGAATATTCGTGCTCAACACTTTTCACAAGTAGAGGTATCATATAGAGTAGGTTCCTGTCCAAAAAAGGTCACTTTGTCATGTTGGATGGGCACAAATGATTTTGATCAAAATATATTTGCTAAGTATCTTATATTCATTTATTTGATGAATATAGCATTAATTCATATATTATATGTTTCAAGACTGCTGTTGCAACTTAATTCACATGCATTGAGTGGTCTTATATTATCATAAGTTTGTCTCAACTTTGCAATAAATATTTCAAGGTCATCATTGCTATGTGGCATAACTAAACATATTAATACATATGATTCTAATCTACTCCTTCGACATGTTAGTTTTTGTTCCTGCAGGATAAAGCATTTCCTTTTACTGCCAAAACCTGCATATAAATTCAATAATACTTCCATTGTGAGCTTTTGTTTAGATGACCTGGAAAACTCTGAACTTGGCTGACCTGGTTCCTTTTTAATCTATGTTACTGTATAACTCCATATATAATGAACAAGGTTAAAATAGGTCACAGACAGGATTTATCTAGAGCAGAGGATCTACATGAAAACTATCACATGATCTATCTCTTCCCAAGGCTGAATGTCAATTCCACACTGTTCTAGTCACATGAATTAGTTCTACTCAGATGAATTATTTCCAGGCCCCAATATCAGCAGAGCTGCTGAACTTTTAATTTTGAGGGTGGATTCACAAGAGACAGGGTGACTTTTTTCAAAGCAAAAGATTTGTATCTGAGGTTGTTCCACAAAAACAAGATCCAAACCAATCCAAAGGCAAATGGTGCAAATGAGGTCAAAGAATTTGTCTGCATTGGAAAGAGTGAAATCTGGAGCATAAATTGACAGGCTGAGGATTTAAAAGGAGTTATGTGTGGATTCCATTGTGGAAATTTCCACAATGTGTGGATAAGATTGTTTAAAATCTCATCCACTTCTCTGCTACTGTATTGCACCACTGATATTCTTCATGCAGCTTATCGCAAACTCACCTGTCCAAGCTCCAGCAGCGCAATCTCCAGCTTCGGCATGGCCCGCACTGGGAGAGACGCGCTGCTAAGCTATCTGGTGATGCAACAGAATACTTAGCAACTCGATGCAATATCATGTTTCTTCCCACAACCGGCGTTCGCTGGAGGAGATTAGCAGTGGGCTGATTGCTCAGCTGCTCTATTCCTATGTAATAGTGTTTCTGACTAATTGAGCACCGAGTCATGGACCTATCAGGTTCTGATCCTGGAACTTGGTACTCTGATTAAACCCCTTCCTGGCCATACACCAGTGCCAGTGATAGTCTTTTGACTCACTAGCACTTTTCCTGATTCCTGTATTTGTTGTTCCTCTGACCCCAGCTTGTCTTCTGACCACTCTCTGTCTCTCATTTGGTACTACATAGCGTGTCTGGTTCTAACCCATTTACGTATGAATCTGATTTCTTGTTGTTTTTTTCTCTTGGTGTTTGTCTGTCTCTGCACCTTAGTAGCATAGGGACTGTCGATCAGTTGCAGTCTTGCTACCTAGGGCTTGTACTGCAAGCAGGTAGGGAAAGCGGAATGGGTTCTAAGTCAGGGCTCACTGTCTGTGTCTGTCCCGATCTACAGGCGTTACACAACTCATGCTGTAGAAATTTGGCAGCATATCAGCCACATATCAGTGGCCATACCCTTGGGTGGAAGAGGTGAGTAACCAGTAAAGTATGTTTGCATATATGTAACCAAAAACACCCCAAAGGATACATAAAAAAAAATATATATTAGGTGACAGGTATATCATATAGTTTTTTTCCATGGAGACGTTACATTTTTAACCTCATATAGAGTTCTGCTCTTAAAAATATTTAAAATGTACTACTGTCAAAATTGAGCTTTATTTTACCTGTTTACTCATAATGATCTTTTCTGATAATGAATACTGTGCTCAGCAGGATGTCAAAGTGAATGATTTACGGTGCAGGTTGACCTTTTTTTTTTTAGCATTTTGTGCTTTTTTTTTTACCAGGTTTTATTCAATTTAACGTCAAGGCCTCCAGAGGCGAGAGTGTAAGCATGTGATATTACGCCCTTAACTGAGTATAAGTAATCCTATTGATTTATTGTTAAAATGTCACTTAATGGTACATTTTATGTTAATAAAATATGATGAAGTAATCCTTTCACCTAGGCTTCTTCTCCACATCAATAAATTCAGAGTTTCAAGTATATTTATATATTTTATTTTGATTTTTACTTTCCAACTTTACTGAACTGAACTGAATTCTGGGTAATTTAGAATAAAAGCATGAGACATCATAAAAAGCAGAAACTTTAATTTTACAAATTGTATTAGACATAATTGCATTATCAAAATATTTTAATCAGTACAAAATTATGACACCATAAAACGTTCCATAGTTGAAGGTATTATTTATTAGCGATAAGCAAAGTTCTTAAAAATTCAATTGGGTTGCTTCGGCAAATTTTACCCAAAAATTTGCTTTGTGACGAATGACTTCATCACAAAGTGCATTTCTTTGTAAGTAGTGGGTGCAATGACGGGGAATGGCAATTGCGCCGACCCCGTCATTGAACTCCTCAAATACCTCGTTGATCGCGGCATTTTAGATGAATATTAAGGACTTTCAGCGATTGATTGGTTAAAAAAATATAAATTGTACTTAACTTATCCATTTGAGCATGAAGAGGCCCTGACGGCCGTCTTACTTGAAGATCCATTGCCAAATCTTGGCCAGTGCTTGATGACGTCATCATGCTGGCCAGTATGCTGACATCATACGTCACTGCACACAAGATCTTCAAGCAGTGGATCTTCAAGAAGGATGGCAGCAGTGGCCTCTTCACGCTCAAGTGGATCAGGTGAGTATGATTTTATTTATTTTTACCGCCATTTCAGGGAAAATTTATTTCATTACCACAAAGCACAAGGAAATTCGGCTTTGCTGCAAATCAAATTTTTCTGAAATTCGGATTGAAGTTGACTGGTGATACTTTGATTAACTCAACACTAGTATCATTTATAACTATTTCTCACCTTATTATTCAAGTTTAATTGAATTCACTATACCGTGTATAGGATAATAGACAGTCCTCTTTGTTATGCACCTATTGGCTGCAGGATCCAAAAAGAGAGAATAGGTCACAATTCTCACAGTCATGTAAAGTTGCATTACCGGATCCATGTTGTGAGAACAGTCACCTGAATGCTAGAGGAGGAAGATCTTTACCATCTCCAACTTTGCCGCCTCCGGATTCCAGATTGTCCTTTTAGTGTTGTTTGCGAATATTCTGCTCGCAAATTTTTATTTCTAGATTATTTCAAGAATTCGAGAATTTGCGAAGATGTAGAATATAGTTTTACTGTATATATTTATAATTGCTAATATTCTAGATTTTTTTTTCATCAGTAACCTCCCTTCTTGCTTGTGGGCCAATGAGAAGGCTGCAATATCTTTTTCAGAGCTTAGCAACATCTATAGCAACCAATAGGAAAGTTGCCTACCCCTTAATATATAAGAACCTCCCCAGCAGCCATTTTCTGTAGTTTTTTTGCATTTCTGAGAGAGAGAGAGAAGTCACATTGCTGTGCTCTATGCTTTCATCCGGATCCTATTCCTTATCCAATTACATGATTAGATTGTTAGTTAGCTTCTATATATAATACAGATAGTTAGTGGGAGATAGTCAGTGTAGGTTAGATAGTGATATAGTGTAGCTGAGGTTCCAGTGCAGGGTGTTAGGTAGTGTGATAGGAATTGCTGTTTCCCTGCTGTCCATACATACATGCTACAGACATAGTGCTGTGATGTCACAACAATACTTAGTGCACCAACCAGTAATATCTACTCAGACCTGATAAAATGTGAAGTTGCATGTATTGCGCAAAAAATATGTGCATCATTAGTGCAGATTTGCGCATTTGCTAAAATAATGACGAGATCACGAATTCTAAAATTCGCAAATTTATTGCGAATATTATGCAAAATTTTGTGAAAATGAATATTGCCTATGCCGCTCATCACTAATGTACTTATAGACTCCTCCCTCTCTCTTCTAGTTATTCTCGGACAAAATAGTGGATATAGTGACATACCACCTGGTAAAATATGAATACTGCAGGGCTGGGGGATCGCCAAAACACGCGTCGGGGCTGGAGCCATCCCAGAGGAAGCACAGTATGGGTAATGGATTCTTTGTTACATATTTGAATACTATTGCACTTTGCATTTGCACTCTTTTTGTCATTTAAATGTGAGAATCATCACCCTTGTGTCTTACTCTTGTGGATGCTGCCATTTTCCCTGCACCTTTTTTCATGTATGGATTATATCTTTTATATTGTGTTAATAAAATGTATTTATATTCTATGCTGTCTGGTAATCCTTTATTAGGTCTTTTTTAATGTAGTGCATATGTGACTCATGAGCTATGGGCTGTATTGTGTGTATAAATCCTGGTTGAGGTATTACATTATTACAATGGAACTCTATAAGAGAATTCCATAACATGAATGTGAACCCACCCTAACATGGCTTTTGGTGTCGGATCCGGCTTCTTCAGTTTCCCATGCCGCACACAAAAATGCTACTTGCAGTGGTTGTGTCTGGCATGGGAACGTAACAAACCAGAACAAAATGCATTATGGTGCATTCTGTACTGGTTTGTTCAGTTTTGTCTCCATTGACAATGGATGTGGACAAAACTGAAGCGTTAAGCTGTGGTTTCGAGAGCTTAACTTTTTTTTTTTTTTATCCTAGCATGCTCTGGGTGTAGGGTTTGTTTTACAGACATTTTCCTACAGACTTCTCGAGAAAAAAAGAAAGAAAGAAAGCAGTAAAAACAATAAAAAAAAGCCACCTCTAAAAACACTGATGCAAAGTCTGGTGCAGCTTTAGATGTTGTAGTCTAACTTGATATATATGCCATGGCATCCAACTCAACATAATTTTGTCTTAATTTATGATCAGAGATGGCCTTGTGGTTCGCCCAGCGGTAGTTTTGAGGCGAACTTTGCTCGCCAAACGTGCGAACATATGGCGATGTCCGCTGGCGCCATATTATTTTACATTGTGAAGAACTTTGACCCATGACACATCCATCAGGTGGTACAGGACAGCCAATTGAGAAGTTTCAGCTCATGGAAATACCCCATACCTTATAAATAAACCTGATCTGGCAGCCATTTTACAATCAGTGTTTTGCCAGTAAAGGGAGAGGTTGCTGTGTGGAGCAGGGACAGACTGTTAGGGACAGCAAATGCTAGCTAATAGGGCCACAAAAGGACTGGTATAGCTGTGCTATCGATAGGTGTGACATACTGAGGTGTGTGATATACTTATAATTTAGTTTCTAACATAGAAAGTATATTATAGTGCATTTGTATTGTGCAGCAGTTGTGTGCGGTTCTGCTGCGATACTGCATCTACACAGAGTGACAAACGCAAATGGAACAAATAATTTCTACTGGTGTGATATACTAGTTGCCCCCCCAAAAAACTGATTAAAGCAGGGGTGTTATATACCAATTATATACTTTCTATATAGTGCATTTGGGTAGTGCAGCATTTGTTTGCGGTTTTGCTGCGTTATTGCAGCTACAGATAGTGACAAACACCATTGGAACAAATAATTTCTACTGGTGTGATATACCAGTTGCCCCCCCAAAAAACTGATTGAAGTAGGTCTGTTTTATACCAATTCTATACTTTCTATATAGTGCAGTTGGGTAGTGCAGCATTTGTTTGCGGTTTAGCAGCTACACAGAGTGACAAACGCTATTGAAACAAATAATTTATATTGGTGTGATATACCAGTTGCCCCCCAAAAAAAAAAGTTTAAAAAAAGTGAGCTACAATAAAAATTTTATCTATTGACACCATAATGTACCTTGAGCCACATAATCAGAATTTCTTTTATGTCAGATGAATGCCTAATTTTTGAAGGCCCGTGCTCCTGTGGCCTAAAATAAAAAAAATTCTAGGCCCCAACAGGGCACATTTCAGAGAATTTACCTTTAAGACACATAAAAATGTCCCCTGATTAAGATGCACATTTTTTGTTGGAATTTTTGTCATTGATCCCCCTCTAGTATATCACTGTCCTATTTGTACACTTCTACTAAGCATTTGGAGGCTGCAAATATGAGCTGATGGTTTTTCAGGTTCGTCTGCCATTAAAGTGAATGGGGCCCACCGCGAACTTGCGGTTCGCGAACATTTGATCGCGTTCGCTCGAAACCGTCCCAGCTGCTATTGCAACATGTGATGGCATTGCATCATGTGAACCTCCACGATGCCTGGAAAGCTGTCCATGCGGCGATCCCTAAGATGACCCCCTCGGATGACGTTGAGACCTATCTGGCGGTGTTTGAAAAGGTGTCCGTGAGGGAAAAGTTACCCCGAGACCAGTGGGCTGAGGTCGTCGCTCCGTTCCTAGCCTCTGGACCCCAGCAAGTTTTTTTCGATCTCCCCGATGGTGTGAAAGTGCCCTAAGTTGTACTTTAAGTTACGCCCGCTTTCATCTGGGAATAAGAGTCAAAGAATTGGTATTATTATTTTGTTGCTTATAGTGGAAGCTCAGTCTTGGGCTTTGTCTCTGCCGACCGGATCACAGAGCCTCCGGTCGGTAGATAAATTTTTCAGAGCTCTAGGTCTTATCTATGATGACTCTGAATTTAGGAGATGGGCTATGGATATGGAGTGGAATGATCCAGCTCTCTGTAGTCAATTCTGTCAGGGATTGTCTGAGAGGCTTGACGTACGTATGGACAGATGCCTGAGACAGAGATCAAAGTTCCCTCACTCTCAGGACGAACTATCATATAACATGGCGGCTTCCTCTGACATCTTGGGAGGAGAGACTCCTGAGTTTATGCCTGGTGATTAACCCATGCAGCTAGGAGGAGCTCCCCCTGGGCCTGCTTGCAAGAGTTCTAGTCATAAGAAGGAAGTATGCTTTTTCTGTGTAAAAAGGGGACATTTTGTTAATGTTTGTCCTTATGTTCTGCGTCAAGGTGAAAACAAGAAGAAAACGTTTTCTCACTCTCACATCTCACTCTTGGTGGTGTGGGTGGGGAGTCAGAGAACTTACTTTTGCCATTTACTGGTAGTACCCGATTTCTCCTGTCTGCCGAGGTGGCGCTAGAGTCCAAAACAGTAAGAATTAAGGTGTTTATTAACAGAGGGTCAGGGTTTAACCTAGTTGATGGTCAGTTCGTCCGTATGCATGGGTTAACAACAAGTGCATTACAGAAAAATATTTCGGTGTTCGCAATAGACTCTGCACTACTTACTCAGAAATGTTTGTCAGAGATGGTGCAGGACATCCGTTTAAGAGTGGGTGATTTTAATCAGGAATCCAGTTAGTGTTGTGTGCTGGAGGGTCTGCCTGCTCCATTGGTTCTGGGTTTACCATGGTTGAGCAAACATAATCCTACCATTGACTGGCAAGCGAGACAGATTCTCGATTGGAGTGATTATTGCATGAACAACTGTCTTAATACATCTCTTTCTGTCTTGACCACTAAAGCTGTTCCCTCTTTTATTTCAGATTTTTCTGATGTATTTTCTGAGAGTAGGTACCCCCACATCGGGAATATGTTTGTCCTATCAATCTTATTCCTGGAGCGAAGTTGCTCAAATCTAGGTTATATAGCCTCTCTGAACCCGAAAGAGCGGCCATGCGAGAGTATATTGCCAAGAGTTTGGCTAAGGCCTCATGCACACGGCCGTTGTTTTGGTCCGCATCCGAGTCGCCGTTTTGGCAGCTCGGATGCGGACCCATTCACTTCAATGGGGCCGCAAAAGATGCGGACAGCACTCCGTGTGCTGTTCGCATCCGTTGCTCCGTTCTGTGGCCCCGCTAAAAAAATATAACATGTCCTTTTCTTGTCCGCGCTTTTTCGGACAAGAATAGGCATTTATATTGAAGGCTGTCCGTGCCGTTCCGCAAATTGTGGAATGCGCACGGACGCCATCTGTGTTTTGCGGATACGTGATTTGCGGACCGCAAAACACGTCACGGTCGTGTGCATGAGGCCTTCCAAATCCCCAATGGCGGCGGGGTTCCTCTTTGTAAAGATGGAACCCTTAGGCCATGCCTGGATTTCCATTTGCTCAATCGTATTACGGTCCGTGATCCGTACCCCCTTCCTTTGATTCCTGACTTGTTTAATCAGATTGTTAGTGCCAAAGTGTTCTCCAAATTGGACCTGGGGGGGGGGGGGGGATATATAATCTGGTCAGAATCAAGGAAGGGGATGAAAGGAAGATGGCGTTTAATACACCAGAGGGTCATTTTGAGAGTCTGGTCTTGTCGTTTGGATTAACTAATGCTCCTGCGTTTTTTTGCATTTTGTTAATGATATCTTTCATCATCTGGTGGGGAGGTTTGTTGTTGTGTATCTGGATAACATATTAATTTATTCTCCAGATATGGAGACTCATCAGGATCACGTGAGACAGGTGTTACAGAGCCTAAGAGAGAATAAATTGTATGCTAAGATGGAGAAGTGTGTATTTGCAGTTCAGGAAGTGCAATTCCTGGGTTACCTACTCTCATCTTCAGGTTTCCGTATGGATCCTGAGAAGGTCCTTGCTGTGTTGGACTGGGATCAACTATAAAATCTGAAAGATCTTATGCATTTTTTTGGGATTCACCAACTACTACCGTAAATTTATTTTGAACTAGTCGACTGTGGTCAAACCTTTGACGGACATGACTAAGAAAGGTCCGGATGTCTCAGTCTGGTTTGATGCGGCATTACAAGCCTTTTCTGCGGTGAAGGAGTGTTTTGCTTCTGCTCCTATACTGGTGCAACCTGATGTGTCACAACTTGAAAGGAGCAAATTTTTTAAAAATTCGATTCGCTGGTTCGCTGATTTTTCAGGAACAATTCGGTTTGATCCGAATATAATTTTTGAAAAATTTGCGGCGAATTACGTTAAGAAATGCCTATTTTCTGGCTGCTGAGAGCCTTTATAGTGGTGTAGAAAACTTTGCCTTGTAGTAACACACATAGGGAGTCTGCTTTGGTAGTGAATTTGCGGCGAATTACGTTAAGAAATGCCTATTTTCTGGCTGCTGAGAGCCTTTATAGTGGTGTAGAAAACTTTGCCTTGTAGTAACACACATAGGGAGTCTGCTTTGGTAGTGAAATAATACTGTGAGTCCATATGACATGCAGATGACAGGCGGCGCTCTTAGAATCACTGCACACTTCACTTATTTGAGCAGTCACGGGGCCAAACCTGACCAAATAACTCAAGTATGAACTCAGCCTTACAGGTCGATGTTAGCGCCAAGAAGAAGCGCGCTCCTTTTACACCGTCGTCAGCTCATTCTACATAGATGTCTACAGAACCTGTTCTATTAAACGCGTATACAAGTAGAGCTCCCCGGACAGAGTGGAGAGGGTGTCAGCAGTAAGTTTGTGTTGACGTCGCTGATTAATTTGTCCTTCCTCTGCTCCGTCAGAACAATAACCCACAAAAAACTAATCCTGTCTGGGGAATATTGCTAATGCCCAAAAAAAGCAGGAGTGGATCTAAAACAGAGATGACACATGAATGGAATATTTGCATGTCCTCTGTGTTTTGTACCCACTCCTGCTTTTGGCTACCAAATCATAAGCCAATTCTGATGGGACCATACAAGCCTTACAGCTGCTACAGACAGGATCCATTGTTCGTCTCATTTTTCCTTCCTTCTGACAGATCAGAAGAAAGGTTACATAGTTACATAGTTAATATGGTTGAAAAAAGACATACGTCCATCAAGTTTAATCAAGGGATAGGTGGGGATGCGAATCCCAGAAGGAAGGCAGACTCAGATTTCTACACGTTTTCATAAGCATTAATGTTTTTTACTTTTAAGAATTTGTCTAAACCCTTTTTGAAACGGTCCACTGTTCCTGCTGTGGCCACATCCTGAGGAAGTCTATTCCACAGATTCACACTTCTCGTAGTAAAGAAGCTTTGACTCTTCTGGAGACTGAAGTTTTTCTTCTTCAGTCGGAGGCAGTGCCCCCTTGTCTTTTGATCACATTTGACATGGAACAGCTTTTTGCCATATTTTTTGTATGGCCCATTTATATACTTGTATCAGGTCAAATAAATCATGATGTCAGCCAGGCCGAAAGGCAAAATAGTGGCCCAGTCATGAAGTGGGGAGGGTGGGAACAGCATTAGAAGTCTACAGAGTGGACCTATGGCATAGTGGTGAGTTGGAAGCAGCATGAGTAGACCATAGAGTGGCCCAATGACAGAGCCTGGAGGTAGCGGCAGCATGAGGAGGCCACTGAGTGGCACAAAGACAAAGAGTGGTGGTGGCAGCAGCAGCATGAGGAGGCCACAGAGTGGCACCAAGACAAAGTGTGGAGGTGTCAGCAGTATGAGGAGGCCACTGAGTGGCACACTGATAGAGTCTGGAGTTGACAGCAGTATGAAGAGGCCACCGAGTGGTACAATGACCAAGTCTGGAGTTGGCAGCAGTATGAGGAGGCCACCGAGTGGCACAATGAGAGAGTCTGGAGTTGGCAGCAGCATAAGGAGACGACAGAGTGGCCCAATCACAGAGTGTGGAGGTGGCGGCAGCAGCATCAGGAGAAGGCCACCGAGTGGCACTATGACCGAGTCTGGAGGTGGCAGCAGTATAAGGAGTCAACCGAGTAGAACAATTACAGATTCTGGAGTTGGCAGCAGTATGAGGAGGCCACCGTGTGGCACAATAACCGAGTCTGGAGGTGGCGGAAGCATCAGAAGGAAACAGAGTGGCCCAATGAAAGAGTGTGGAGGTGGTGGCAGCATGAGGAGACCACAGAGTGGCCCATTGACAGAGTGTGGAGGTGGCAGCAGCAGCAGCATCAGGAGGAGGCCACAGAGTGGCACAATGACCGAGTCTGGAAGTGGCAGCAGTATGCGGAGGCCAGTGAGTGGCACAATGACAGAGTCTGGAGTTGGCAGCAGCATGAGGAGACCACAGAGTGGCCTAATGACAGAGTGTGGAGGTGGCAGCAGCAGCATAAGGAGGAGGCCACCGAGTGGCACAATGATACAGTCTAGAGTTGGCAGCAGCATGAGGAGACCACAGAGTGGCCCAGTGACATAATGTGGAGGTGGCGGCAGAAGCAGCATCAGGAGGGGGCCACAGAGTTGCACAATGACCGAGTCTGGAGGTGGCGACAGCGGCAGCATCAGGAGGATACAATAGAGTGGCAAGGTGATATAGTGTGGAAATGGCAGCAGCAGCAGCATCGGGATACCACAGATTGGCAAGGTGACATACTGTAGTGTGAAGATGGCAGTAGCAGCAGCAGCAGCATCAGGACATCACAGAGTGGCAAAGTGACATAGTGTGGAAATGGCAGCAGCAGCATCAGGATAACACAGAGTGGCAAGGTGACATAGTGTGGAGATGGCAGTAGCAGCAGCAGATTCAGGATACCACAGAGTGGCAGAGTGGCAAGGTAACATAGTGTGGAGATGGCAGTAGCAGCATCAGGATACCACATATGGTGACGCTGTGTATGTTTTAAACCGCACCCCCCCCCCCCAAAAAAAAAAAAAAAAAAAACAACAGACCTGTCTGGAGCTACACTGACACAGATTTTGCCCTAGTAGTTGATGTTATCTCTGAGACTTATAAACCACTACCCTCTGTATTGTAAGACACGCATATGCTATTTTCCCAAACCCAAACAAAAAAAGAAATACATTTAAACTGTCTGGAGATGCTCTGAACTAGATTTCAGCCTGGTAATTACCGGTAATGCTTTCACTCAGAGATTTAAACGGCTACCCTTTGTATTGTAATACACACATATATTGCTATTCTTCCCCCACCCCAACATTTTTTTTTTTATATCTGGTTGGAGATGTACCGACATGGATTTTAGCCAAGTATTACACATTATATAAACTGCTACTCTCTGTATGGTAAGACCCACTTATATACTATTTTCCTAAACTCAAACAAAAATAAATAAATGTGAAATGTCTGGAGATGTCCTGACATGGATTTCCGACTATCATGTTTTTCACTAACATTTCAAATGCTATCTATCCTCTGGATGGTAAAACAAATGTTATACAGTTTTGAGTTTATTCTCCCACATAAAAAGTATTTCTGTTAAAATGGGGGTAAAAAAAAAATGTTCTTGTAGGTAAGTTCCATAGCAGCTGCAGCTGTGTTATAATGTAGTAATTCAGGTAGAATGCACTGCCAGGCATACCTAACCTCAGCTTCTCACTTTTTACTCCCTGGCTGACAGCTTTACCTGCCTTACCCTAGTCTACACAATTATTCTTCTTTCTTGACTTTCCCTTCACTTTCCCTCACACTAGATTAGAAGGTTAATTGTAACTGTACACTGCCCCTAAGATCCTTTTTCTGTCAGACCCTGCATAGACCGATCCACTCTCAATACCAGCCCAACACAGAATGACCTTTTGCCCACTCTGCAAGGGCACCTCCTTGTCTACAGTAGCACTGATTGGCTCATCCGGGCTGTCTGTAGGGCTGTGGACAAGCCCTCCCCCCACCATTTTACTGTATTCCTGCACAACAAACCCAAAAAGCTTCCTGGTTCATCTATCATATGAAAATTTGGGAAGTTCATAATGAACCAGGTTCGCTACAAACTGATTTGCTTATCTCAACTAGAGACCTTGTCTCTGTGCTCAAAGGGCATCTGTCAGTAGTAAACTAGGTAGATTAGTTGATAAACTACCCAGTTTATTATTGTACATGAACTAGACATTAAGCCTGTTACAATGACGGGTGCTAGAACATTAGTGCATAAACATAAGTAGGAACAGTCTATATTAAATGGCACTGGCATTAACTGGTGGCTGAGACTGGTGGCTGTGGCTGGTGGCCGAGACTGTTGGCTGTGGCTGAGACTGCTGGCACTGTGACTGGTGGTTGTGGCTGGTTGCACTAAGTGATGGCTGAGATGGCTGGCACTGACTGGTAGCGCTGAGACTGCTGGCAGCGACTGGTGGTTGAGACTGCTGGCACTGCGACTGGTGGTTGGTGGCACTGACTGATGGCTGAGACTGCTGGCACTGTGACTGGTGGCTGTGGCTAGTGGCACTGATTGATGGCTGAGACTGCTGGCTGTGGCTGGTGGTACTGACTGATGGCTGAGATGGCTGGCATTGGCAGGTGGCTAAGACTGCTGACACTGTGACTGGTGGCACTGACTGATGGATGAGACAGCTGGCACTGACTGGTGGCTGAGACTGCTGGCACTGTGACTTGTGCCTGTGGCTGGTGGCAATGACTGGTGGCTGAGACTGCTGGAACTGTGACTGGTGGCACTGTCTGATGGCTGAGACAGCTGGCACTGACTCCTAGCTCAGACTACTGGCACTGTGACTGGTGGATGGTGGCACTGACTGGTGGCTGAGACTGCTGGCACTGTGACTGGTGGCTGTGGCTAGTGGCACTGACTGGTGACTGGGACTGCTGGCACTGACTGATGGCTTAGACGTCTGGCACTGACTGGTGGATGAGACTGCTGGAACTGACTGGTGGCTTAGACTGGTGGCACTGACTGATTGCTGAGATGGATTGCACTGAATGCTGTCTGAGACTGCTGGCACTTTGACTGGTGGTTGTGGCTGGTGGCACTGACTGATGGCTGAGACAGATGGCACTGACTGGTGGCTGAGACTGCTGGCAGCGGTTGCTGTCTGTGGCTGAGAGTGCTGGGACTTTGCGGCTGTGTGATGCACAAACAATAATGGCGGCACTCCGACGTGGAGAGCACACCATAACATGGGAGCGGCAGCGGTGATTGGCTGACGCGCAGATGTGGGCAGTGCGGGCGGCGTGCAGAGTGCCTTCTGATGATTGGTTGGTGCGCTGTGCATGCTGGTGTGGGCGGCATGGTTGCATGTGGGGTGGTGGTTATTGGGCGGCTGGTGTGGGCTGTGCGGATGGAGCACCGTGTGTTGACTGGACGGCGTGCTGCGCATGCACAGTTCAATTATTGGCACACACGCACGGACACGCAGCCCTGAGCACACACACAGGGCTTTTATTATAGCAGCTATATATCCTCTATAATAAAATCTGTGTGTGCGTGCGTGTCTGTGAGTGTGTGCCGATTAGTGAAGTGCGCATGTGTGCTGTGTCCAGCTCTGCCGTGACCTCCTCCTCCCCCTCCGGTTTCTTCTGCAGCCGAATCACACCCCGGGATCCAGGCCCTGCAACCGCCGCCTGCCACAGTGTATCCTTCATCTGACATCCTTATGCGCCACCCACACCTGTGCAGCGGGCAGAGAGTAGCGCCGTACCTGCTGCAGCATCTAATCCTGGAGTTCATGGAACTCTTAAAGAGCCCGGGAGGACAAAGCTGGGAGCCCTGGGGACCTCTGATTCTGGACCCCGGGTATTTGGCAGCACCGGGGGCACATTTTAGTCCCTGCAGCGGCCGCATCCTCCTCGCTCCAATTTCACCTCAAACCCCGCCTACCAAAGTCAGTAAATGGCCGTAGAGTAGCAAGTGAGGGAAGCTATCACAGGCAGGGGGCATAACACACGTATTACACTCCAACCCCCATCATTGTATATAATAAAAGCCCTGTGTGAGTGCCCTGTGTCCTTGTGTGTGTGCTGTTTGTTATACTGGGCATGCATGGCACGGGGACCTATCAGCACACAGCGCTCCACACGCCACCCGCTGCTGTGCCCAGCTCCGCCGTGCCTCCTCTTCTCCCTCCAGCTTCCTCTGCAACCGCCTCACACACTGGGATCCTTATCATTATACACATATTACACTCCAACCCCCATCATTATACATATATTACACTCCAACCCTCATCATTACACACACATTACACTCCAATGAGAGGGCTGCAGTGTAATGATGGGGGTTGGAGTGTAATATGTGTGTAATGCTCCCTGCCTGTGATAGCTTCCCTCACTTGCTACTGTGCGGCCATTTCCTGACATTAGTGGGCGGGGTTAGGGTGAAATAGGAGCTAGGAGGATGCGTCCACTGCGGGGACTAACATGTGCCCCCTGTGATTCTGTGGGTCCAGAATCAGAGGTCCCCAGTGCTCCCAGCTTTGTCTTCCCAGGCTCTTTGAGAGTTCTATGAACTCCAGGATGCGATGCTGCAGCAGGTACAGGGCTACTCTCTGCCCAGTGCACAGGTGTGCAAGGGTGTCCAGTGAAGGATACACTGTGGCAGGCAGCGGTTGCAGGGCCTGGATCCCAGGGTGTGAGTCAGCTGCAGAGGAAGCTGGGGGGAGGAGGCGGCGCGGCGGAGCTGGACACATCGCGCATGCGCACTTCACTAATCAGCAGCGGGCAAGCGCAGGTTCAGGCGACATGTGGAGCGCTGTGTGCTGATAGGGTCCCCGTGCCGCACATGCTCATTATAACAAACGGCACACACACACGTACACAGGGCACTCACACATGACTTTTTTTATGTAGGACTAGACATTAAGCCTGTTACAATAGAGCAGTAGTGCATAAACATTAGTAGGAACAGTCTATATTAACTGGCAAGGGAACTTGACCACACTGACTGGTGGCTGAGACTCAGAGCGCCACCATTTCTGTTCGTCAGTCACAGCCACCATTTCTGTTCGTCAGTCCCAGACTGGTGGCCGAGACTGGCGGCTGTGGCTGAGACTGCTGACACTGACTGGTGGCCTTGGTTAAGACTGCTGGCACTGACTGGTGACTGAGACTGGTGGCTGTGGCTGTTGGCCAAGACTGGTGGCTGTGGCTGAGATTGCTGGCTGTGGCTTGTGGCTGAGAATGCTGGCACTGAGTGCTGGCTGAGACGGCTGACTGCGGGTGGTGGCTGAGACTGCTGGCACTGACTGGTGGCTGTGGCTGAGACTGCTGGCTACGGCTGAGACTGCTGACACTGACTGGTGGCTGTGGCTGAGACTGCTGGCTGCGGCTGACACTGCTGGCACTGTGACTGGTGGCTGTGGCTGTAGGACTGGCACTGACTGCTGGTAGCGACTGGTTGATCAGACTGCTGATAGGAGCTCCTCTCTATATGACTGATAGTGCTGTGACTGACAAACAGAAATGGCGTCTGGGACTGACGAACAGAAATGGTGGCGCTCCGACCTGCTTGATGGCGCGCAGGCGTGGGCGGTGCAGGCGGCATGTGGAGCGCAGTGTTCTGATTAATTGTCACGCTGGTGTTAGTGGGGGGGGGGCATGTTATTATTAGGGTTATTCCTGCAGCATAGAAATATTTTGCTAGAGGTAGTTGTGCATTGTGTATATATATACAGTACAGACCAAAAGTTTGGACACACCTTCTCATTCAAATAGTTTTCTTTATTTTCATGACTATTAAAATTGTAGATTCACACTGAAGGCATCAAAACTATGAATTAACACATGTGGAATTATATACATAACAAAAAAGTGTGAAACAACTGAAAATATGTCATATTCTAGGTTCTTAAAAGTAGCCACCTTTTGCTTTGATTACTGCTTTGCACACTCTTGGCATTCTCTTGATGAGCCTCAAGAGGTAGTCACCTGAAATGGTTTTCACTTCATAGGTGTGCCCTGTCAGGTTTAATAAGTGGGATTTCTTGCCTTATTGTAATGACCGGTGTCACGCACAGGGAGGAAAACAGGGAAAGCCCTGCCTAAGGGAGAGGGAAAGGTGGTAACCCCTAACTCACCTTGCGGCTGGCACCTGACTGCCCTGACGTCCCTAGACGGGTTCCTCACCCGTGCGACGATCACGTGCCTAAATCCTGGCTTTCCCTGAAATGAGCCCTAGATAGTGAAAGGGCCGGTGGGATCGCTAGTCCTCACCACTGCACTAAGAGGGAAACACCAGGGAGAGGACAGACAAACACAGACAAACACAAACACCCAGGTGGACGACAACAACTGTCCACAAAGGTCCAACAGGGATCCGGAGGGTAGCGTTCTGAATCAACAGTCAGAGAACGCAGCAACACAGCTCCAGTGGGTCAAGATAGATGTCCAGGCAGGAAGCTCTATCTCTGGCAACCAGAGAAGTGTGAGAGAGGAATATAAGGAGGTTTGGGAGTGCTGGACAAGGAACAGCTGAGGAGAAGGAGCTACGGATCCCTGAGTGAGCCAAAAGGGTTTGCAAAGCAAACCCAGAAAGCTACCATAAGGAAAACTGCCCTATCTTAAATAGAGCGTGCAGCCAACCGCTGCGACCTCCTGACTCCGGGTATAACGGAGTCAGGCGTGGTTCTCGATACCCTCGTGACACTTATAAATGGGGTTGGGACCATCAGTTGCGTTGTGAAGAAGTCAGGTGGATACACAGCTGATCGTCCTACTGAATAGACTGTTAGAATTTGTATTATGGCAAGAAAAAAGCAGCTAAGTAAAGAAAAACGAGTGGCCATCATTACTTTAAGAAATGAAGGTCAGTCAGTCTGAAAAATTGGGAAAACTTTGAAAGTGTCCCCAAGTGCAGTCACAAAAACTATCAAGCGCTACAAAGAAGTTGTTATGTATATAATTCCACATGTGTTAATTCATAGTTTTGATGCCTTCAGTGTGAATCTACAATTTTCATAGTCATGAAAATAAAGAAAACTCTTTGAATGAGAAGGTGTGTCCAAACTTTTGGTCTGTACTGTATATATATATATATATATATATATATATATATACACTCACCTAAAGAATTATTAGGAACACCATACTAATACGGTGTTGGACCCCCTTTTGCGTTCAGAACTGCCTTAATTCTACGTGGCATTGATTCAACAAGGTGCTAATAGCATTCTTTAGAAACGTTGGCCCATATTGATAGGATAGAATCTTGCAGTTGATGGAGATTTGAGGGATGCACATCCAGGGCACGAAGCTCCCGTTCCACCACATCCCAAAGATGTTCTATTGGGTTGAGATCTGGTGACTGTGGGGGCCATTTTAGTACAGTGAACTCATTGTCATGTTCAAGAAACCAATTTGAAATGATTCGATCTTTGTGACATGGTGCATTATCCTGCTGGAAGTAGCCATCAGAGGATGGGTACATGGTGGTCATGAAGGGATGGACATGGTGAGAAACAATGCTCAGGTAGCCCGTGGCATTTAAACGATGGCCAATTGGCACTAAGGGGCCTAAAGTGTGCCCAGAAAACATCCCCCACAACATTACACCACCACCACCAGCCTGCACAGTGGTAACAAGGCATGATGGATACATGTTCTCATTCTGTTTACGCCAAATTCGGACTCTACCATTTGAATGTCTCAACAGTAGGGATGAGCGAACTCGAACTGTATAGTTCGGGTTCGTACCGAATTTTGGGGTGTCTGTGACACGGACCCGAACCCGGACATTTTCGTAAAAGTTCGGGTTCGGTGTTCGTCGCTTTCTTCGCGCTTTTGTGACGCTTTCTTGGCGCTTTTTGAAAGGCTGCAAAGCAGCCAATCAACAAGCGTCATACTACTTGCCCCAAGAGGCCATCACAGCCATGCCTACTATTGGCATGGCTGTGATTGGCCAGAGCACCATGTGACCCAGCCTCTATTTAAGCTGGAGTCACATAGCGCCGCCCGTCACTCTGCTCTGATTAGCGTAGGGAGAGGTTGCGGCTGCGACAGTAGGGCGAGATTAGGCAGATTAACTCCTCCAAAGGACTTGATTAACTGATCGATCTGCAGCTGTGGATCATTGAGCTGCTGATCCTCAATTGCTCACTGTTTTTAGGCTGCCCAGACCGTTTGTCAGTCACATTTTTCTGGGGTGATCGGCGGCCATTTTGTGTCTTGTGGTGCGCCAGCACAAGCTGCGACCAAGTGCATTTAACCCTCAATGGTGTGGTTGTTTTTTGGCTAAAGCCTACATCAGGGTGAAGCTGTCACACCAAGTGCATTTAACCAGCAATAGTCTGTTTATTTTTTGGCCATATACTACATCAGGGGCAAGCTGCGCCTGTCACCAAGTGCATTTAACCCTCAATGGTGCGTTTGTTTTTTGGCTAAAGCCTACATCAGGGTGAAGCTGTCACACCAAGTGCATTTAACCAGCAATAGTCTGTTTATTTTTTGGCCATATACTACATCAGGGGCAAGCTGCGCCCGTCACCAAGTGCATTTAACCCTCAGTAGTGTGGTTGGTCAAGCTATCACACCAAGTGCATTTAACCAGCAATAGTCTGTTCATTTTTTGGCCATATACTAAATCAGGGGCAAGCTGCGCCCGTCACCAAGTGCATTTAACCACCAATAGTCTGTTCATTTTTTGGCCATATACTACATCAGGGGCAAGCTGCGCCCGTCACCAAGTGCATTTAACCCTCAGTAGTGTGGTTGGTCAAGCTGTGACACCAAGTGCATTTAACCAGCAATAGTCTGTTCATTTTTTGGCCATATACTACATCAGGGGCAAGCTGCGCCCATCACCAAGTGCATTTAACCAGCAATAGTGTGGTTATTTTTTGGCCATATCCCAGTCTAATTCTGTCACTAAATCCATACCGGTCACCCAGCGCCTAAATACTAGGCCTCAAATTTATATCCCGCTAAATCTCTCGTTAACGCTGTCCTGTTGTGGCTGGGAAAGTTATTTAGTGTCCGTCAAAGCACATTTTTTGTTCTGGGTTGAAATACAATTCCCAATTTAGCAATTTAAAAATTTAGTGGTTTCTGCTGTATCAGAGCTATTTGAAATCTATCCCTAAAAGGGTATATAATATTCAAGGTGCACATAGGGTCATTCAGAATAACTTCACACACCCGCTACTGTGCATTTCCAAGTCTAATTCTGTCACTAAACCCATACCTGTCACCCAGCGCCTAAATACTAGGCCTCAAATTCATATCCAGCTAAATCTGTCGTTAGTGCTGTAGCTGGGCGAGTTATTTAGTGTCCGTTCAAGCACATTTCTTGTTCTGGGTTGAAATACAATTCCCAATTTAGCAATTTCATAATTTAGTGGTTTCTGCTATATCAGAGCTATTTGAAATCTATCCCTAAAAGGGTAGATCATATTGAAGGTGCACATAGGGACATTCAGAATAACTTCACACACCCGCTACTGTGCATTTCCAAGTCTAATTCTGTCACTAAACCCATACCTGTCACCCAGCGCCTAAATACTAGGCCTCAAATTTATATCCAGCTAAATCTGTCCTTAGTGCTGTAGCTGGGCGAGTTATTTAGTGTCCGTTCAAGCACATTTCTTGTTCTGGGTTGAAATACAATTCCCAATTTAGCAATTTCATAATTTAGTGGTTTCTGCTATATCAGAGCTATTTGAAATCTATCCCTAAAAGGGTATATAATATTCAAGGT
Source organism: Bufo gargarizans (assembly GCF_014858855.1). NCBI lineage: Eukaryota > Metazoa > Chordata > Amphibia > Anura > Bufonidae > Bufo > Bufo gargarizans. Next base: position 542,510,834 of record NC_058082.1, on the reverse strand, counting down.
GCACATTGGGTCATTCAGAATAACTTCACACACACCCGCTACTGTGTATTTCCAAGTCTAATTCTGTCACTAAACCCATACCTGTCACCCAGCGCCTAAATACTAGGCCTCAAATTTATATCCTGCTAAATCTCTCGTTAACGCTGTCCTGTTGTGGCTGGGAAAGTTATTTAGTGTCCGTCAAAGCACATTTTTTGTTCTGGGTTGAAATACAATTCCCAATTTAGCAATTTCATAATTTAGTGGTTTCTGCTATATCAGAGCTATTTGAAATCTATCCCTAAAAGGGTATATAATATTCAAGGTGCACATTGGGTCATTCAGAATAACTTCACACACACCCGCTACTGTGTATTTCCAAGTCTAATTCTGTCACTAAACCCATACCTGTCACCCAGCGCCTAAATACTAGGCCTCAAATTTATATCCTGCTAAATCTCTCGTTAACGCTGTCCTGTTGTGGCTGGGAAAGTTATTTAGTGTCCGTCAAAGCACATTTTTTGTTCTGGGTTGAAATACAATTCCCAATTTAGCAATTTCATAATTTAGTGGTTTCTGCTATATCAGAGCTATTTGAAATCTATCCCTAAAAGGGTATATAATATTCAAGGTGCACATTGGGTCATTCAGAATAACTTCACACACACCCGCTACTGTGTATTTCCAAGTCTAATTCTGTCACTAAACCCATACCTGTCACCCAGCGCCTAAATACTAGGCCTCAAATTTATATCCTGCTAAATCTCTCGTTAACGCTGTCCTGTTGTGGCTGGGAAAGTTATTTAGTGTCCGTCAAAGCACATTTTTTGTTCTGGGTTGAAATACAATTCCCAATTTAACAATTTCATAATTTAGTGGTTTCTGCTATATCAGAGCTATTTGAAATCTATCCCTAAAAGGGTATATAATATTCAAGGTGCACATTGGGTCATTCAGAATAACTTCACACACACACGCTTCTGTGCATTTCCAAGTCTAATTCTGTCACTAAATCCATACCGGTCACCCAGCGCCTAAATACTAGGCCTCAAATTTATATCCCGCTGAATTTGAATACAATACATTGGGCCAAATAATATATTTGTTGTTGTGGTGAACCATAACAATGAGAAAAACATCTAGTAAGGGACGCGGACGTGGACATGGTCGTGGACATGGTCGGACATGGTGGGTGACGTGAAGCCTCATTCTCTGCTATGACATGCAGACTGATTCTCTGCTGTCATGAAGCCAGATTGTCTGTTACGGGACCTCTCTGCTCTGCCTGTGTGCTAGGCCTAAATATATGCCAATGGACTGTTGCAGTGGTGGGTGACGTGAAGCCTCATTCTCTGCTATGACATGCAGACTGATTCTCTGCTGACATGAAGCCAGATCGTCTGTTACGGGACCTCTCTGCTCTGCCTGTGTGCTAGGCCTAAATATATGCCAATGGACTGTTGCAGTGGTGGGTGACGTGAAGCCTCATTCTCTGCTATGACATGCAGACTGATTCTCTGCTGTCATGAAGCCAGATTGTCTGTTACGGGACCTCTCTGCTCTGCCTGTGTGCTAGGCCTAAATATATGCCAATGGACTGTTGCAGTGGTGGGTGACGTGAAGCCTCATTCTCTGCTATGACATGCAGACTGATTCTCTGCTGTCATGAAGCCAGATTGTCTGTTACGGGACCTCTCTGCTCTGCCTGTGTGCTAGGCCTAAATATATGCCAATGGACTGTTGCAGTGGTGGGTGACGTGAAGCCTCATTCTCTGCTATGACATGCAGACTGATTCTCTGCTGACATGAAGCCAGATTGTCTGTTACGGGACCTCTCTGCTCTGCCTGTGTGCTAGGCCTAAATATATGCCAATGGACTGTTGCAGTGGTGGGTGACGTGAAGCCTCATTCTCTGCTATGACATGCAGACTGATTCTCTGCTGACATGAAGCCAGATTGTCTGTTACGGGACCTCTCTGCTCTGCCTGTGTGCTAGGCCTAAATATATGCCAATGGACTGTTGCAGTGGTGGGTGACGTGAAGCCTCATTCTCTGCTATGACATGCAGACTGATTCTCTGCTGTCATGAAGCCAGATTGTCTGTTACGGGACCTCTCTGCTCTGCCTGTGTGCTAGGCCTAAATATATGCCAATGGACTGTTGCAGTGGTGGGTGACGTGAAGCCTCATTCTCTGCTATGACATGCAGACTGATTCTCTGCTGACATGAAGCCAGATTGTCTGTTACGGGACCTCTCTCCTCTGCCTGTGTGCTAGGCCTAAATATATGCCAATGGACTGTTGCAGTGGTGGCTGACGTGAAGCCTCATTCTCTGCTATGACATGCAGACTAATTCTCTGCTGACATGAAGCCAGATTGTCTGTTACAGGACCTCTCTCCTCTGCCTGGGTGCTGGGCCTAAATTTATGACAATGGACTGTTGCAGTGGTGGCTGACGTGAAGCCTGATTCTCTGCTATGACATGCAGACTGATTCTCTGCTGACATGAAGCCAGATCCTCTGTTACGGGACCTCTCTCCTCTGCCTGGGTGCTGGGCCTAAATTTATGACAATGGACTGTTGCAGTGGTGGCTGACGTGAAGCCTGATTCTCTGCTATGACATGCAGACTGATTCTCTGCTGACATGAAGCCAGATCCTCTGTTACGGGACCTCTCTCCTCTGCCTGGGTGCTGGGCCTAAATTTATGAAAATGGACTCTTACAGTGGTGGGTGACGTGAAGCCTGATTCTCTGCTATGACATGAAGACTGATTCTCTGCTGACATGAAGCCAGATTGTCTGTTACGGGACCTCTCTCCTCTGCCTGGGTGCCGGGGCCTAAATATCTGAGAATGGACTGTTCCAGTGGTGGGTGACGGGAAGCCAGATTCTCTGCTATGGAACCTCTCTCCAATTGATTTTGGTTAATTTTTATTTATTTAATTTTTATTTTAATTAATTTCCCTATCCACATTTGTTTGCAGGGGATTTACCTACATGTTGCTGCCTTTTGCAGCCCTCTAGCCCTTTCCTGGGCTGTTTTACAGCCGTTTTAGTGCCGAAAAGTTCGGGTCCCCATTGACTTCAATGGGGTTCGGGTTCGGGACGAAGTTCGGATCGGGTTCGGATCCCGAATAGAGTTGAGCGAACACCTGGATGTTCGGGTTCGAGAAGTTCGGCCGAACATCCCGGAAATGTTCGGGTTCGGGATCCGAACCCGATCCGAACTTCGTCCCGAACCCGAACCCCATTGAAGTCAATGGGGACCCGAACTTTTCGGCACTAAAAAGGCTGTAAAACAGCCCAGGAAAGAGCTAGAGGGCTGCAAAAGGCAGCAACATGTAGGTAAATCCCCTGCAAACAAATGTGGATAGGGAAATGAATTAAAATAAAAATTAAATAAATAAAAATTAACCAAAATCAATTGGAGAGAGGTTCCATAGCAGAGAATCTGGCTTCCCGTCACCCACCACTGGAACAGTCCATTCTCAGATATTTAGGCCCCGGCACCCAGGCAGAGGAGAGAGGTCCCGTAACAGAGAATCTGTCTTCATGTCAGCAGAGAATTAGTCTGCATGTCATAGCAGAGAATGAGGCTTCACGTCAGCCACCACTGCAACAGTCCATTGGCATATATTTAGGCCCAGCACACACACAGGCAGAGGAGAGAGGTCCCGTAACAGAGAATCTGGCTTCATGTCAGCAGAGAATCAGTCTGCATGTCATAGCAGAGAATCAGGCTTCACGTCAGCCACCACTGCAACAGTCCATTGTCATAAATTTAGGCCCAGCACCCAGGCAGAGGAGAGAGGTCCCGTAACAGAGAATCTGGCTTCATGTCAGCAGAGAATCAGTCTTCATATCATAGCAGAGAATCAGGCTTCACGTCACCCACCACTGTAAGAGTCAATTTTCATAAATTTAGGCCCAGAACCCAGGCAGAGGAGAAAGGTCCCGTAACAGACAATCTGGCTTCATGTCAGCAGAGAATCAGTCTTCATATCATAGCAGAGAATCAGGCTTCACGTCACCCACCACTGTAAGAGTCAATTTTCATAAATTTAGGCCCAGAACCCAGGTAGAGGAGAAAGGTCCCGTAACAGACAATCTGGCTTCATGACAGCAGAGAATCAGTCTGCATGTCATAGCAGAGAATCAGGCTTCACGTCAGCCACCACTGCAACAGTCCATTGTCATAAATTTAGGCCCAGCACCCAGGCAGAGGAGAGAGGTCCCGTAACAGAGGATCTGGCTTCATGTCAGCAGAGAATCAGTCTGCATGTCATAGCAGAGAATGAGGCTTCACGTCAGCCACCACTGCAACAGTCCATTGGCATATATTTAGGCCCAGCACACACACAGGCAGAGGAGAGAGGTCCCGTAACAGACAATCTGGCTTCATGTCAGCAGAGAATTAGTCTGCATGTCATAGCAGAGAATGAGGCTTCACGTCACCCACCACTGCAACAGTCCATTGGCATATATTCAGGCCCAGCACCCAGGCAGAGGAGAGAGGTCCCGTAACAGAGGATCTGGCTTCATGTCAGCAGAGAATCAGTCTGCATGTCATAGCAGAGAATGAGGCTTCACGTCAGCCACCACTGCAACAGTCCATTGTCATAAATTTAGGCCCAGCACCCAGGCAGAGGAGAGAGGTCCCGTAAAAGAGGATCTGGCTTCATGTCAGCAGAGAATCAGTCTGCATGTCATAGCAGAGAATCAGGCTTCACGTCAGCCACCACTGCAACAGTCCATTGTCATAAATTTAGGCCCAGCACCCAGGCAGAGGAGAGAGGTCCCGTAACAGAGGATCTGGCTTCATGTCAGCAGAGAATCAGTCTGCATGTCATAGCAGAGAATCAGGCTTCACGTCAGCCACCACTGCAACAGTCCATTGTCATAAATTTAGGCCCAGCACCCAGGCAGAGGAGAGAGGTCCCGTAACAGAGGATCTGGCTTCATGTCAGCAGAGAATCAGTCTGCATGTCATAGCAGAGAATCAGGCTTCACGTCAGCCACCACTGCAACAGTCCATTGTCATAAATTTAGGCCCAGCACCCAGGCAGAGGAGAGAGGTCCCGTAACAGACAATCTGGCTTCATGTCAGCAGAGAATTAGTCTGCATGTCATAGCAGAGAATCAGGCTTCATGTCAGCCACCACTGCAACAGTCCATTGGCATATATTTAGGCCTAGCACACAGGCAGAGGAGAGGTTCATTCAACTTTGGGTAGCATCGCAATATAATGGTAAAATGAAAATAAAAATAGGATTGAATGAGGAAGTGCCCTGGAGTCCAATAATATATGGTTATGGGGAGGTAGTTAATGTCTAATCTGGACAAGGGACGGACAGGTCCTGTGGGATCCATGCCTGGTTCATTTTTATGAACGTCAGCTTGTCCACATTGGCTGTAGACAGGCGGCTGCGTTTGTCTGTAATGACGCCCCCTGCCGTGCTGAATACACGTTCAGACAAAACGCTGGCTGCCGGGCAGGCCAGCACCTCCAAGGCATAAAAGGCTAGCTCTGGCCACGTGGACAATTTAGAGACCCAGAAGTTGAATGGGGCCGAACCATCAGTCAGTACGTGGAGGGGTGTGCACACGTACTGTTCCACCATGTTAGTGAAATGTTGCCTCCTGCTAACACGTTGCGTATCAGGTGGTGGTGCAGTTAGCTGTGGCGTGTTGACAAAAGTTTTCCACATCTCTGCCATGCTAACCCTGCCCTCAGAGGAGCTGGCCGTGACACAGCTGCCTTGGCGACCTCTTGCTCCTCCTCTGCCTTGGCCTTGGGCTTCCACTTGTTCCCCTGTGACATTTGGGAATGCTCTCAGTAGCGCGTCTACCAACGTGCGCTTGTACTCGCGCATCTTCCTATCACGCTCCAGTGCAGGAAGTAAGGTGGGCACATTGTCTTTGTAGCGTGGATCCAGCAGGGTGGCAACCCAGTAGTCCGCACAGGTTAAAATGTGGGCAACTCTGCTGTCGTTGCGCAGGCACTGCAGCATGTAGTCGCTCATGTGTGCCAGGCTGCCCAGGGGTAAGGACAAGCTGTCCTCTGTGGGAGGCGTATCGTCATCGTCCTGCCTTTCCCCCCAGCCACGCACCAGTGATGGACCCGAGCTGCGTTGGGTGCCACCCCGCTGTGACCATGCTTCATCCTCATCCTCCTCCACCTCCTCCTCATCCTCGTCCTCCTCGTCCTCCAGTAGTGGGCCCTGGCTGGCCACATTTGTACCTGGCCTCTGCTGTTGCAAAAAACCTCCCTCTGAGTCACTTCGAAGAGACTGGCCTGAAAGTGCTAAAAATGACCCCTCTTCCTCATCCTCCTCCTCCTCCTCCTGGGCCACCTCCTGTTCCATCATCGCCCTAAGTGTTTTCTCAAGGAGACATAGAAGTGGTATTGTAACGCTGATAACGGTGTCATCGCCACTGGCCATGTTGGTGGAGTACTCGAAACAGCGCAACAGGGCACACAGGTCTCGCATGGAGGCCCAGTCATTGGTGGTGAAGTGGTGCTGTTCTGTAGTGCGACTGACCCGTGCGTGCTGCAGCTGAAACTCCACTATGGCCTGCTGCTGCTCGCACAGTCTGTCCAGCATGTGCAAGGTGGAGTTCCACCTGGTGGGCACGTCGCATATGAGGCGGTGAGCGGGAAGGCCGAAGTTACGCTGTAGCGCAGACAGGCGAGCAGCGGCAGGATGTGAACGCCGGAAGCGCGAACAGACGGCCCGCACTTTATGCAGCAGCTCTGACATGTCGGGGTAGTTGTGAATGAACTTCTGCACCACCAAATTCAGCACATGCGCCAAGCAAGGGATGTGCGTCAAATTGGCTAGTCCCAGAGCTGCAACGAGATTTCGCCCATTATCACACACCACCAGGCCGGGCTTGAGGCTCACCGGCAGCAACCACTCGTCGGTCTGTTGTTCAATACCCCGCCACAACTCCTGTGCGGTGTGGGGCCTGTCCCCCAAACATATGAGTTTCAGAATGGCCTGCTGACGTTTACCCCGGGCTGTGCTGAAGTTGGTGGTGAAGGTGTGTGGCTGACTGGATGAGCAGGTGGAAGAAGAGGAGGAGGAAGCCGAGAAGGAGGAGGTGGCAACAGGAGGCAAAGAATGTTGCCCTGCGATCCTTGGCGGCGGCAGGACGTGCGCCAAACAGCTCTCCGCCTGGGGCCCAGCTGCCACTACATTTACCCAGTGTGCAGTTAGGGAGATATAGCGTCCCTGGCCGTGCTTACTGGTCCACGTATCTGTGGTTAGGTGGACCTTGCTACAGATGGCGTTGCGCAGTGCACACTTGATTTTATCGGATACTTGGTTGTGCAGGGAAGGCACGGCTCTCTTGGAGAAGTAGTGCCGGCTGGGAACAACATACTGTGGGACAGCAAGCGACATGAGCTGTTTGAAGCTGTCTGTGTCCACCAGCCTAAATGACAGCATTTCATAGGCCAGTAGTTTAGAAATGCTGGCATTCAGGGCCAGGGATCGAGGGTGGCTAGGTGGGAATTTACGCTTTCTATCAAATGTTTGTGAGATGGAGAGCTGAACGCTGGCGTGTGACATGGTTGAGACGCTTGGTGACGGAGGTGGTGGTGGTGGTGTTGGTGGTACATCCCCTGTTTGCTGGGCGGCAGGTGCCAACGTTCCTCCAGAGGCGGAGGAAGAGGCCGAGGCGGCAGCAGCAGAATAGGCCGAGGCGGCAGCAGCAGAAGAGGTAGCAGGGGGAGCCTGAGTGACTTCCTTGGTTTTAAGGTGTTTACTCCACTGCAGTTCATGCTTTGCATGCAGGTGCCTGGTCATGCAGGTTGTGCTCAGGTTCAGAACGTTAATGCCTCGCTTCAGGCTCTGATGGCACAGCGTGCAAACCACTCGGGTCTTGTCGTCAGCACATTGTTTGAAGAAGTGCCATGCCAGGGAACTCCTTGAAGCTGCCTTTGGGGTGCTCGGTCCCAGATGGCGGCGGTCAGTAGCAGGCGGAGTCTCTTGGCGGCGGGTGTTCTGCTTTTGCCCACTGCTCCCTCTTTTGCTACGCTGTTGGCTCGGTCTCACCACTGCCTCTTCCTCCGAACTGTGAAAGTCAGTGGCACGACCTTCATTCCATGTGGGGTCTAGGACCTCATCGTCCCCTGCATCGTCTTCCACCCAGTCTTGATCCCTGACCTCCTGTTCAGTCTGCACACTGCAGAAAGACGCAGCAGTTGGCACCTGTGTTTCGTCATCATCAGAGACATGCTGAGGTGGTATTCCCATGTCCTCATCATCAGGAAACATAAGTGGTTGTGCGTCAGTGCATTCTATGTCTTTCACCGCTGGGGAAGGGCTAGGTGGATGCCCTTGGGAAACCCTGCCAGCGGAGTCTTCAAACAGCATAAGAGACTGCTGCATAACTTGAGGCTGAGACAGTTTCCCTGGTATGCATGGGGGTGATGTGACAGACTGATGGGGTTGGTTTTCAGGCGCCATCTGTGCGCTTTCTGCAGAAGACTGGGTGGGAGATAATGTGAACGTGCTGGATCCACTGTCGGCCACCCAATTGACTAATGCCTGTACCTGCTCAGGCCTTACCATCCTTAGAACGGCATTGGGCCCCACCATATATCGCTGTAAATTCTGGCGGCTACTGGGACCTGAGGTAGTTGGTACACTAGGACGTGTGGATGTGGCAGAACGGCCACGTCCTCTCCCAGCACCAGAGGGTCCACTAACACCACCACGACCATGTCCACGTCCGCGTCCCTTACTAGATGTTTTTCTCATTGTTATGGTTCACCACAACAACAAATATATTATTTGGCCCAATGTATTGTATTCAAATTCAGCGGGATATAAATTTGAGGCCTAGTATTTAGGCGCTGGGTGACCGGTATGGATTTAGTGACAGAATTAGACTTGGAAATGCACAGAAGCGTGTGTGTGAAGTTATTCTGAATGACCCAATGTGCACCTTGAATATTATATACCCTTTTTGGGATAGATTTCAAATAGCTCTGATATAGCAGGAACCACTAAATTATGAAATTGCTAAATTGGGAATTGTACTTCAACCCAGAACAAAAAATGTGCTTTGACGGGCACTAAATAACTTTCCCAGCTACAACAGGACAGCGGTAACGAGAGATTTAGAGGGATTTAAATTTGAGGCCTAGTATTTAGGCGCTGGGTGACAGGTATGGGTTTAGTGACAGAATTAGACTTGGAAATACACAGTAGCGGGTGTGTGTGAAGTTATTCTGAATGACCCAATGTGCACCTTCAATATTATATACCCTTTTAGGGATAGATTTCAAATAGCTCTGATATAGCAGGAACCACTAAATTATGAAATTGCTAAATTGGGAATTGTACTTCAACCCAGAACAAAAAATGTGCTTTGACGGACACTAAATATCTTGCCCAGCAACAACAGTACAGCGGTGGTAACGAGAGATTTAGAGGGATTTAAATTTGAGGCCTAGTATTTAGGCGCTGGGTCACCGGTATGGATTTAGTGACAGAATTAGACTTGGAAATGCACAGAAGCGTGTGTGTGAAGTTATTCTGAATGACCCTATGTGCACCTTCAATATTATATACCCTTTTAGGGATAGATTTCAAATAGCTCTGATATAGCAGAAACCACTAAATTATGAAATTGCTAAATTGGGAATTGTACTTCAACCCAGAACAAAAAATGTGCTTTGACGGACACTAAATATCTTGCCCAGCAACAACAGTACAGCGGTGGGTAACGAGAGATTTAGAGGGATTTAAATTTGAGGCCTAGTATTTAGGCGCTGGGTCACCGGTATGGATTTAGTGACAGAATTAGACTTGGAAATGCACAGAAGCGTGTGTGTGAAGTTATTCTGAATGACCCTATGTGCACCTTCAATATTATATACCCTTTTAGGGATAGATTTCAAATAGCTCTGATATAGCAGAAACCACTAAATTATGAAATTGCTAAATTGGGAATTGTACTTCAACCCAGAACAAAAAATGTGCTTTGACGGACACTAAATATCTTGCCCAGCAACAACAGTACAGCGGTGGGTAACGAGAGATTTAGAGGGATTTAAATTTGAGGCCTAGTATTTAGGCGCTGGGTCACCGGTATGGATTTAGTGACAGAATTAGACTTGGAAATGCACAGAAGCGTGTGTGTGAAGTTATTCTGAATGACCCTATGTGCACCTTCAATATTATATACCCTTTTAGGGATAGATTTCAAATAGCTCTGATATAGCAGAAACCACTAAATTATGAAATTGCTAAATTGGGAATTGTACTTCAACCCAGAACAAAAAATGTGCTTTGACGGACACTAAATATCTTGCCCAGCAACAACAGTACAGCGGGGTAACGAGAGATTTAGAGGGATTTAAATTTGAGGCCTAGTATTTAGGCGCTGGGTCACCGGTATGGATTTAGTGACAGAATTAGACTTGGAAATGCACAGTAAGCGGTGTGTGTGAAGTTATTCTGAATGACCCTATGTGCACCTTCAATATTATATACCCTTTTAGGGATAGATTTCAAATAGCTCTGATATAGCAGAAACCACTAAATTATGAAATTGCTAAATTGGGAATTGTACTTCAACCCAGAACAAAAAATGTGCTTTGACGGACACTAAATATCTTGCCCAGCAACAACAGTACAGCGGGGTAACGAGAGATTTAGAGGGATTTAAATTTGAGGCCTAGTATTTAGGCGCTGGGTCACCGGTATGGATTTAGTGACAGAATTAGACTTGGAAATACACAGTAAGCGGTGTGTGTGAAGTTATTCTGAATGACCCTATGTGCACCTTCAATATTATATACCCTTTTAGGGATAGATTTCAAATAGCTCTGATATAGCAGAAACCACTAAATTATGAAATTGCTAAATTGGGAATTGTACTTCAACCCAGAACAAAAAATGTGCTTTGACGGACACTAAATATCTTGCCCAGCAACAACAGTACAGCGGTGGGTAACGAGAGATTTAGAGGGATTTAAATTTGAGGCCTAGTATTTAGGCGCTGGGTCACCGGTATGGATTTAGTGACAGAATTAGACTTGGAAATGCACAGAAGCGTGTGTGTGAAGTTATTCTGAATGACCCTATGTGCACCTTCAATATTATATACCCTTTTAGGGATAGATTTCAAATAGCTCTGATATAGCAGAAACCACTAAATTATGAAATTGCTAAATTGGGAATTGTACTTCAACCCAGAACAAAAAATGTGCTTTGACGGACACTAAATATCTTGCCCAGCAACAACAGTACAGCGGTGGGTAACGAGAGATTTAGAGGGATTTAAATTTGAGGCCTAGTATTTAGGCGCTGGGTCACCGGTATGGATTTAGTGACAGAATTAGACTTGGAAATGCACAGAAGCGGTGTGTGTGAAGTTATTCTGAATGACCCAATGTGCACCTTCAATATTATATACCCTTTTAGGGATAGATTTCAAATAGCTCTGATATAGCAGAAACCACTAAATTATGAAATTGCTAAATTGGGAATTGTACTTCAACCCAGAACAAAAAATGTGCTTTGACGGACACTAAATATCTTGCCCAGCAACAACAGTACAGCGGTAACGAGAGATTTAGAGGGATTTAAATTTGAGGCCTAGTATTTAGGCGCTGGGTGACAGGTATGGGTTTAGTGACAGAATTAGACTTGGAAATACACAGTAGCGGGTGTGTGTGAAGTTATTCTGAATGACCCAATGTGCACCTTCAATATTATATACCCTTTTAGGGATAGATTTCAAATAGCTCTGATATAGCAGAACCACTAAATTATGAAATTGCTAAATTGGGAATTGTACTTCAACCCAGAACAAAAAATGTGCTTTGACGGACACTAAATATCTTGCCCAGCAACAACAGTACAGCGGGTAACGAGAGATTTAGAGGGATTTAAATTTGAGGCCTAGTATTTAGGCGCTGGGTGACAGGTATGGGTTTAGTGACAGAATTAGACTTGGAAATACACAGTAGCGGGTGTGTGTGAAGTTATTCTGAATGACCCAATGTGCACCTTCAATATTATATACCCTTTTTGGGATAGATTTCAAATAGCTCTGATATAGCAGGAACCACTAAATTATGAAATTGCTAAATTGGGAATTGTATTTCAACCCAGAACAAGAAATGTGCTTGAACGGACACTAAATAACTCGCCCAGCTACAGCACTAGGGACAGATTTAGCTGGATATAAATTTGAGGCCTAGTATTTAGGCGCTGGGTGACCGGTATGGATTTAGTGACAGAATTAGACTGGGATATGGCCAAAAAATAAACAGACTATTGCTGGTTAAATGCACTTGGTGTGACAGCTTCACCCTGATGTAGGCTTTAGCCAAAAAACAACCACACCATTGAGGGTTAAATGCACTTGGTGACAGGCGCAGCTTGCCCCTGATTTTGTATATGGCCAAAAAATGAACAGACTATTGCTGGTTAAATGCACTTGGTGTGACAGCTTCACCCTGATGTAGGCTTTAGCCAAAAAACAACCACACCATTGAGGGTTAAATGCACTTGGTGACAGGCGCAGCTTGCCCCTGATTTTGTATATGGCCAAAAAATGAACAGACTATTGCTGGTTAAATGCACTTGGTGTCACAGCTTCACCCTGATGTAGGCTTTAGCCAAAAAACAACCACACCATTGAGGGTTAAATGCACTTGGTGACAGGCGCAGCTTGCCCCTGATTTTGTATATGGCCAAAAAATGAACAGACTATTGCTGGTTAAATGCACTTGGTGTGACAGCTTCACCCTGATGTAGGCTTTAGCCAAAAAACAACCACACCATTGAGGGTTAAATGCACTTGGTCGCAGCTTGTGCTGGCGCACCACAAGACACAAAATGGCCGCCGATCACCCCAGAAAAATGAGACTGACAAACGGTCTGTGCAGCCTAAAAACAGTGAGCAATTGAGGATCAGCAGCTCAATGATCCACAGCTGCAGATCGATCAGTTAATCAAGTCCTTTGGAGGAGTTAATCTGCCTAATCTCGCCCTACTGTCGCAGCCGCAACCTCTCCCTACGCTAATCAGAGCAGAGTGACGGGCGGCGCTATGTGACTCCAGCTTAAATAGAGGCTGGGTCACATGGTGCTCTGGCCAATCACAGCCATGCCAATAGTAGGCATGGCTGTGATGGCCTCTTGGGGCAAGTAGTATGACGCTTGTTGATTGGCTGCTTTGCAGCCTTTCAAAAAGCGCCAAGAAAGCGTCACAAAAGCGCCAAGAAAGCGACGAACACCGAACCCGAACCCGGACTTTTACGAAAATGTCCGGGTTCGGGTCCGTGTCACGGACACCCCAAAATTCGGTACGAACCCGAACTATACAGTTCGAGTTCGCTCATCCCTAATCCCGAACCCGAACATTTCCGGGATGTTCGGCCGAACTTCTCGAACCCGAACATCCAGGTGTTCGCTCAACTCTACTCAACAGAAATCGAGACTCATCAGACCAGGCAACATTTTTCCAGTCTTCAACAGTCCAATTTTGGTGAGCTCATGCAAATTGTAGCCTCTTTTTCCTATTTGTAGTGGAGATGAGTGGTACCCGGTGGGGTCTTCTGATGTTGCAGCCCACCTTTCTTTCCCATTCTGACATTCAGTTTGGAGTTCAGGAGATTGTCTTGACCAGGACCACAACCCTACATACATTGAAGCAACTGCCATGTGATTGGTTGACTAGATAATTGCATTAATGAGAAATAGAACAGGTGTTCCTAATAATTCTTTAGGTGAGTGTATATATACATATATATATATATATATATATATATATATATATATATCTATATATATATTACTCTTTTTATCAGGCAATGTAACCAAAAAATACCTGTTCTGTTATTATTCGTTTTTTACAATGTTCACCTGACAGAGTAGCTACTGTGATATTTTTATGCAGCAGGTCGTAACAATACGGCGATACCTAATAAGTCTATTTATTATTTACACAATAAAAAATATTGGGGAAAAAAATCATGTTTTTGTGTTTCCATTTTCTGAAAGCCATATTTTTTTATTTTCTTTGGCAATTGTCTTAGGTAGGGTCTCATTTTTTGCTGGAAGAGATGATGGTTTGATTGGTAGGCGCCCAATTTTTGATCACTTGGTATTAAACTTTTTGTGATGTAAGGTGATAAAAAAATGGCCCCTTTTTATTTAATTTTTTTACGGCGTTCACCAGACGGGTTGGATCACATACAATTTTAATAGAGCAGGTTGTTGCGGAGACAGCAATGCATAATATGTGCATTTTTTTTCTTATTTCAAAATCATATTTTTGTGTTTTCATTTTCTAAAAGCCATATATATTATTATTTTTTGGGTGAATGTCTTAGGTAGGATCTCAATTTTGGTGAGATGACGGTTTGATTGGTACCATTATGGGGCACATATCAATTAAAGAATGTTTGAAAAAAAATCATGTTTTTGTGTCTCCATTTTCTGAAATCAATTTTTTTATTTTTGGGACGATTGGCTTTTGTAGGGGCTCATTTTTGGTGGGATGAGGTCACGGTTTGATTGGTTCTAATTTTGTATACATACTTTTTGATCACTTTTTATACCATTTTTTAAAAGTGCGGTGGGCAATTCTATCATAGTATATCTTTTTTTTTTTTTCGTGTTTACCATGCGGTAAAAGTAACATGATACTTTTATAGATCATGTGCTTATGAACGCGGCGATACCAAACATGTTTAGTGTTTTTTTTTTACATTGTGATCCAATTATGTGTGTATATAGGAAGGTTTTTATATTTATTTATTTATTTACTTTTTTTACTTTTTTCACATTTTTTGGACCAGATCCATTTGGTTCTTAAAGATCCAGTGGGTCTGAAGGCTTACAATACACTGCAGTACACTATATAGTGTACTGCGGCGTATTGAACTTAGAGCCGGGCGATATGGCCTAAAATCCATATCGCAATATAATTTGAAGTATGTGTGATAACGGTCTATATCGCAATATATTATTTTCTATATTGGGGGATGGTTAAACTTTTTTTTTACTTTTTATTTACTATTAGCCCCCTTAGGGGCTAGAACCCTTGTCCTATTCACTCTAATAGAGATCTAATAGAGATGCTTTGTGCACGTGGCAGCAGGGCGCTTACCATGGCAGCCAGGGCTTCAGTAGCGTCCTGGCTGCCATGGTAACCAATCGGAGCCCCAGGATTACACTGCTGGGGCACCAATAAGAAGCTGCCACTGAGCCACCAATGGGTGAGGAGGGGGGACCCTGGGGCCACTGCCACCAATGATTTAATACTGTGGGGGGGGGGAGATGGGCTTGGATTAATTAATATAATACTGAGAGGGGGAGAAGAAGGGAGGGACTGTGGTCACTGCGCCACCAATGAATATAGTTAATGCTTGAATACAAACGTGTCATATCCCATACCCAGCCTCTATGGCTGTGTACTGCTATCCACTGCGATTAACCCCTCTGGACCTGAGGTGTTAATTGCGGCTGATTGCACCAACATAGAGGCCAGGGGCAGGGTATCCGATATGGCCGGCACACGCAGGCTACGTTTGTATTCAAGCATTAACTATATTCATTGGTGGCGCAGTGGCCACAGTCCCTCCCTTCTACTCTCTGTCCTCGTTGGTGGCCAGCGGCAGCCGCACACAGTGGGCAGGGAGCTTAACCCTTCAAGCATCAGGCTGCTGCCAGGGCAGAGCAGCGGCACAATGGTTAGCCCCTTCCAGACACTGGTCCCTAAGGACCACGGCATGGAAGGGGTTAAACAGTTATGGAGTGCTGTGTGTGTGTTTGTGGAGCTCTGTCCTGATTGGACGCTGTGCATGCCCATTTAAAAACTGGTGACACACACACATGGACACAGCGCACTCACACAGGGATTTTATTATTATAGATTAGCCTGTTGGAGCAATGGGAGAGTTGCTGTTATACCTAGAGCCTCTGCTCTCTTTGTAACTGCCTCGCCCACTCTTCTTTGATTGACAGGGCAAGGCAGTATAAATGTCAATCAAAGTGCAAAGGGTGCCGCAATTGCAGAGAGAGAAAAACCTCTAGGTGTAATGGCAGCAACCATACATTTCAACCAATCAGATTTCATCTTTCAGAGCTCATTTGGAAAATGAAAGAATCAATCTCATTGGTTGCTATGGGCATCTAAGCCAGTTTTCCTTACCCCCATGGTGTTTATATCTTAAAGGGGAGTTCCAATTTTAAGGCAGGTTTACACTGCCCAATTGTTGAGCAGATTATTGGAGACAAACATTCTAATGAATACTCATCCTCCATAATCTGCCCATCTAAAGGTGCCACAGATCATCCAATGAACGAGTGAAATGCTCGTTCATCGTGTGAAACAATTGTTTATGTGGACACCTAAATTATCATTTCTGGGGAGCAGATCAGCATTCTAAACAGCGATCTGCTGCTCAGAAACAATGCAACTGTAGGAGGATGAGAAATAGCAGTAGCTATCACTATCGACTCCTCATACTGTGGAGGTGATTGCATGTAAATAAAGCACTTCACCTCCATTAGCGAGCAGGCAATTGTCAGGAAGTAACATTTCCTTCCCCATAATTCTGTGCTTGATCACTTCATCTACCGGTAAATGAAAAATTAGACATTTATGGCATATCTACAGGATTGATTCTGGTTTCATTAATGTCTTGGAAAATCAGCTCAGCACAGTGAGCTTCGCTGTTACTGTAATCACAGCAACCTCAATCAAAGAGTGGATGAACCAGAATGAATGGATCAGGGAACCACCATTCTCCAGAAAAGTGCAGAGGTGGAACTCTGTATCTATCAGTAGTGTTGAGCACGCATATTCGCGTAGCGAATATTATTTGCGAATATCGCAACTTCAATAATTAGCAAATATTGCGAATATAGTGCTATATAGTCGTTATATCGAATATTCGTCATTTTCTCCATCTGAACACATGATTCCTTCCTGCTTAAAATGTTTGTGGGCCAATGACTCATTGGCCCACAAGCAAGAAGCAGGGAGGAATCAAGAATTATAGAATATTATTCCCCCCTTCCAATTAGTACAGTTATTGCCCTTCGGCATACTCCTCCCCGATAAGCGTCCCTGTCACCATGAGAACGCCTGGTGGTTAGAATATACCATCGGATCTGAGTTTTCATGATTTAACTTAGATCCGATGGTATATTCTACCACCAGGCATTCCCATGGTGATGGGGACGCTTGAAATTAGAATATACTGCCAGGGCACTGTGATCCGCGCAATTAACCCCTCAGATGGGTTAATTGCGCTGATAACAGTGCCCTGTGCACCCTCCCCCCACCTCCCCAGTATTAAAATAATTGGTGGCCAGTGCGCCCCCCACCCCAGAATTAAAATAATTGGTGGCCAGTGCACCCTAACCCTCCTCCCCCCAGTATTAAAATCATTGGTGACAGTGGCCACAGGGTCCCCCCCCCCCCGGTCATTGGTGGCAGCAGGCAGTTTCACTCAGCAGCATTTACTTACCTGCGGGGCTCTCCTCCTTCTGAGGACTCACAGGTCTATGCGCCACATATGCCGTCAGCAATGCGCCGCATAGACCTGTGAGTTCTCAGAAGGAAGAGAGCCCCGCAGGTAAGTTAATGCTGCTGAGTGATTAACTAACCATGGCAGCCAGGACTTCAGTAGAGTCCTGGCTGCCATGGTAACTGATCGAAGCCCGGCCATTATGCTGGGACTCGATCGGAACTGCCTGCTGCCACCAATGACGGGGGGGGGGGAAGGGGGACCCTGTGGCCACTGCCAGGGGGGAGGGGGACCCTGTGGCCACTGCCACCAATGATTTTAATACTGGGGGAGGGGGGGTTAGTGCACACTGGCCACCAATTATTTTAATACTGTGGAGGGGGGGCACACTGGCCACCAATTATTTTAATACTGGGGGGAGGGCGCACAGGGCGCTGTGATCCGCGCAATTAACCCGCGCCTGAGGGGTTAATTGCCCGGATCACAGCGCCCTGGTGGTATATTCTAACTTCAAGCGTCCCCATCACCATGGGAATGCCTGGTGGTTAGAATATACCATCGGATCTGAGTTAGATTGTGAAAACTCAGATCCGATGGTATATTCTAACCACCAGGTGTTCCCATGGTGATGGGGACGCTTGTCGGGGAGGAATATGCAGAAGGGCAATAACTGTATTAATTGGGGGGGGGGGAGAATGAAATATATCTTCTAAAAAACGAATATATGTGATATAGTGCTATATATTCGTTTTTTGGAATATTCGTCATATTGTAAGACGAATATTTAGCAACATAGCAAAATATTCGTAAATTACACATATAGACTGAAATTTCACTAATGTAGTGCTATAATTTTGTTTTTTTGTCTCTTTCAGAAAGACAAAAAAAAAAAGATTATAACACTACATTTGTGAAATTGCAGTCTATATGTGTATTTTACGAATATTCGCTATATTGCTATAACTTAGTTTTGTAGAATATTCGTCATATTCTAAAACAAGAATAAATATATGGAAAATATTTGTAAAATACGCAAAATTGCAATACGCGATTCATTAAATCGCATATTATTCGCGATAAATAGCATAATGCTGAATATTCGATTTCGATAAATATATAATCGAATATTCGCGAAATATTGCAAAATCAAATATGGCTCCTCCCGCTCATCACTATCTATCAGGCATTCTTAGCCTATCCTATGGATTTCCTGTAAAATTCTAAGATTTTAAAAATAGAGATTATGAAGTTAAGAAAATTTTGATTTGATTTCACAAAGAAATTTGATTTGTGACGAAGTAGCGCATACATTTGTATATAGCGGGCGCAATGACAGGGAACAGCGATCGCGCCATCCTGTCATTAAACCCCTCAGATGCCGCATTCATCGCTGATCGCAGCATCTGAGGCTACAATTTAGGACTTTCAGGGTAAAAAAACATACTCACCTTTTCCATTTGCTTGCATAGAGACCATCGTGGCCATCTTGACTGAAGACATCACGTGAAATTTTGCTTGGTTTCTGCAATCAAGATGGCTGCAACGGCCTCTATGCGTGCAAGTGAATGAGGTGAGTATGTTTTTTTTTTTTTTTACCGCCATTTCAGGAAAAATAGATTAGTTACCATGAAGCGCAAGGAAATTTGGCTGAAATTAGGATCAAATTCAATTCATTTGGCTTCCATTCATTCAACACTAGTTAAAACCCTTTAGTCACTTACAACTGACAGGCCCGTGTAGGTGAACACTAATACACAAGTTCACAAGTAAAAATGTTAATACTGAAGTTACCATGTCCAGTAAGGATACTTTATTTTCAATGTTCCTGTTATTGAATGCATAGAGCAATACAAGTGGTAAACCATGTGAAACAAAGTAACATTGGAGTAAGTCATGAAGGATACTGGAAAAATTACATTATAGATAAAAAAAACTCCTAGAAAAAACAGAAAGGTAAAGTTTAACCTGCTCTACTTGGGCACCTCCTGTACATCAAGTATGTTACCTGAAGCACCTTATTTGAGAGATCAGGTATTATAACATTGTTTTTTGTGTTTCAAGATTTATATTGTTTAGAAATAAGTAGATTTTGAAAATGTGCATATTTTGGAACATTATCCCTTTTCTATAATGAATTATCCCACACAAAGAACTCTGAAATTATATGTTAGATAAGTAATTACCTAGCTCTATATCTGTACTAGACACTGGGATGGTAAATGTATGAGGGTTGTCATTTATCTGTCAGATTCACATTTCATTGGTATTCTATTCCTTTTGTAAATCACTAAATAAGTCATAAAATAAAAGTAAACCTACTTCTACCTACACAAGTTATGAATCTAAAATAGCATGCTCTCTTTAACATTCAAATTTTACACTCACCACACAAGTTTATCAAGTAAACCAATGTTAAAAATATTACATATTGTACAGTAATTAAGATACTATGAGAATGTATGAATTATTTTTGCATTTCACAGGAATGTGTTTTTTGAAAAAATTAAATTAAATTAAATGCAGTAGGGCAATTGTCAAAATTTTTAATTCTTAAATGATCAGCAATGAATTTATGCATTTACATATGGGATAATGTAATCTTTTCTGTAAATTCTAAGCATATTAGCAGTCACCAAGGACTTCTGGAGCCATATAAAAGCTTGAGGCCGCAATGCATTTATATAGATCATGAAACTCTGCATACATATCACGATCGGCGTGACTATCACATACGTGACACAGAGGGAGGGAAAGAGGAAGGCCCTGCCCAAGTGAGAGGGAAGGTGGTGACCCCTGACTCACCTTGCGGCTGGCACCTGGCTGCCCTGACGTCCCTAGACGGGTTCCTCACCCATACGCCGATCACGTGCCTAAAACCCTGGCTTTCCCTAAGATGAGCCCTAGATAGTGAACAGGGCGGTGGGAACACTAGTCCGCACCACTAGCTCTAAAGGAAAACACCAAGGGGAGGACAGACAATACAGACTCAACATATAATCCCAGGTGGGCGACAACAGGTGACAACAAAAAGCCTAACAGGTATCCGGAGGGTAGCACTCTGGAACAACAACCAGGATTCACAGCTCCAGTGGGTCAGTATAGAAGTCCAGGCAGGAAGCTCTATAACTGGCAACTAGAGAAGTGTGAGAGGAGAATATAAGGAGGTTGGGAGTGGCAGACAAGAAACAGCTGAGGAGGAGAAGCTACGGATCCCTGAGTGAGACAAAAAGGATTGCAAGGCAAACACAGAAAACAATCACTAAGAAACAACGTGATCTTTAGACATAGAGCGCGCAGCCACCCGCTGCGACTTCCTGACCCCGGGTATAACGGAGTCAGACGTGGCTCTTGACACCCTCGTGACAGTACCCCCCCTTTCACGAGGGGCCTCCGGACACTCAGGACCAGGTCTCTCAGGATGAGAGGCATGGAAAGCCTGAATTAACCTGTTGGCGTTTACCTCTGAAGCTGGAACCCACATTCTTTCCTCGGGACCGTAACCCCTCCAATGCACCAGATACTGAAGAGAGCGGCGGACCCGACGAGAATCAACAATTCTGGATATTTGAAACTCCAGATTACCATCCACAATAACAGGAGGAGGTGGCAGCGGTGATGGTTCTAGAGGTGGAACATACTTCTTGAGTAACGACTTATGGAAGACGTTATGGATCTTAAAAGTCTGAGGTAGCTCCAGGCGAAAAGCCACAGGGTTAATGACGGCTACTATTTTATAAGGACCAATGAACCTAGGGCCCAGTTTCCAAGAGGGAACCTTCAACTTAATATTCCTAGTAGACAACCACACAGTCATTCACTCCTAGGTAACTAGGACCTGGCGACCGTTTCTTATCGGCCATGCATTTATATTTACCACTCATATTTTTCAAGTTAGCTTGCACCTTCTGCCATACCGATGAAAGAGATGAAGAAAACCGTTCCTCTTCGGGAACCCCAGAAGACCCCCCCTCTTTGAAAGTACAAAATTGGGGATGAAAACTGTATGCACCAAGAAATGGTGACTTGCCAGTGGATTCCTGACAGCGATTATTTATGGCAAACTCTGCTAACGGTAAATATGATGACCACACCTCTTGGTTTTCAGACACAAAACACCTTAAATATGTTTCTAGGTTTTGGTTGGTACGCTCAGTCTGTCCATTCGACTGAGGATGGAAAGCTGAGGAAAAGGACAAGTGTACCCCCAAACGGGAACAAAAAGCTTTCCAAAACTTAGAAATAAACTGGGTTCCCCGATCCGAAACCACATCGGAAGGGACCCCGTGAAGCTTCACGATTTCACTGATAAACACCTGAGCAAGAGTCTTAGCATTAGGAAGTGCGGGTAGCGCAATAAAGTGTACCATTTTGCTAAACCTGTCTACTACTACCAAGATAACTGTTTTACCCGCAGACAACGGTAAGTCAGTGATGAAATCCATTGACAGATGTGTCCATGGCCTATTGGGGATGAAAAGTGGCAATAAAGACCCTGCTGGACGTGTATGAGAGACTTTCGCGCGTGCACAAGTAGAACAGGTAGACACGAAATCCATTACATCCTGACGCAACCTTGGCCACCAAAAACGACGAGACAATAGCTCCAAGGTTGCTTTACTACCCGGGTGCCCAGCAAGTGCCGAATTATGATGTTCCTTTAATAATTCAAGACGCAGGTTTAACGGTACAAACAATTTCTCTGAGGGGCAAGAGGCCGGGGCATCCCCCTGGGCCTCTAACACCTTTCCCTCTAGAACAGAGTGTACAGCAGAGACAACCACTCCTCTTTGTAAAATAGGTACCGGATCACTAACATTACCCCCTCCAGGGAAACTACGAGATAATGCGTCTGCCTTGGTATTTTTTGCCCCAGGACGATAGGTGATTACAAAGTTAAATCTGGTAAAGAATAGCGACCACCTAGCTTGTCTAGGGGTGAGACGCTTAGCCGATTCTAGGTACAGAAGGTTTTTGTGATCCGTAATCACCGTGACAGGGTGGATTGCTCCCTCTAAGAAGTGACGCCACTCTTCAAACGCCAGTTTAATCGCCAACAGTTCCCTATTTCCAATATCATAGTTCTTTTCTGCTGTAGATAACTTTTTGGAAAAGAAAGCGCAAGGACGCCATTTGCCAGGAGACGGACCCTGAGACAATACAGCCCCCACTCCCACCTCTGAAGCATCTATTTCAACAATAAAAGGCTGGGAGACATCAGGTTGAATTAGAACAGGTGCCGAGGTAAATCTCTCTTTTAGAGAGGAAAATGCAATTTTAGCGGCGTCAGACCATTTAGAAAAATCAGTCCCCTTCCTAGTCATGTCAGTAAGGGGTTTAACGATCACTGAATAATTTTTAATGAACTTTCTATAGAAATTTGCGAAACCCAAAAACCGTTGTAGAGCTTTATGGTTCTCAGGAAGATCCCAATCTAAAATTGCCTGGACCTTTCTAGGATCCATATGTAAACCTGAAGCAGATAATAGATATCCCAGGAACTGTATTTCCTGAACGGCGAAGACACATTTTTCAATTTTCGCATATAATTTATTCGTCCGTAGGACCTGCAGTACTTGCCTGACATGTACTTCATGTGTTTTCAGATCAGCCGAATAAATTAAGATATCATCTAGGTATATGACTACAAACCTGCCGATGAGATGACTAAAAATATCATTAACGAAATGTTGGAAGACAGCAGGGGCATTGGTCAGACCGAAAGGCATGACTAAATTTTCATAATGCCCCTCAGGGGTGTTAAAAGCTGTCTTCCACTCATCCCCTTCCTTGATACAAATCAGATTGTAGGCCCCCCTAAGATCAAGTTTGGAGAACCACCTAGCACCCGCAATCTGATTAAAAAGGTCAGGAATGAGAGGAAGAGGGTATGGGTCTCGGATGGTTATCCGGTTTAGCTCACGGAAATCTAGGCAAGGACGCAGGCCCCCATCTTTCTTTTTAACAAAGAAAAACCCTGCAGCCACGGGTGAAGAAGAGGGTCTGATGTGTCCCTTAGCCAGACTCTCGGAGATATAATCTTTCATGGCTTGTCTCTCGGGACCCGAAAGATTATACAACCTGGACTTGGGTAATTTTGCACCGGGAATCAGGTTAACCGGGCAATCATAAGGACGATGAGGTGGTAGCTTCTGACAACCCTTTTCAGAAAAAACGTCCTCAAAGTCTGAAATAAATGTAGGTAGGGAAGCTATGGAGGCGATTAAGCAATTGTTATTTAAGCAATTCTCTCTGCAATGCTCACTCTACTCCAATATCTCCCTGGCCTGCCAATCCACCACTGGATTGTGCGCTACCAA
The DNA here is from genome assembly GCF_014858855.1 of Bufo gargarizans. NCBI lineage: Eukaryota > Metazoa > Chordata > Amphibia > Anura > Bufonidae > Bufo > Bufo gargarizans. The sequence continues at coordinate 542,487,029 of NC_058082.1, read as the reverse complement.
CCAGGGAAGACCCAATACCACAGGAGAGGGAAGGCCCTCCAGAACGTAACATGAAAGACACTCATTATGGTGGTCCCCTACCCGAAGGTGTAAGTTATGGACAATGTGAGTGAGGTTTCTCTGAGACAGAGGAGCAGAATCAATAGCGAATATGGGAATAGGTCTCTGCAGCGTACAGAGAGACAAACCCATAGTGCGGGCAAAATGGGCATCTATCAAATTTACCCCTGCTCCACTGTCTAGAAAAAAAGAAATAGACTCCGTCTTAACACCAAAAACAATAACCGCTGGCAACACAAATTGAGATGTTCGTATGGAGGAAACGTATACCCCCCGGCTGACATCCTCCGCACAGCCTGGGGTTAGTTGTTTTCCGACGGTCTTTTGTTTTTGAGAAAGGAGGGACAGACATTAATGAAATGACCCCTCCCCCCACAGAAAAAACAAGCCCCCCACCTACGGCGAACCTCAGGAGGACGGACCTGACGAGAAGTTCCTTCTAGCTGCATAGGCTCATCTAAGTCAGTACAGACTAACTGCTGCTTGGGAGAGGTTACCAATTGCTCAGGAATTTTCGATCTCTCCCTAAGACGTCTATCTATTCTGATAGAGAGGGACATAACAGCATCAAGGGAAAGGGGGTCTCATACAGCGCCAGCGCATCCTTAACCCTTTCAGATAACCCAGAGCAGAACTGACTCCTGAGAGCCGGGTCGTTCCACTGAGTATCCGTAGCCCACCTACGGAACTCTGAGCAATATTCCTCTGCTGGCCGATCTCCCTGTAGGAGTCTCCGTAACTTCGACTCAGCCAGGGCGACTCGGTCAGGGTCATCATATATGAGACCCAAAGCCCCAAAAAATCCCTCCACTGACCGGAGAGCCTGGGAACCAGGGGGTAACGAGAACGCCCAGGATTGCGGGTCCCCCTGAAGCAGGGAAATAACAATCCCCACCCGCTGTTCTTCATTACCTGAGGAGTAAGGGCGCAGCTTATAATATAATTTGCAGGCCTCACGGAACGTCACAAATTTGTCCCTTCCCCCAGAAAATCTGTCAGGAAGAACAACCTTGGGTTCTGTAACAACCTGGTTACCCATAGCAACCGCTGGGCTTGCGGTCTGCTGTATTTGCTGCTGTTGTTGGAGGACAGACGCCTTCAATCCTGCCACCTCCAAAGACAGGCCTTGAAGCTGTTTTGCCAAAGCAGCAATAGGATCCATATTGGATTCTAAGTAGAGAGAAAAAAAAAAAAAAAAATAAATAAATTTTTTTTTCCTCCCAAAAAATAAGGGCCAGTTATAATATCACGATCGGCGTGACTATCACATACGTGACACAGAGGGAGGGAAAGAGGAAGGCCCTGCCCAAGTGAGAGGGAAGGTGGTGACCCCTGACTCACCTTGCGGCTGGATTTCACATAGATGTCTAAAGAACCTGTTCTATTAAACGCTTATACAAGTAGAGCCCCCCCAACAGAGTGGTGAGGGTGTCAGCAGTACGTTTGTGTTGACATTACTGATTATTTTGCCCTTCCTTTGATCCACCAGAACAATAACCCCCCAAAAAACGTATCCTGTCTGTGGACCATCCGCCTTAACTTGGTCAGCATATGGTCAGTAATACATCAGTATTGCTAATGCAAAAAAAAAACAGGAGTGGATCCAAAACAGAGATGATACGTGAATGGAATATTTGCATGTCTTCTGTGTTTTCAACCCACTCCTGATTTTGGCTACCAAATCAGAAGCCAATTCTGATGCAAAATAGGGACCATGTTGTGCAGGCCTTACAGCTGTAACATTGACAGGATCCGTTGTGCGTGTCATTTTTCCTTCCTTCTGACAGATCAGAAGTAGGGTCAAAAAAATTATGATATCAGCCACGCCGAAAGGAAAAATAGTGGCCCAGTCATGAAGTGGGGAGGGTGGGAAAAGCATGAGAAGTCCACAGAGTGGCCCTATGACATAGTGGTGAGGTGAAAACAGCATGAGGAGACCACAGAGTGGCCCAATGACAGAGTGTGTAGGTGGCAGCTACACAAGGAGGAGGCCACAGAGTGGCACAATAACAGTGTGGAGGTGGCAGGGGCAGCATCAGGAGGCCCCAGAATGGCACAATGACAGAGTGTGGAGGTGGAGGCAGCATCAGCATCAATAGGAGGCCACAGGCTGGCACAATGACAGTGTGGAGGTGGCAGCAGCAGCAGCATGAGGAGACCACAGAGTGGCATAATGACAGAGTGTGGAAGTGGCCGCAGCACCAGGAGAAGGCCACAGGGTGGCACAATGACAGAGCGTGGAGGTGGCAGCAGCATCAGTAGGAGGCTACAGGGTGGCACAATGACAGTGTGGAGGTGGCAGCAGCAGCATCATCATCAGGAGGCCACAGAGTGGCACAATGACAGTGTGTAAAGGTGGAGGCAGCAGCATCAGGAGGAGGCCACAGGGTGGCACAACGACAGAGTGTGGAGGTGGCAGCAGCAGCATAAGGAGGCCACAGAGTGGCACAATTACAGAGTGTGATGGTGGAGGCAGCAGCATCAGGAGGAGGCCAAAGGGGGGCACAGTTACAGTGTGGAGGTAGCATCAGCATCAGGAGGCCACAGAGTGGCAAGGTGACATATTGCTGCGGTAGCAGCATCAGGAGACCACAGAGTGGCAAGGTGACATAGTGTGGAGGTGGCAGCAGCATCAGGAGACCACAGATTGACAAGGTGACATAGTGTGGAGATGGCAGCAGCATCAGGAGAACACAGAGTGGCAAGGTGACATAGTGTGAAGGCGGCAGCAGCATCAGGAGACCACAGAGTGGCAACGTGACATGGTGTGGAGGTGGCAGCAGCATCAGGAGACAACAGAGTGGCAAGGTGATATAGTGTGGAGGTGGCAGCAGCATCAGGAGACCACAGAGTGGCAAGGTGACATAGTATCGAGGTGACAGCAGCATCAGGAGACTACAGAGTGGCAAGGTGACATAGTGTGGAGGTGGCAGCAGCATCAGGAGACCACAGAGTGGCAAGGTGATATAGTGTGCAGGTGGCAGCAGCATCAGGAGACCACAGAGTGACAAAGTGACATAGTGTGGAGGTAGCAGCAGCATCAGGAGACCACAGAGTGACCTGGTGACAGAGTGGGGAGGTGGGTGGCAATACCAGAACCAGCTGAAGATAATGGGTGAAAGAGTAGCACTTTGCATCAGATGTATGGCATCAGGTGGGTGACAGCATTCGAATAGTAGCTGAGGCAGGTAGCCAGAAGAAACCGGTCTCTTGTCAAAGTGTTGGTGTGACTCCATGGATGATCTAGTCTGATGCATCAGGCATTGGTGGGTGGAAATCCTGGCTGATCCATGCCTGATTCATCTTGACAAAGGTTAGTCTCTCTACATTTTTGGTGGACAGACGAGTTCTTCTTGGGGTAACTATAGCCCCCGCTGCACTAAACACCCGCTCTGATGACACACTACTGGCCGGGCAGGACAGCTTTTCCAGGGCAAACTCTGCTAGTTGCGGCCATGAATCCAGTTTGGCTGCCCAGTAGTCCAGCAGATCTTCAATATGGGGTGGCAGGGTGCTGTCCAAGTTAGGCTTGTTGCGATACCAAAATTTTGATTCGATTTCGATACTATAAAAAAGTATTGCGATACTCGACACCATTCGATACCACGCAGAAAAAAAAACCCCCACCAAAATAGCCACATGCATTCCGCATTAAAAGAATTGTGAATCGCGCAGTTTTTATTTATTTTATTTTTCTGTCCCGGCAGTCACCGCATAGGAGATTTTTTTTTTATATGTGATATGTTTATATTTATTGTTTATATATTTTATATGTAAAATTGGGAAAGGGGGTGATTTATACTTAATATTTTGTTTTGTTTTTTTTTACTTTTTTTTTTACATTTTATTTAATAACTATTAGCCACCTGTCATGTATTGTCCTTGACCATAGTTACAGCTCCACACGTCGGCGCTGCCATGCACATTGGCAGACACCGACAGTCTCAAGTTCTGGCCCATCTTCTGTTCTACATACGTGTGCAGGGCTGGTACTGCCTTTTTGGCAAAGAAGTGATGGCTTGGGACTCTCCACCTCGGCTTGGCACATGCCGTCAGTTCTCTGAAAGGTGCAGAGTCCACCACTTGGAAAGGGAGGGACTGGAGCACCAGCAACTTGGCCGGGAGCACATTGAGCTTCTGCGCCGTTGGATGAGTGCACACATACTGTTGTCTCTTGGTAATCGGTTCGGTCATCGATTGCTGACGGAATGACGAAGTAGTGTTGAGCGAACCCGAACTGTAAAGTTCATGTCCGTATCAAACTTTACGATTTTTGGTACCCGGATCCGAACCCGAACTTTGCCGGAAAAGTTTGGGTTCGAGTTTGGCGTTCAGACATTTAATAAAGCTTGTTGAAAGGCTTCAGGGCAGCCAATCAATAAGCTTTTAAGCTGTGTGCTCTTAGAATCTATCATAGCCATGCCTTAGTAGGCATATAGGCATAGCTGTGATTGGCCCGTGCATCATGTGACCCAGCCTTTATATAAGCTGGAGCACATGTAGCACCGCCCATCAGCTCTCAGTAGTGAAGGGACAGAAAGCAGGCAGCTGATATGAGGGACAGTGTTACTGAGATTTTTTGTGGGTGCAATACACCATCTTTGCACCCCTGACACATATAGCTAATCATAAATCTGGCTGTTAATTCTGTGAGTGATCTACAACCATTTTTTTTTAGGGCTGCAATTCAATATTGCACTTTGTACCCCTGATGCACAAATATAATAGTTAATCCTTCTGTTAGTTAGGTGCATGTCGTATACCCATTTATTGCTTGAAGTACACCTGCACTGCATACGTGACAGGGAAATTGATATAGTTAATCCGTCTGTTCATTAGGTGCACGTCATATACCCATTTATTGCGTAAAGTACACCTGCACTGCATACGTGGCAGGGAAATTGATATAGCTGATCTGTCTGTTAGTTAGGTGCATGTCATATACACATTTATTGCGTTAGGTACATCTCCACTGCATACATGACAGGGAAATTGAAATAGTTAATCCATCTGTTAGTTAGGTGCACGTCATATACACATTTATTGCGTGAGGTACACCTGCACTACATACGTGACAGGGAAAATAATACAGTTAATCTGTCTGTTAGTCCAGTAAGTGACCTCAAAGAATGATGAGAGCATCACATAAAGGACGTGGCCTTGGTCGTGGTGCTGCTGGGATTGGTGGAGCTCCTGTTGCAGGGAGAGGACGTGGTTGATCTGTGCCAGCTACACGCCCAAATGAAACATCTTCCTCAGGTGCATGTTCAGTGTTATTTTGTAGGCCTGAATACTGGTGTGTGAATGGCGAGGCCAGAACAAGTAGAGGCGGTAGTAGATTGGGTGGCTGACAGTGCCTCCAGTTCCTTCATATGGTCTCCCACCAGTTGTGTATCTTGGTTTTGTGCTGCTCTAGGCAAGACTAAACTCGGGCACCCCCCTAATATAAATTTGACCCACCCCTTCTCCCCCTCTAACCACTCAACGGGTCCCACCCCCCTTACCCCATAAAACAACAAAGTAATAGATTTTTTGTGAATTACTGTAATTTAAGTACTTACAGTTTTTGAAGACAGCAGGCTCAGGGATCAGTGCATTGGTGGCCGGGGCCTGGCCTCAGTGTTCATGGTGACCGTGTGCAGAATCCGTTCTGCACGTGGAGGAGATAAGGCTCACCCTAGCGTTGCCGGCCCGTGACTCCACCTCCGTGTGAGGTCACGACGGCAACGCACGGATGCAAAAGGCAGGGGAGGGAAGGAGGAAGTCAGGAGGAGGAGGAATTAAGTCTTTCAACTCCTTCACTATGTGGCGCCGGCGATGCCGCTCGATTAGTGAAGGATTGGACAAAAAAAATATTTAGCATATTGTGTAACTATCACTAAGCAATAAGCAAACAAGGCATTTTGCCGCCCCATTGGCAAGTGCCGCCCTAGGCAAATGCCTTGTTTGCCTTGTGATAGATACACCCCTGTCTCCCACCCGGTGCCCTGCTGAAAGTGCAGAATTGGCACCTGCAGCCCATGGGCATCTGTCTTTTACCTCATCCCCTGGCAAATCAGCCAAGCAGTCTGAGTCCCAAGTCATGCAGAAGTCTCTTATGTTTTTTTATGACTCTGCTAGCCGGGTTTCAGACCACCATCCACATAGCACTTCCCCAAAAGTGGAAGAGATTGAGTGCAGTGATGCCCAACCACGTATGTTTCAGGATGTGGACATGGGAGGACCACCGCAGCACATCTATGATGATGACGAAACACAGGTGCCAACTGCGGCAACTTTCTGCAGTGTACAGACTGGCAAGGAGGGCAGGGGCGAAGAGTGGGTGGAAGATGATGTGGAGGATGATGAGGTCCTCGACCCCACATGGAATCAAGGTCATGCAAATGACGTGTGCAGTTTGGAGGAAGAGGTGATGGTCACACAGCACCAGCTGCACAGCAAAAGAGGGAGCAGTGTGCAAAAGCAGAGTAGCCATCCCCTAGCCAGTACGCCTGCTACTGCCCACCGCACCCAGGGACTGAGCCCACCAAAGCTAGCTCCAAGGAGTTCCCTGGCGTGGCAATTCTTCAGACAATCTGCTGACGACAAAACGCGAGTGGTTTGCACTCTGTGCAATCAAAGCCTGAAGCGAGGCATAAATGTTCTAAACCTAAGCACCACCTGCATGACCAGGAATCTACTTGCATAGCACGAGCTGCAGTGGAGTAAACACCTCAAAAACCAAGGCTCCTCCTGGTCCCTCTTCTGTTGCAATCTCGGCCTCTTCCTCCCTCTCTGGATGACAGTGGCACATGCCACCCCGCAAACAGATGTGGCAGGAACGCCACTATGTCTGTCACTGTCACCAAGCATCTCCACAATGTCCCATGGAAGCGTTCAGCTGTCCATCTCCCAAACCCTGCAGAGGATAAGGAAGTACCCCCCTACCCACCCGCGATCCCTGGCCCTGAATGCCAGCATTTAAAAATTCCTGGCCTTTAAAATGCTGTCATGTCATCTGGTGGAGACGGAGACTTTAAAAACCTTATGGCGGTGGCTTTCACACCATATGTGGTTCCCAGTCGCCACTACTTTTCCAGGCCATCCCCGCCCTGCACAACCAAGTGGCGGACAAAATTAGGTGTGCACTGCGCAACGTAATCTTTGGCAAGGTCCACATAACCACCGATACGTGCAGGGCCGTCTTTACCAAGGGGAAAAAAGGGGCAGCTGCCCCGGGCCCAGTTGCTCCTGGGGGGCCCAAGGCAGCTGCCTCTTGAGCCCTGCTAGCTACTGCCCCGGGTGTCAAGCTGTCTGTGTACTTTAATGTTGTGATTTAGGACCTTAGATGACATCATCACCATGTGACCAGTAACCTAGCAATTACTGGTCACATGTCTATGAGGTCATCAGGTCCTAGCAGGAGTGTTGCAGAAGTTAACTGTGGAAGATTACATCAGAAAAAGGTGACAGGGGCTGTTATGTTAATATACTGTAAACTACTGTATAGTGGGGTGCTGTATATTGTGTGGGGGGCTGTATATTGTGTGGTGGGCTGTACACTGTGTGGTGGGCTGTATACTGTGTGGGGGCCTGTATACTGTGTGGGGGCCTGTATACTGTGGGGGGCTGTATATTGTGTGGGGCCTGTATACTGTGGGGGGGCCTGTATACTGTGGGGGCTGTATACTGTGTGGTGGGCTGTATACTGTGTGGGGTCTGTATACTGTGGGGGGCCTTATACTGTGTGGTGGGCTGTATACTGTGTGGTGGGCTGTATACTGTGTGGGAGGGCTGTATACTGTGTGGGGGCCTGTATACTGTGTGGGGGCCTGTATACTGTATGGGGGCCTGTATACTGTGTGGTGGGCTGTATACTGTGTGGGGGCCTGTATACTGTGAGGGGGCCTTATACTGTGTGGTGGGCTGTATATTGTGTGGTGGGCTGTATACTGTGTGGGGGGCTGTATACTGTGTGGGGGTCTGTATACTGTGTGGGAGCTGTATAATGTGTGGGGGCCTTTATACTGTGTGGGGGCCTGTATACTGTGTGGTGGGCTGTATACTGTGTGGGGGGCCTGTATACTGTGTGGGAGGGGGCTGTATACTGTGTGGGGGCCTGTATACTGTGTGGTGGGCTGTATACTGTGTGGGGGCCTGTATACTGTGGGGGGAATTATATGGTGTGGTGGGCTGTATACTGTGTGGGGGGTCTGTATAATGTGTGTGGGGGCTGTATACGGTGTGGGGGGCTGTATACTGTGGGGGGCCTGTATACTGTGGGGGGCTGTATACTGTGTGGGGGCCTGTATACTGTGTTGGGGCCTGTATACTGTGGGGGGCTGTATACTGTGGGGGGGTGGGCTGTATACTGTGGGGGGGCCTGTATAGTGTGGGGGGGGGGGCTGTATAGGGTGGGGGGCTGTATATTGTGGAGTGCTTTACTGCTGTACTGTACACTGTGGGGGGGTCTGTATACTGTGGGTGCGGTATAGTGTGGAGTGCTATACTGCTGTACTGTACAGGGAGTGCAGAATTATTAGGCAAATGAGTATTTTGACCACATCATCCTCTTTATGCATGTTGTCTTACTCCAAGCTGTATAGGCTCGAAAGCCTACTACCAATTAAGCATATTAGGTGATGTGCATCTCTGTAATGAGAAGCGGTGTGGTCTAATGACATCAACACCCTATATCAGGTGTGCATAATCCTTTGGCAAAATGGGTCAAAAGAAGGACTTGACAGGCTCAGAAAAGTCAAAAATAGTGAGATATCTTGCAGAGGGATGCAGCACTCTTAAAATTGCAAAACTTCTGAAGCGTGATCATCGAACAATCAAGCGTTTCATTCAAAATAGTCAACAGGGTCGCAAGAAGCGTGTGGAAAAACCAAGGCGCAAAATAACTGCCCATGAACTGAGAAAAGTCAAGCGTGCAGCTGCCAAGATGCCACTTGCCACCAGTTTGGCCATATTTCAGAGCTGCAACATCACTGGAGTGCCCAAAAGCACAAGGTGTAAAATACTCAGAGACATGGCCAAGGTAAGAAAGGCTAAAAGACGACCACCACTGAACAAGACACACAAGCTGAAACGTCAAGACTGGGCCAAGAAATATCTCAAGACTGATTTTTCTAAGGTTTTATGGACTGATGAAATGAGAGTGAGTCTTGATGGGCCAGATGGATGGGCCCGTGGCTGGATTGGTAAAGGGCAGAGAGCTCCAGTCCGACTCAGACACCAGCAAGGTGGAGGTGGAGTACTGGTTTGGGCTGGTATCATCAAAGATGAGCTTGTGGGGCCTTTTCGGGTTGAGGATGGAGTCAAGCTCAACTCCCAGTCCTACTGCCAGTTTCTGGAAGACACCTTCTTCAAGCAGTGGTACAGGAAGAAGTCTGCATCCTTCAAGAAAAACATGATTTTCATGCAGGACAATGCATCACACGCGTCCAAGTACTCCACAGCGTGGCTGGCAAGAAAGGGTATAAAAGAAGAAAATCTAATGACATGGCCTCCTTGTTCACCTGATCTGAACCCCATTGAGAACCTGTGGTCCATCATCAAATGTGAGATTTACAAGGAGGGAAAACAGTACACCTCTCTGAACAGTGTCTGGGAGGCTGTGGTTGCTGCTGCACGCAATGTTGATGGTGAACAGATCAAAACACTGACAGAATCCATGGATGGCAGGCTTTTGAGTGTCCTTGCAAAGAAAGGTGGCTATATTGGTCACTGATTTGTTTTTGTTTTGTTTTTGAATGTCAGAAATGTATATTTGTGAATGTTGAGATGTTATATTGGTTTCACTGGTAAAAATAAATAATTGAAATGGGTATATATTTGTTTTTTGTTAAGTTGCCTAATAATTATGCACAGTAATAGTCACCTGCACACACAGATATCCCCCTAAAATAGCTAAAACTAAAAACAAACTAAAAACTACTTCCAAAAATATTCAGCTTTGATATTAATGAGTTTTTTGGGTTCATTGAGAACATGGTTGTTGTTCAGTAATAAAATTAATCCTCAAAAATACAACTTGCCTAATAATTCTGCACTCCCTGTATAGTGTGGGGGGCTGTATCATGTATAGTTTGGGGTGCTGTATACAGGGAGGTGTTGTATACTGTGAGGTGTTGTATACTGTGGGGTGCTGTATACTGTGGGCTGCTATACTGCTCTACTATATACTGTGGGGTACTGTATAGTGTGGGGTGCTATACTGCATACTGTGTGGTGCTGTATACTATAGGGTGCTATACTGCATACTGTGGGGTGCTGGGGTGCACTGTAACACTAGGGTGAGCCGAGCCCTGGTCTCCTTCCCGCAGAGCGGTGCCCACTTCCAGCCTGAGCCCAGCTGCCCAGAGCACTGATCCTGACCTGCTGGAGTCTTCAGAACTAGAAGTATTTACAGTCATTCACTGTACTCTACCAGATGTGTGGATTTGTTGTGTGTGTGTTGTGGTGGAGAGCGTGATTGCCTGCTAAGGTGTGGGAAGGCGGGATCCAGGGGGCCCAAGTAAATTTTTGCCCAGGGTCCAATCAATATTAAAGACGGCCCTGGATACGTGGAACAGTAAGCACGGGCAGGGACGTTATATATTTCCCTAACTGCACATTGGGTAAATGCAGTGGCGTCTAGGCCTGAGGCGGATAGCAGTTTGGCGCATGTCCTTCCGCCACCGAGCATTGCAGGACATTTCTCTTTGCCTCCTGTTGCCTCCTCCTTCTACTCCGCTTCCTCCTCTACCACCTCCTCATCTGGTCAGTGTAACACCTTCACCACCAACTTCAGCACAGCCAGGGGGAAACGACAGCAGGCTGTTTTGAAACTCAGCTGTTTGTGGGAAAAAAAACACACCGCGCAGGAGCTGTGGACGGGCATGGAACAACAAACCGATAAGTGGTTGGTGCCACTGAGCCTCAAGCCCGGCCTGGTGGTGTGCGATAATGGCCGAAATCTTGTAGCAGCTCTGGGCCTAGCCGGTTTGACACACATCCCTTGCCTGGCGCATGTGCTAAATTTGGTGGTGCAGAGCTTCCTGAAAAAATACCTCGATATGTCAGAGCTGCTGCAGAAAGTATGTTCCATTTGTGCGCGCTTTCGGCGTTCTCACCATAATGCTGCTCGCCTGGCTGGGCTGCAGCGTAACTTCAGACTTCCCGCTCAACGTCTCATATGCGACTTGCTCACAAGGTGGAACTCCACCTTGCACATGCTGGAGAGACTGTGCGAGCAGCAGCAGGTGATAGTGGAGTTTCAGTGGCAGCACACACGGGTGAGTCGCTCTGCAGAACAGCACCACTTCATCACCAATGAGTGGGCCTCCATGCGGGACTTGTGTGCCATGTTGTGCTGTTTCGAGTACTCCACCAACATGGCCAGTGCCGATGATGCAGTCCTCAGCATTACTATCCCACTTCTATGTCTCCTTGAAAAAATGCTTCGGGCGATGATGTAGGAGGATGTGGCACAAGAGGAAGAGGAGGAGGAAGAGGGATAATTTCCACGGTTATCAGTCCAGTCATTCACAAGAGGCTCGGAGGGTGGGTTCTTGCACCAACAGAGGCCAGGTACACAATTGTCCAGCCACGGCACAGTTCTGGAGGATGAGGATGATGATGATGAGGAGGAACCGTGTTCACAGCAGGGTGGCACCCAAAGCAGCTCATGGGCATCACTGGAGCGTGGCTGGGGGGATACAGAGGACACAGACGATACACCTCCCACAGAGGACAGCTTGACGTTGCCTCTGGTCAGCCTGGCAAACATGAGCGACTATATGCTACAGTGCCTACGCAACGACAGCCGAGTTGCCCACATTCTAACCAGTGCTGATTACTGGGTGGCCACCCTGTTGGATCCCTGCTACAACGACAACATGCCATCCTTAATTCTATCACTGGAGCGTGATCGGAAGATGCGCGAGTACAATCGCACGCTAGTAGACACGTTGCTGATGGCATTCCCACCTGACAGCGGGGGCTCAGTGGAAGCACAAGGCGACTGAATGAAACTGGGTGCCTGCCACTGGGTGATGCAGTGGTTGCTGCAGCAGGTTGGACCACCACATCGGAGCCACGGTTCTCCCAGGCCACTTTATAGTGATGCTGCACATGTTGACGCAGGGCCGTGGTGCCAACATTCTGCCCACAGATTCTACAAATGGCCATGTTCACCTCTTCCAGCGGCTTAACAAAAAACTGCCATACCGCTGAGTAGGTGATTTCACCCCCAACACTCCAAACTGACTGCTACCGCCACTGCTTCCGTGAACCCCTGCACCACTACATTCCAGGCAGGTAGGCGCCTGCGAAGCGGGTGGTCTACTCCGGGCACGTTTGGCTCCCGACCTCCCTCTGCTGCCAGCCTGCTGACTTCCAGCCACGCTAGTGACTTGCTGGCTCCGCCGCTGACTCACGGGCAAGCTGCCACCCTCTTCTTCCAATGATGATGAAGCCCCTAATTCATCCGGCTCCTAAGTGCAATCAGCTACATCATCATCATCCAGTACTGTCTGCACGTCACTGATATCTTCCTGAACGGTCTCTGGGTCAGGAGCCTGACTGCTCGCATCACCACCTCCCACACCACTCTCCTCATCACTGCTTGCCCGCCTACCGGAGGAAGCGGGGATGTCTCCTCCACATCTTGGCTGGCCAGTAGCTGCTGACTGTCCTCTAGTAGCTCGTCCTCACTGCATAGTGATGCTGAGCCCACAGCATATAATACTTCTCTGGCTGAGGAAACAGAAATGGACAGGTAAGGACACAGGGGCCTGTCCCATGCCATGTCAACTAAGGGTTGTGTCTGACAAACCCACCGACTCTTGGCTGGGGGTGTCTGATGTCACAGGACGAAGTGGATGACTGAGTCAACTATTCAAGAACTGCTGGGTTGCTGGTCAAAGCACGACTGCTAGATGACACCGGGAGCTCAGGCCTCTCACTGCGACTCCTGCTGCCACGTCCCCTTACTCTGCTGCAACCTGTGCCTGCGCCAGAAACATTTAGGACTCATGCACATGAACGTATGTATTTTGCGATCCAGAATGGAGCAGCTGGCCCCTAATAGAACAGTACTATCCTTGTCTGTAATGCGGACAATAATGGGACATGTTCTATTTCTTTGCTGAACAGAAACAAGGATATACGGAAATGGAATGCACACGGAGTAACTTCAATTTTTTTTCACGGACCCATTGAAATTAATAGTTTCATATGCGGTCCCCCCAAAAAAATGGAAACGGACACGGAAAGAATATAAATTTGTGTGCATGAGCCCTTAGCCCTTTGCCACTCCCTTGTGCAGGGCCTGGCACTTCTCTGTCTGACATACTGTTAGATCAAATAAATAAATAAAAAGGAAATTAAAATACCCTAAAAGAGTCTGAAATTTTCTCACTTCACCACAATAAGCCCTTTTTTCCACTTATACACTCCACAAAAGGCTTTAGAACATATAACTGCACTGCTGAACGGCAAATATATATATAAATTTTTTCACTAATACATGCCAAAAAGGCTTTAGAACATATAAGGCTACTTTTACACTTGCGTTCAGAGCGGATCCGTCTGAGACAGATCCGCCCCTATAATGCAGACGATGGATACGTTCAGAACGGATCCGTCTGCATTATATTGTAAAAAAAATTCTAAGTGTGAAAGTAGCCTCAGACGGATCCGTCCAGACTTTACATTGAAAGTCAATGGGGGACGGATCCGTTTGAAAATTGAGCCATAGTGTGTCATATTCAAACGGATCCGTCCCCATTGACTTACATTGTAAGTCTGGACGAATCCGTTTGCCTCTGCACGGCCAGGCGGACACCCGAACGCTGCAAGCAGCGTTCAGGTGTCCGCCTGCTGAGCGGAGCGGAGGCTGAACTTTGCCAGACTGATGCATTCTGAGCGGATCCGCGTCCACTCAGAATGCATTAGGGCAGTACGGATGCGTTCGGGGCCGCTTGTGAGCCCCTTCAAACAGAGCTCACAAGCGGAGCCCCGAACGCTAGTGTGAAAGTAGCCTAACTGCACCGCTGAACAGCAAATAAGCCATTACTTTTTTCCACTTATACACTCCACGAAAGACTTTAGAACATATAACTGCACCGCTGAACAGCAAATAATATATATTTTTTGCCCCTAATACATGCCAAAAAGCGCTTTAGAACATATAACTGCACCGCTGAACAGCAAATATATATTTTTTAGCCACTAATACATATCAAAAAGGGCTGTCATTTTCTCACTTCACCACACAATGGCCAATAAGCTCTTTTTCCCACTAATACAAGCCAAAAAATGCTTTAGAACATATAACTGCACCGCACAAGGGCAAAAAAGACATAGAAATATTTCCTTGTAATAAACCCTGTTATTGGCTGTATCAAACAGCACTTGCACCCCAATAACAAGAACGGTTTGCTGGAATTGCAGAGCTGTATAATGGCAATTTGGATCCGCAGTCAGTGCAGCAAGGTGTAATAGAATTGTTCCTATTACCCAGGCTGTAACCTCCCCCACTGAACCCTGTTCTGCTTCAATACTGTGGAATGATTCCTCCCTATCCTTTCTCTGAACTTCTATACAGCAAAATAAAAGTTTTAAAGTCTTTCCTAGCACTGTCCCTAGCGCCTGCTGACGTCTCTCCCTGCACTATGTACCCTGGAAAATGTCTGAATCCAAGATGGCTGAGGCTATTTATAGGGCTGTGACATCACAGGGCTGGCTGGCTGCTGATTGGCTGCATGCATGGCATTGTGGGTGATCCCTCGTTCCCAGAGTTCCTTGGTCCATGTCTAAACACGTGCAGCAATTATTTTAGAAAAAAAAGCGATTCGTGCAAATCAATTTTTTTTCTGAAATTCCAATCGAATTTCACTTTGTCAACGTCAATTCGCTCATCTCTAGAAATGACCATACAGTGCACAGTGTGGCAGAATGAACCCATCGCATGCTTTTTGTCTCCTGAACTCCTGTTAGGAAGTCCACTGCTGCCAGTCCATTGCCCAAATTAATATAACATTGCTGTGCCAACTTCCTTCCTGGCAGGTAATATGGTCATGTGGTTTATTCTGACCGCTTACTTTGTCGTCTAAGGCTGCTGCATCCTTTTTGCGCGGGTGCAGGATAGCAATCACTCTAGAGAACCAACTTCAGAAAAATTCTTCTGAAGTTGCCAACCCTTTAAGGATTAAGGCAGCTTTTACTCATATTAATTTTTGCCCAGTCATACCAGCAAAAACAAAAACTTCCAACAGTAGCATAATAAAATAGTATCTGTTTGAGGCCGTGCTACACTTTATGGAAATTATAACACTTCATACAGAAATTTTGGCAAAACAGAAAATACCATGACAGAACATGAAGGACCCAATTATAAGTTAATAGCGTCCATGGGTTAATGTTTGCTTCCATCATTTGATGGACTTATCATTACATCATGGTTTTTATTTTTGACAGAAACTCAGATGATGCAGATGGGAACTCTCAGCAGAGTCAAATTCTCATAAATGTCCCATCTAGACATTTATGGCATATCAATAGGAAATGACCAGTGGGACCTGCTGTCATCTCAAGGAGGGGCCTCACTGTGAATGGAGAGGACATTGTGTATGCATTAAAGCGAACCTTTCACCTAATTTTCACTTTATAAACTAGCAACAGTACCTTATAGATTATCTTCAGTGTGTTCTTATACATGTTAGTGCCGCTTTCCTGCGCTCTTTATTCTTGAAAAAATAGTCTTATAAAGTTCACATTTCCTGCTCCAACAGTCACGCAACAAGTCAAGGGGGTAGCCCTTCCCTCACCTCTGGCTGTACCTCCCCTGCCCTAACCCCGCCTCTATGCTCTGTAATTGACAGCCGGCTCAGTCACCGGGACCGCGCTTGTGAATCCTGCGCATGCGCCGTCCTCCTCATTCGCCGACAGGCAGGCATCGCGTACGGCACATGCGCGATTCTGTTACAGGATCGCGCTTGTGTCCGTAAGATAGACGGGATCGCGCGGCGAATGAGGAGGGCGGCGCATGCGCAGGATTCACAAGCGCGGTCCCGGCGACTGAGCCGGCTGTCAATTACAGAGCATAGAGGCGGGGTTAGGGCAGGGGAGGTACAGCCAGAGGTGAGGGCAGGGCTACCCCCTTGACTTGCTGCGTGACTGTTGGAGCAGGAAATGTGAACTTTATAAGACTATTTTTTTCAAGAATAAAGAGCGCAGGAAAGCGGCACTAACATGTATAAGAACACACTGAAGATAATCTATAAGGTACTGTTGCTAGTTTATAAAGTGAAAATGAGGTGAAAGGTTCGCTTTAACTTCTTTATTCACTGCTATGGGACTTCTGATAATAGCTCAGCAAGAGATATAGAAGTCATATTATTTATTTGTATTTATTTATTTTATGCATATTTTATTGTATATTCCTTAGTGCTTTACAGACATTAGCATCAAGCTATCCCCATTGGAGCTCACAATCTAAGGTCCCAATCAGTATGATTCTGGAGTGTGGGAGGAAACCGGAGGAAACCTACGCAAACATGGGGAGAACATACAAACTCCATGCTAATGTTGTCCTTGGTCAGATTCAAACCTAGGGCCCCAGTGCTGCAAGACACCAGTGCTGACCACTGAGCAACCGTGCTGCCCTCTTATAGAAGTGTAGGAAAGCGCAAGGGGCCGTCATTGACGGAAATTATGTGTTACCGAGGTTCCTGGCCTCGGTGAGGTAAGAGCCGATAAATTTAAGTGTCAGCGGCAGTTAGTGCTTACTGACATATTGAATATTGGTTATTTAGTGTGGCTGTAAAGCCGCTACGGGCCGGCTCGTACTGGGAGTAGCCAAAGTGCAGAGTGGGTGGCTGTTCCCCACGTCCCAGGCTGGGTTTTGGTTACGGATATAAAACCCAGCCAGCAGTCTCAGCTGCTGTGGATTATTCTCCATCTGACAGTGGAGCTTTGCCAGTCTCTGTGTTGGAGCCTGAGAGTTTGGGCCGGGATTAAGGCCTGCTATCTCGTGTGGATGAAAGCACGTGGACTTCTGTGTTACCCAAGGAATTATGTGTTGCTGCCTGGTGTGCACAAACACTAGACTCAAGGTGACTGTTTTTTTCCTTGAAACTGACTTTTTGTTGTCACTTTACTTATGTGTGAATAAAACAGTAAACTGTTTAAGTTAAAGACGTTGTCGTTGCCTCTATACTGCGTTCGCAAGCCTGTCTACCAGAGCAAATCCCCACAGCAGTTAATGGAGAAAGCTGGCATTTGCTGTGTCTTCTCTATTTACAGCACAGCCCTGTTCTTGAAATATCAATGAACTCCAGAGGTGGGATATAAATAGCATGTAACCCTGTTAAAAACAGCATTTAAAAAAATGTTAACTCTTCACACATCTTCCGAGGCTACTTTCACACTAGCGTTTTCAATTCCGCTATTGAGATCCGTCATAGTATCTCAATAGCAGATGAAAACGCTTCAGTTTTGTCCCCATTCATTGTCAATGGGGATAAAACTGAACTGAACAAAACAGAGTGCACCAGAATGCATTCCGTTCTGTTTGGTTGCGCCCCCATTGCAAGCAGTATTTTTCTGTCCACAATGTGGTGCGGAGCAAGACGGATCCGCCCTGACACACAATGTAAGTCAACGGGGAAGGGCTCGTTTTCTCTGACACAATAGAAAATGGATCCGTCCCCCATTGACTTTCAATGGTGTTCATGACAGATCGGTCATGGCTATATAAGACATAAGACAACCAGAAAAAACGCTATTGTGAAAGTAGCCTGAAATATCCCAAAATTAAGTTGTATAGCAATTTCTGACAAATGCATTGAAATGCCGGCTCCATCTCTCCGGTGTCACCTGGAAAAACGGATCCGGCATTTTTATTTGTTTTTTTTCATTTTTTTTGTGGTCTGAGCATGCGCAGGCCGGAAAACTCGTGGCCGGATCCAGCATTAATGCATTTCAATGGGAAAAAATGCCGTAAGTGTTCCGGAATTTTGGATGGAGATAAAACCGCAGCATGCTGCAGTATTATTTACGTCCTGAAAAGTCGAAAAGACTGAACTGAAGACATCCTGATGCATCCTGAACGGATTGCTCTCCATTCAGAATGCATTAGGATAAAAGTGATCAGTTCTTTTCCGGTATTGAGCCCCTAGGACGCAACTCAATGCTGGAAAAGAATAACGCTAGAATGAAAGTACCCTTAAGAATCTACTGATTGTCAGTTGTCTTTCACACTGCTCGTTAATCGTGCTGTTTTACTCGATTTAATGATAATTTGCATGATAATCGGCTTGTGTAAAGGTACCTTTAGGGCAGAGCTTTTCAGGAGGTGAGCCCTTAAGCTGGGATTGTAAACTTCCGGTAATTGAAGAGAATGCACACATTACAAAACAGCTTTTAGAACGGGACAGATTGCCTGATACAGAAGAGATAAGCGGGTTGTATCACAGGTGAAAGTGATTAATATGGAGAGATGTTCAGACTGCATCTTGGCAAAACATTTTGTGAAAATTTGTCTTCACATTGAAAATTACACAGAATCAAATGCAATATTTACTTAAACCTCTGAACTTTAAGGGTTTGGCCATGTGATCAGGTTTTCTGATGCAGTTTTGAAAGCCAAAACCAGGAGTGAATAAAAAAAAGAGCGGATGTTGTACATTCTTTATACTTTCTCTCCTTTTATAATCCACTCCTGATTTTGGCTTCCAAAACTAGTGTTGGGCGCGAATATTCGAATAGCGAATATTAATCACGAATATCGGCACTTCGAGAATTTGCTAATATTTAGAATGTAGTGATATATATATTCCTATTTTTGAATATTTTAGATTTTTTTTTTCATCTGAACCCATGATCTCTCCCTGCTTCTTGCTTGTGGGCCAATGAGAAGGCTGCAATGCCTTTGTCTGAGCTTAGCAACATCCCTAGCAACCAATAGGAATGTTACCTACCCCTACTATAAAAGAACCTTCCCAGCAGCCATTTTCTACAGTTTTTTAAAGTTCTGAGAGAGAGACAGCAGTGTCATTGCTGTGCTCTGTGCTTTCCACATTAGACAGATAGTTAGATGGCTTGAAAAAATGTTAAACTCTCTAATATTTAGTTGAGCCGCCTTTAGCTTTGATTATGGCACGCATTCGCGGTGGCATTGTTTCGATAAGCTTCTGCAATGTCACAAGATTTATTTCCATCCAGTGTTGCATTACTTTTTCACCAAGATCTTGCATTGATGATGGTAGAGTCTGACTGCTGCGCAAATCCTTCTCCAGCACATCCCAAATATTCTTAATAGGGTTAAGGTCTGGACTCTGTGGTGGCCAATCCATGTGTGAAAATGATGTCTCATGTTCCCCGAACCACTCTTTCAAAATTTTAGCCCGATGAATCCTGCATTGCCATCTTGGAATATGCCCGTGCCATCAGGGAAGAAAAAATCCATTGATGGAATAACCTGGTCCTTCAGTATGTTTAGGTAGTCAGCTGACCTCATTCTTGGAGCACATACTGTTGCTAAATCTAGACCTGACCAACCACAGCAACCCCAGATCATAGCACTTTCCCTACAAGCTTGTACAGTAGGCACTAGGCATGATGGGTGCATCACTTTATCTGCCTCTCTTCTTACCCTGATGCGCCCATCACTCTGGAGCAGGGTAAATCTGGACTCATCAGACCACATGACCTTCTTCCTTTGCTCCAGAGTCCAATCTTTATGCTCCCTTGCACAATTAAGCCTTTTTTTCTGGTTTGCCTCACTGATTAGTGGTTTTCTTACGACTACACAGCTGTTCAATCACAATCCCTTGAGTTCCCTTTGTATTGTGCATGTGGAAATGCTCTTACTTTCACTATTAAACATAGCCTTGAGTTCTACTGTTGTTTTTCTTTGATTTACTTTCACCAAACATTTAAGTGGTCGCCGATGATTCAGTATTTCCCCCCCGCCACATTTCTTCCTCGAATATGATGGATCCCCACTATGCTTCCAGTTTTTAGTAATGCGTTGGACAGTTTTTTAACCCAATTTTAGTAGTTTCTGCAATCTCCTTAGATGTTTTCTCTGCTTGATGCATGCCAATGATTTGACCCTTCTCAAACAGACTAACATCTTTTCCACGACCACGAGATGGTTGCTTAAGAAATTAGAAGCAACTCATTGCACCAGTTGGGGTTATATAACTTATTGCCAGCTGAAAGATAATCGCCCATGCAGTAATTATCCAATAGAAGGCTCATAACTATTTGCTTAGTTAAATCCAGGTGGCGACTTTTTGTTGGGACAGGCAGTGTATAATACAGATAGTTAGTGGGAGATAGTCAGTGTAGGTTCTGATGTTCATACATTCATGCTACAGACTAATGTTCGAATACTGCGTGTGCTCGAGCGCGATGCTCGAATCTCCTCCAGCACGTTTGTTGGCTGCTTGGCTGCTACACAGCCAATAAAAATGGAGGTAAGTACTGCCACTTACTGTAATGCCGTAGCCATGTTGGTTACTGGCATTACAGTGATTGGCTGTCTGGAACGTGTCATTCGGTGCTATAAAGCACCCGATGACACATGGTTCGGCTCAGTCTTAGTCAGGGAGAGCTGTGCTGTAGAAGGGACAGATAGTGTAGGGAATTAAATAAAAAAAAAGGTTGTTAGGCTGAGTTGGTGTTAGAGATCCAAAAGTCCTTTTAAGGAATATTGTTGCGTCTGGCAGCAATATATATTTTTAGCGCAACCTGAGCTAAACTGTGTGCAATTGTAGAGACCCAAAAGTCCTTTTAAGGACTATTGTTGTATCTGGCAGCAATATATATTTTTAGCGCAACCTGCACTAAATAGCTTGAAATTGTTTGGCCGCTGCAGACAGTGACATTATCTGCGCTACATCTCCTTGTAACGTGTGCGCACCCTAAATATATCTGTGACATCCAGTGAACTTTTTCCGTAGAAGGTGTCCTCTGCGGACAGTTACATTACCTGCACTAAATTTCCTGTATATTGTGCCTTCTAGAAACATCTGTGACATCCGGCGTACTTTTTCTGTAGATGATGTCTATGCGGACAGTTACATTACCTGTGCTACATCTCCTGTATAACGTTTGCGCATCCTAAAAGTATCTGTGACATCCAGTGTACTTTTTCTGTAGACGCTGCGGACAGCGACATTATCTGCGCTACATCTCTTGTTTAAAATATGCGCATACTAAAAATATCTGTGACATCCAGTGTGCTTTTTCCGTAGACGCTGTGGACAGCGACATTATCTGCGTTATATCTCTTGTTTAATGTGTGCGCATCCTAAAAATATCTGTGACATCAAGTGTGCTTTTTCCGCAGGCTGTGTCGGTTGCGGACAGTTACATTAACTGCGCTACTTCTCCTGTTTAAAGTGTGCGGATCCTAAAAATATCTGTGACATCCAGTGTACTTTTTCCGTAGACACTGCGGACAGTGACATTATCTGCGCTACATTTCCTGTATAATGTTTGCGCAGCCTAAAAATATCTGTGACATCCAGTGTACTTTTTCCGTAGACGGTGTGGACAGCAACATTATCTGCGCTACATCTCCTGTTTAACGTGTGCGTATATCTCCTGTTTAACGTGTGCGCATAATAAAAATACCTGTGACATTGAGTGTACCTTTTCTGTAGACAGTGTCCACTGTGGATAGTTACATTACCTGTGCTATATCTCCTTTATAACATCTGCACATCCTAAAAATATCTGTGACATTCAGTGTACTTTTTCCGTAGACGCTGCTGACAGCTACATTATCTGTGCTACGTCTCCTGTTTAACGTGTGTGCATTCTAAAAATATCTGTGACATCCAGTGTACTTTTTCTGTAGATGGTGTCCACTGCGGACAGTTACATTACCTGCGCTACATCTCCTGAATAACGTTTGCGCATCCTAAAAATATCTGTGACATACAGTGTACTTTTTCTGTAGATGCTGAGGACAGTGACATTACATGTGCTACTTCTCCTGTATAACGTTTCTGCATCCCAAATATCAGTGACATTGACTGTAATTTTTTCTTAGCCGCTGGTGTGAGCAGCGCCATTACCTGTGGTACCTCTCCTGCATAACGTTTCCGCATTTCACATATCAGTGACATTGACTGTAATTTTTTTTAGTCGATGTTGACAGCAGCATCATTACCTGTGGTACCTCCCCTGTATAACATTTCAGCATCCCAAATATCTGTGACATTGACTATAATTTATTTGCGCTTACACTTAAAAAAAAACTGCACTACTGTATGTGTGACATACTTGCAAGCATATATTCAATTTAATAAGATGAAGGCGAGCAGTAAGGGATGGGGAAGTGGCCGTGCTGCTGATGGAACACACAGAGGTCGTGGCCCTGGGCGCGATGAAACTGTGCCTGCTGACAGAACACAAAAAACACACTCATGCACGATACCTAGCATGTCCCAGTTTGCAGGGCGGCGCAGGACACCACTCTCGAAGTCAGACCAGTGCAAGCAAGTGGTCGGTCGGATTGAAGCAGATAATGCTTCCAGTCGGTTAAGCACCACCCTGTCTTGCACAAAGTCCAGTCTCAGTAGCCAAGAGTCTGGTCAACAGAATCCTCACCCTGATCCTCCTTCCTCCCACCATGGAGAGTCTTTGCAAACAAGTGATACCATACTCGGATATTCCTAAGAGCTCTTTTCATCGCCATTCCTTAATTTGGGCCTCTCGCCAAGCCCACTTGAAGAGAGACATGAGGAGATCTTGTGCCTTGATTCCCACACTCTTGAGCATTCACAGTCAGAAGAAAATTGCGGTGGGGAATAGCAATTAGTGTCTCAAGAGGTTGATGATGAGGATGAGACACAGTTGTCAATAAGTGAGGTTGTTGTTAGGTCAACAAGTCAGGAGAATACCAGAGTGAGTCAGTGGAAGAGGAGGTGGTGGACAATGAAATCACTGACCCAACCTGGGAAGGTGGCAAGCCAAGTGAGGACAGCAGTTCAGAGGGGAAGGTATCCCTAGTACCACAACAGGGTGGAAGAATAAGTGGGGTGGCAAAAGGGAGAAGGCGGGCCACACTTAACAGGCAACTGTTCCCCAGGGCACCCCCTTGCAGAATTCTCCCTTGCCAAGCTGTAGGTGTTGCGCAGTCTGGCGCTTTTTTCATGAAAGTGCAGATGATAAAAGAATTGTCATTTGCAACCTATGCCGAACCAAAATGAGCAGGGGCATGAACACTGGCAACCTCACCACCACCAGCATGATCCGCCACATAGCATCAAAGGACCCTAATAGGTGGGCCGAACACCTGGGTCAACAATCAGTGTCTGCGGGTCACACCACTGCCTCCTCTTCTCCTGTTCTACATGCTGGCCAATCCCATGTCCAAGACGCAGGCCCGGATGCCTCTCGCCCTGCACCTGGACTTTCGCAAGCACCATCAGCTAGCACATCCACTTCTGTGTCCCAGCGCAGTGTACAGATGTCCATACCCAAGGCCTTTGAACGAAAGCGCAAATACCCAGCCACCCACCCACAGACCATAGCACTAAATGCACACCTTTCCAAATTGCTGGCCCTGGAAATGTTGCCATTTAGGCTTGTGGGCACTGAGGCTTTCCGCAGCTTGATAGTGGCGGCGGTCCCTCGTTACTTAGTCCCCAGCCGCCACTCTTTTGCCCGATGTACCATCCCCGCCTTACACCAGCATGTGTCCCGTAACATCACCCTTGCCCCGACCAATGCAGTTAGGTGCTACCGACGCCAAGGATTGCGGGCCCTACTCCCATCAGGATTTCCGCCACCACCTACATTAGTGGCTTCAACCCCCCTTCTCCTCCTCCACCTCCTCCTCCATTTCCACCTCTGAATTGTTATCTTGCAGCACCAGTCAGCCATCAGTCAGTAGCTGGAAGCAGTATAGCACTGCAGTGGGGAAGCGGAAACAGGCCGTGCTGAAACTTATTTGTTTAGGTGACAAACAGCACACCGCCGCAGAGCTGTGGCAGGGTATAAGGGACCAGACTGAGCTGTGGCTCTCTAAACTCAACCTACAACCAGGCATGGTTGTGTCTGATAATGGCTGTAACTTGGTGGCGGCTTTGGAGCTTGGCAAGCTAACACACATACTATGCCTAGCCGACGTGTTAAACTTAGTTCAGCGGTTTCTCATAACCTACCCCAATTTGCCTGAGCTACTGGTGAAGGTGCGCCGCATGTGTGCCCATTTACGAAAGTCATCTATAGCTGCCGTCGGTCTGGCAGCACTGCAGCAATACTTGCAATTGCCAGCTCAGCAACTGTTGTGCGATGTGAGCATGCGCTGGAACTTCACGTTCCACATGTTGGCTAGGCTTTGTGAGCAGCAGAGGGCAGTAGTGGAATACCTGCTGCAACATGGTCTTCGCCTTTCCAGTCAACTTCCGCTCTTCACAAGCGACGAGTGGGCATGGATGTCTGACCTCTGTGAGGTTTTACACAACTTTGAGGTATCAACACAGATGGTGAGCGGCGAGGCAGCTATTATCAGCACTTCTGTGTTTACTGAAACGCTTGCTGCTCACAATTAAGGTGGACGCTTTGCATCTGGAAGAAGTGGAAATAGGGGAAGACAGTACACAGGGTAATAGCCAGACCACCCTTATTTCTTCTTCTCAGCGCGAGTTGGATTATGATGAGGAGGAGGAGGAGGAGCAGGAGACGGTTGACTTCGCTACAGAGGGTAGTACCCATAGCATGTTTATTCCATCTGTTCAGCTTGGATGGGCCGAAGAGGAGGAAGAGGATGAGGAGATTGAGAGTCATCCTCTGTCTTGTCTGTAGGGACTCTGGCACACATGGCTGACTTTATGTTATGCTGCCTTTCCTGTGACCCTTGCATTATACGCATTTTGGCCAACACCTGATTAATAATAATAATGTAATAATATTACAGGCTATAGCTACTAGAGAGGGGTCGTTGATCCAGGGAGTTATTCTGATTGCCTTCTACCTCACAGGGTTTTTTTTTTTTTGCCTTCCTCTGGATCAACTTGCAGGATAACAGGCCGAACTGGATGGACGAATTTTTTTTCGGCCTTATGTACTATGTTACTATGTACTGTATATTAACTGTAACAAACTCTGTAGTGTTTAATAAATATATTGTATTAGACTACAGGGTGTCGAGTTTCAGTACATATGCATGTCAGGCCATAAGGGAACAGAATGTTAAGAGGGCGGTGGAGCCAAGTGCACCCCAATTCGCAGAGTACAGGCACAGGCCTGAGAGGATGGGAGTGATAATTGTGGCCCTGAGAGAGCTAGTAGTAGTACTCACAGTTCCAACCTCTACTCCGGTGCTCCCCAGGGTCATGTAGGGCACACCCTTTCTTACATTTGGGCACATCTTGGTAATGAGTAAAGTTGAGCTAACAAGTCTTTTTGCAGTTTTGAGTTCGTGTTATGGTTCGGGGCTTAAGTGAATTAAGTAATGGATTCAGTTCTAACGGAATCCATAACGTAATTCAATGCTGTCATGTCAAACGGAATGCCTTTTGCATGCTGTCACTTATAATACAAGTGTATAGACAACAGAACAGAACCCTCGGAGCTGGCTATACACTTGTATTATGCAGCCTGCTGGCATTGAATTGCGTGATAGATTATGTGAGAACGGAATCCATTATGTAATTCACCTAAACCCCAAACCCAAACTCGATCCTGCTAAAAGGTGAGTTTGCTCAACTCTAGTAATTTAGCTTCTGCCTGGTGGTAGTTTGGGTGTGCCTGATGTTGAACAGTTTGGCAAGGTGCAAGACAGGACTATGGATGCAAAGGACCGGCTGATGTATGATGGAGTCAATAACCAGGTTGCAGACTGCAATAAGTAATGTCTTTCTTTCATAAATTGAAGATGGGTGTAGTAGTACATACTTCAGTAAAATACACAGTTCCAGAGTGTAATCGTCTAGCAATGGCAACATATTGGCAGCAACAATTTTGGTAATTGTAATACTCTCTCTAAGTGAGTCTTATTCTAAGGACACTTTGCAACCTCTCAACAGAACCACAGGCATGTAATAAGGTTGTTATGAACTCCTTATGCAATTCCTGGACTGAAAGGTACAAATCTAAGTCAGGTGGTCAATCCAATCTCAACCTGTGGTAGGTGCCAAAAAAATAATACTTTACACAGCAGTAAAGTCTCTTATGTCATAAATGAATGAATACCTTACTGACTTGTCAGCACAGCCTGGATCGAAATTCTGGACCTTTTTGTCTGATAGTGGAGTCGCTTCCTTGGCAGCTGAAGTCTGAGAGACAGAGGTTCTCTAAACTTGGGCCTACAAAGGAAGGCCAGTATGGGTTTTTGGCAGTGGCTTACTCTGTTATCACAGACCACACAAGATTTTATGCTAGATCTTCAATCAAGATGGTGGCAGCCAGCTCTTGGCGATCAAATGGATGAGTTAAGTCTGATTTTATAATTTTATTTTATTTTATACTGTATTTTTACTGTCAGATGCTGCGATCAGCTATGAATGCGGCATCTGAGGGGTACAATGATGGGGGGCAATGCAATCACCGCTCCCTGTCATTGCACCTACTACTTACAAAGAAATGCGCTTTGTGACAAAGTAAATAGTTACAAAGCAAATTTTGGGGTAAAATTCGGAGAAGCTGCCAAATAGAACTTTTCAATACTTCGCTCATCACTAATTAAGATGTTAGATATAAGATGACTGATAAAAGCATGCAGAGTCCACATGAAAAAGCTCCATCGCATGCTGTATGGCAGACAAAGTATTCATTAAAATGAGTGCATTTAGTGCCTCAAGAGAAAAATTATATCTATGAAACAGAACCTCATTTAGAATTTAGAAGCTAAATGCGCAGTATGGTCCAGTTTTGTCCCTGTACTTAAATACACTGGTATCTGCTTGAGGCCTTAGGCTAGAACTCTACCTTATTGATGCCAATTTGTGACAAAAATCAACATGGAAATACTGTCATCCAAAAGAGTCAGATGTGCCCTTCATTTTCTTACCTTCCAGCACATTTTTAGTGTACATCTTTGTTATAAAAAAAAAAAGAAGCTTTATTTTTTCCTATTAGACATACTGGGAAAATAGACTCACCAGGGAGATCCCGTCTGGAAAGCTGTTGAGTCCAACATTTTTGGAAAATATATTGGAAAAATATCGTGTTAAGTAACTGAATATACAGTAATGTCATACAAATGAGATTCCAGTAAGTGAAAAATGCTCAAAACAGCTAGACTTGTTTAATTTGGCTATATTACTTCTTTTGAAAAATTGTTTGTGTTTTAAGCAAAGCATTAAGAATTTATATCCAGAAATGGACTGCAGACAAAAGTGAAAAATAGCAAGAAAGCTATCAATAGTTTTACTTGTACATTCAAAAGCAAAAATCACAATTTTTATGATGCATGATAAAATGTGTTAAATTACATTTCCAGTGAATTTTGATTTCTGGCTTGATCTAATCCTTTCTTCCCTTGGGATATAAGCCTCTGCTAGAGATATATGGTCGCAACCTATTTCCCTTTCTCCAATGAAATAATCTACTTTCACATCTGCACTTTCCTCTCTGGGTTAGAGATCCAGCAGAGGATCCCAAATCCGGAGGAAAACGCTTAAGTTTTGTCCCCATTCATTGTCAAAGGGGATAAAACTGAACAAACCAGAACAGAGTGCACCAGAATTTATTCCATTCCAGTTTGTAGCATTCCCATGCCGGACACAAAACCGCTACAAGCAGTGTTTTTGTGTGCAGCATGGGACCGGCACCAAAAACCATGTAAGTTAATGATGCACGAAACACGAAAATAACAGTGCCTATTGACTTATAGTACTTTTAGTGTCGGATCCGATTTCTACATTATCGATATACCACCGGATCCATTCTGAAAAGATGCAGTCGGCTGTATTATTCAAACGGATGAGTTTTGCAAGATCTTAAAACCGGACAGCAAAAACACATATGTTGAACTAGCCATAGTCATGCATTCCAAGCTGAGGCGAGCATGCATGCTTATGACGGAGGTCAGAAAAAACGGTCAAATGAGAATTTGGCCAACAGTTACTTAATGCATATAGCCACTGTGTACCATAAGGCAGGAGAGCCCCACAGCCTAACTCAGTGATAGGCAAACTACGGCTCTCCAGCTGTTGCAGAACTACAACTCCCAGCATGTAAAGACTGCCTACAGCAGGGCATGGTGGGAGTTGTAGTTTTGCAACAGCTGGAGAGCCGCAGTTTGCCTATCACTGGCCTAACTTAACCCGCTATGTACCATGTACATGACCGTTCATATTTCCACCTATTTACTTTACCATTTGTCTCTTCCTCCTCTTTTGTAGCTTGTAAGCTCTTAGGTATATCTTTCTTTACTTTATTGTTCTTTTTATCTTGTGCATTTGTCAGGTAATGTATAATATCTGCTTATTTATCATTAATCATAGAGTTATCTATTTTAAAATGAAGCATTAAAATAAAAATACTGCCACTCAAAATTGCCAGTGGATCATTTTGTTACCTTTTGATTAAAATGTGCATTGTTCTCAAACTCGTGTGTATGTACATTACCAGAAATCCATTGGGCAGCTTTAACTAATTTCTACAACCTTTGCTTGTCTATTAATCTAGCTCTCGTTCTTTCCATTATTCTTCTGTGTCCCTGAGCACCACGGGATGTCTTTTATTCAGACAACATGACACTTTATCAGAGGGGCGATCATATCTAAACTTAAACTGATATCCAATTATTTGATATCACTAAATCCAACCATCTGAAAGAGGTTTAATGTGGTTAAACTATGGTATCTTTCTAAAACCTGATCTTGCAGAATATTGAAATTGTTAACTGGATTTAAGACAGATAAGAACAGGCATACACATCAGACAAGGTTTGACTGGAAAGCTGTAAACGTTCAATAATGTAAAGGTGGATTTACAGAGGACTGGTCGCTTAGTGGAGCCGAAGTGTTCCACTTACATGCAGTGATCACCTCCACAGTATAAAGTAAAGCGATCTCTGGTGCTATCGCTTGTCCCCATACAAAATCATTGCTCCTGGGCAGAAGAGTGATGTTTAAACAGGTCGATATTAGGGTGATCTGCAGCACCTTTAGATAGCAGATTATCGGGAACAAGCGTTCATAGGAAGACACCAGTGTGGTGGAAGTCAGATAGGAAGGTGGACCATCGTGTAAGAAGTTAGATAGACAGGGTGATGGGCAGTGATAATTACAGTAAATGTACAGAGCCAGGGATTGGGTTTGTGACAGGATGCAGGCTGGAAGTCTCTATGTTACACACAGTTCCAGCTTTAAAAGCCACCCATAGCACCCCTTAGGCTACGTGCATAACTGCTGCAAGAGTCCATGCCTCCATCATAGATTTCAGCAAAAAAAGGTCAGCAGATCACTGCATGCAGCAGTATATCATCCAGCAAAATTTCAGTACTCACGCCAGATCCCAAGAGACCCTATTATTGGAAGGTAGCAGATAGAGATAAGTGAAGTTTTGAAAAATTGGATTTGCCAGCTTGGCCGAAGTTCTCCAAGAAATTGCAGGAAGAGTGCAGGGAGAGTGCATCTCCATGTACATCAGTGGGCAGTGCTCCAAGATTCACAGCAAATCCCTTCTGTTAGCTGTAGATATACAGTGCATCAAGTATTACAGGTCAATGTTACCATCAGGTCTAATTGATTGCTGTGGACTTAGCTGTGCAGTGCACCAAGATTCAAGTAGTCAGCAGCAGTGGCACCAAGATTCATAGCTAATCCTTTCTTTTAAACAAAAAGAAATGCATACAGCACCCTTCAGTTCAGCAAAAGAAACAATGTGTGCCCCTGCTCCTTAGTGGAACAAAATAACGAAATGGAGGCAGTGCTAATAAAGTAGTGGTGAAAAAGGAGGTTCTTTGAATCCATGTTGTGGCAGTCCAAACACATGATTTTTAACCCCTTCTGTTAGCTGTTTAATTACTGTGTGTCAGTATTACAGGTCATTGTTACTGTCAGGTCTAATTTATTGCCGTGGACTTAACTGTGAAGTGAACCTAGATTCAAGCAGTGGCCCTATAACAGAGTGAGGATGGAGGCAGCAGCGGCAGTGGCAGTAGCAGTGACAGTAGTGGCCTCATGACAGAGAGGGGAGGGTGGCAGCAGCAGCAATGCCAGTAGTGGCCCCATGACAGAGTGGGGAGGGTGGCAGCAGTGGCAGTGCAAGGCTGTGCTCACATCACCGTTTATTTTTCCGTTCTGATATGTCAGAAGAACCGGGGAAAAAAATTGGATCCTGTGTTTTGAGCATTCATAAGGCCTCTATCACACGGTCAATATTTTGGATCAGTATTTGATCAGCATTTGTAAGCCCAAATGGGTCCAAAACAGAGATAAAATATAATGGAAATATTTGCATCTGTTCTGTGTTTTAGAACCACTCCTTCTTTTGGCTTACAACTACTGATCAAATACTGACCAAATACTGACTGTGTGAAAGAGGCCTTATGCTCAATTTGCATCCATTTTGGCCATTTACTTTTTAAATCAGTTGTTTAACACAAAAATATGTCTTGTAATGCAGAGCTTTAATGGTCTCTATCACATTGTCAGTATTTGATCAGTAATTGTAAACCAAAAACAGAAGTGCGTCCAAAACAGAGATAACATATCATGGAAATATTTGCATCTCTTCTGTGTTTTGGACCCACTCTTGCTTTTGGCTTACAAATACTGATCAAATACTGACCAAATACTGATCAGGTGAAAGAGGCCTTATGCTCAGTTTGCATCAGTTTTGGCCATTTATGTCCAAAATTGTTGCAGGCAGGACTTTACTGGCCTCTATCACACGGTAAGTACTTTGTATCAGTATGGCAGTATGGATGACAGTGGCAGCTCTGGCCTATTGCTGTGGCTGCTACCCCCCCCCTTCTTCTGCTGCTACTTGCGCTGTAGACAACAACATTTTTGCCACTGCCCGTTCCTTTGGAGGGCCCAGGCAACTGTCTGTTGTCCGTAGTGTATAACAGCTGTATTACTAACAGAACTGATAAGCTATGATACATTTTGCTCCACTGCAGTTATCTACAGGGCTATAAATTATACCTGCCTGTTATACCAATTAAAAGTAATGCTACAGCTAACAGAAGGGATTAGTTATGATTAATTTCGCTCCACTGCACACTTATGTACAGGGTGAAAAATTACACCTGCCTGTAATATGAATGCAATGTAATGCTACAGCTAGCAAAATGGATTGGCTAGGATAAATATTGCTCCACTGCACACTTATGTACAGGGTGAAAAATTACACCTGCCTGTTATATGGACGCAACATAATGCTACAGCTAACACAATGGATCAGCTATGAATGTCGGTGCACTGCACAGTGAATTTCATTGTCGACAGGACTTAGTTTCTGTCCTGCATAATGGAACCAGATGGATCCGTTAACTTGCCCATAGACTTCTGGTATGACTGATTAAAATGGAATTCCTTTTATAGGACCTGATTACGACCCCTTATAGTCTGACAAGCACAGAGCATCACTATCTCCTTTATCCAAAGTGGACTTCAATCCGAATTTCAGGAAAAATTCAATTTGCCACAAAGCCAAATTTCCTTGTGCTTCGTGGTAACGAATCAATTTTTCCTAAAATGGTGACTGAAAATAAAAAAATTATACTCACCTTACCCACTTGATTGTGGAGAGGCTGTCTGCTCATGGCCAGCATGATCACACAGTGATGTCATCACTAGTGTTGAGCGAATCAAAGTTAACGAAATGGACTTTGATCTGAATTTCAGGAAAAATTTGATTAGTCACAAAGCCAAATTTCCTCTATCTTCGTGGTAACAAATACATTTTTTCCTGAAATGGCGGTAAAAAACTAAAAAATACATTGCGGGAGACCGTAATGGCCATCTCAATTGAAGAAAACGTGCCAAATCTCGCGCACGCTGCCATGTAACGTCACCACATCATCAAGCTGGCCAGGCGCAGTGACTTCATCAGTAATGATGTCTCCACCTCCACGCAGCATGATTATGTGGTGAAGTCATCACTTCAGCTCATGCGAGATTTGGCACATTTTCTTCAATAAAGATGGCCGAAATTACCTCTCCATAAGCAAATATTTTTAACCCCAGATTAACCCCCTGATAGGCTGAATATGACAGCTGAGGGGTTCAATGATGTGGGGCAGCGCAATCACTGTCCCCCGTCATTTAACCCGCTACATACAATGGAATAACATTTGTGACTAAGTAATTAGTCACAAATCAAATTTCTTTGTGAAATTTGGCGAAGCAGCAGAGTCAAATTTTGGCAAACTTCGCTCATCTCTATTCACTCGCTGCATGTCCTTTGGCGGATTTTCTTCAATCAAGACGGGAGCAGACGGCCTCTCCTCGATCAAGTGGATGAGATGCGTATAATTTAGTTTTTTTTTTTAACACCAGATTAACCCCATAGGAGATAAATGTGAGTCTCCGATGTCGCGATCAGCATTGAACGCGACATCTGAGGGGTTAAATGACAGGAGGCAGCACGATCGCTGAAGCAATTCATAATGAATCTAAATCCTTGACGAAGTTCGCTTGTCGCCAATGTTCACCACCACTTTATTCACCCAGTAAATTCCAGGGGGATACTCTTGATTACTAGAGGTCCCAGCAGTCGGACCTCTAGTAATCTTATATTTATCACCTGTCCTGTGCACAATACTCTCACAGCAAATGTATTCAGTGAAGCAAATATACTTTAAATCACATATTCCCAATGTCTATGAAGCCATTATGTTTTGGAAAATATAAGTTTTGGCTTTACTGTAATTTTTTCATATGCTTTTGGTATGTTAGAAATGCCAGTGAGTACATACAATGTGAAAGTTCTTGACACTACAGGATCTGAGCTTCCTCTGATGTCACCAGATCTAAGGAAGCTATCATATTGGCACTCTAGCTGTGGTGAAGCTACGATTCCCAGCATGCTCCATTCATTTCTATGGAGTGCTGAGAACAGACAAGCAAGTTTCCATCTTGGGAGTCACAGTTCTACCACAGCTGGAGTGTTGGAGGTTAGCCATCACAGTTATAAGTCAATGTATGACCTTTTAAACAGGAATTGAGACATGACTTGGATAATAATTAAGCCAGCACCTCATCTGCAGACAGCTGTTTCGGGGTGATTGCCCCTCATCTATGCAGAACCAAGAGTACTGGCTTAACTGGGCGATAAGCTTTGGTCAGTATTTGGTGGATACTATATCTCTTTATGGAAAGCATCTTAATGACATGAGGAGGCTTATAGGCTAGGCAACGTGCCGTAGATAATAATTCCTCTGCAAGTTGGGTGAGTGCAGCTCTTGTGGTTGTTACATGTCTATCTGTCTATCTATCTATCTGTCCATCTATCGATCTGTCCGTCTATCTGTCTATATAGCTATCATCTTATTAAAATGACCTACTACTATGTTTTTGAAGTATGACTGTCTATTTTTATCTATACATATGGATATTTTTTTTTGACTCACTAAAAGAAAAGATGCAGAATCTACAACAAATCAGATTCAAAGCAGTTACATTTTGCCTGTGCCTAAAAAAAAAAACTGGAACAAAACTATAACATATAACAAAAAGTTTGCACTGAAACCAAAATCTATTTAGTTAAATTGGCTGGTGGTTTATCTTAAGGTTGTTGCGGTACAAATCTGGGAATACATATCATTCTCCAAGCATTGCATAATTCCTAACAGGAAACAACACATTTGGGCACAGACCGGTTGAGATATTTTACAGTTTTACAGTTTCACCAAGACATACATTTGACAATTTGCAACTTAAATCTTTCTTGGCATTATTAATGGTTCTCAGTCTTGAATATGATTCTAATAGAATTTTAATCCATTCTTTATTTTATGAATAGAAAGTCTATTTGAAAAGAAGTGCAAATTATTCTAACCAGTATATGATAATAAATGGCACCCCTATCTAAGTAGAGTTGCTATATCATTAGATTTATAAATCCATTATTAAATGTCATTGCTTAAAATAAACATGCTGCACTAATAAAAGCAAAAATCATAGACGCACAATAGTTGAGAAGTGATGGGGAATTAGTCTACCTCCTTATACCACAGTGAGATAAAATGTAAAACTTAATAGTGTAGAAATGGGCTACAGAATAAACACAAATTTGGCTGTGCATTGAATAACTTATTTAAAGGGTTTCTACCACTTCGGTGTCACATACTTAGCTGTCAGACACTAGCGATCCGCTAGTGTCTGCTCTGCCCAACCATCCTAATATAATTGCTTTTGGGGCAGCCGTTTTGCTAAAAAAAGAACTTTTATTAATATGCTAATGAGCCTCTAGGTGCTATGGGGGCGTCATTAGCACCTAGAGGCTCCGTCTACCTTCAGAAACTGCCGCCGCCCAGCGCGTCCCTCCAGCCCGCCCATCTCTTCCTGAATGCGATCCTCCTTGTGAGCGCCTGTATTCGGCGCATGCGCAGTGAATGTCTGACAGCTTCCCTGCTCAGACATCTCCACTGCGCCTGTTCCTCGGAGCACTATGGCGTCATCGCGCAGGCGCAGTGGAGATGTCTGAGCAAGGAAGCGGTCAGACATTCACTGTGCATGCGCAGAATACATACGCTCACAAGGAGGATCGCATTCAGGAAGAGATGGGCGGGCTGGAGGGACGCGCTCGGCGGCGGCAGTTTCTGAAGGTAGACGGAGCCTCTAGGTGCTAATGACGCCCCCATAGCACCTAGAGGCTCATTAGCATATTAATAAAAGTTCTTTTTTTAGCAAAACGGCTGCCCCAAAAGCAATTATATTAGGATGGTTGGGCAGAGCAGACACTAGCGGATCGCTAGTGTCTGACAGCTAAATATGTGACACCGAAGTGGTAGAAACCCTTTAAGGATTATGAAAACCCTATCAGAAAAGAAAACTATTTCTCCTTATTGCTTCCTGTATGCCTAAAATCAACAGTGGTAACTTATACCCTACTATAATGACCCAGAGTCAGTGGATCTGTGCAAATGTAGATGTACAATTGTTTGAAACTGGTGGACTTGTTCCAGTTCTTTTGATAGCATGAGTTAATTTTAAAGAAGGTTTGTAAGAGATGTCAAATTTGTCAATCAATGCAACTTCACATTAATTCCTGTTTAAAAAAAGATCCAGGACTTTTGGTCACTGATCACATAAGGCATAATGAGCTTAATAAAGAACTGAGTTCAAGACAGGGGTTAGATAAGCTCTCTTGGTGCCTGAAACAGGGGTTTTATTATGCACCCCCCACCGCTCAAAACCTGAAGTTCAGCATAGATGAAAAATAAATAGAAAGCTATTAGATGGGAAATCAATAACTTGTCTGCCACTCTTCCCCACCAATCTTGCTTTCTTATTTATAATACTTATTCTCTATTCCCCTCCCTATTCCTTAACATGTGCAGTTTCTAGCGAAAATTGACCAATCTATCACATACAGTATCTGTAGGAGAGTCTATTGAGTGTTGCCACCATTGTTCACTTCTACAGGGAACGTTTGCAGGAAAGTGTTCATCTTTCTCTGGCACATAAAGCATTATCAGCAGCTTGAGCACAGCATCCAGTTGAGTGCACAAAACATTTAATTACGTAGCATTATTTCCATTAAAAAAAATTAAATCCATAAGTTATTCCCTACCATTAATTTCATCCTTATCAACCATCTACTCCTTGTTCAGGTGCTGGCTTGTTATCCAGATGTGAATCTGCTGTGCCCACTAAACAGACTAGGCTTAAGGCTTCTCATAAGGGCATTAGCCTGGTAGAACCCTGGTCTTCACCCTTTGACCCATGTACAGGAATCTGTGCTCCGTTAAAGCAAAACCATCAGGTTGAAACCTCCTGGAGTAGTCTCTGTTCAGTAGATTTCTAACTCTCCGGATTATAAGACACCATTGCAAAACACCAATTGGGTAGGGCAAAACCATAGATTGTAACAATCCATTATATAGATGATCAATACAGTATACACAGGCTAGGGCAACAATTTTCCTGTAAGTGTTAATATGAAATTGAGAGTCAGGCCTGACCCTCAATCATCCATTTTTGTTTATTTTATATCCACCAAGCCCTACAGCATATAGTAAAGATAATATCCCTGTTGACAATTTGTGTGAGAGCCTTTACAGTTTGGGCTGCCCTGAGGATGAGTTTGGGGACCCCATGCATATCTTTGTCTATGGTGGTGGTAGCATCTGTAGCTATGTAATGGTGATGGGGGCAGCGACAGTGGCATTCGGGGCAGAGAAGGGGAAAGGGGCCCAGGAGTCCATTATAATATCTCACAGTCTGATAATATCGGCAGGAAGGGTGAGGACAGGACCTGGGAGCCAGATTAGGGTGCAGAGGAGGAGGAAACATCAGTGGCGAAGGGTGGTGGTGGCAGCAATAATGGTCAGATGCCACTGACACTGTGATTGTTTAGGCCCAAAACGTGCCAGAGCTAAGCCCAGCTTGGCTGTCTTTATAGCTCTGTGAGCAACTACCATATGGCCCTTTTTCTCCACAAGGTGGGCACAGAAAACCACAGTGGTATGCAAGAGCTACAGGATTAAAATAAACCTTGGTCATTCAAACACACTCATAGCTACCAGAGGTCTATTGTACCACATTATGTGGCATAAATGGATCCTTTGGGAAAATACAACTGGCCAGCATTCCCAATCAGAACAAGTGTGTCCTCCTTCTACTGGTTCTCTTTGTGGAAGACAACCCAATCCCCATTCTCCTGCTTAGACTCTTCATTGTCCTCGGCTCCATCGCGAGACATCTATAATGACCATGATAAAACTTTTCTCCACAAGAAATTTGCTGTAGCTTGTCTACAAGCTGAAACCCCACCTGGCTAAGTTGCTAGCAGTACAGTTGCTGCAGTGCCATTGTAGTAGCGTCTTCTACTCTCATGTTGCGGAGAATGCAGGCCACTCCTTGCAATTCTTGCTGTGTGGCAAGCTACACTCCGTGACGGACACCTGAAACAGATGTTACGGGCAGGGACAGTACATGTCTTTCTCGGCCAACAGCACCCCAGTAACATCTCCAAGTCCTTTTGACCCACTTCCACTATATCATGGGATGGCTTCCACAGCAGGCACTTATCTGCCTCCTCCATCTCATCCTCCATGGGCACAGTCCTGTCCCCAACAGCAGCATGGAACAGTGTTGCTCGCATGTTGAAGCTGATTGGCCTGAGCGACAGTAGCTAGTAGTACATCAAGCAGCAAACATCCCGCTGAATGTCACCTCACCGACTCCAACTGGGCAAGGTGGGCAGTGACAATGTGTGCAAGGAAAATGTTAAAAATTGCTTTGAAAAATTCTAAGCCTTCTAACGCCCTAAAAAAAAATAAGACATTTACTAAATGATAAGTAATACAAAGTAGAAGTGCACTCTCTAAAGCAATGGGAACAATGGATATTGGTACACACAAATTTATTGGTATCTTTAAAATATGTGGCTCAACACTAAAGGTTCACAATGTTGTTTATATAGCAGCATAAATTAAAACACCATTGTAGGCTAGTTTGCATAATAAGGACAATAAACATTCATCAATAAGATTAACAATCCAAAAATAAAAAATCGATAAAAAATCAATAAAAAACAATATATTGATAAAAGCTTAATAATCGAATATACCAAAAATTACTTTAAAGCTCTGAAAATCCACATTGGTAATAACACTCCAGTCTCTAATATAGTTCTCGATTGTTAACACTCCAATATTTGAATCTCGATTAATTACCATCTTTGCATAGAGCGGCGTCCCGCTCCTTAGCCTGCAACAGCGGCGTCCCGCTGTAATTTTCAAAAGCGATCGCTTAATTCAAAGACAGTTCGGTCTTACCCGGAGGATTTTTAGTAGGGGTCTCCTACCCTCGTCTCGCTGCACCTGCTTGGCTATATCGGTGCCTCGATCACGAGCGCTGTTTGTTCCTCGAGAGAATCCCACGCCACCGTTGGAAGTTCGGATAGTCTCGCTGAAGATTGTCACTGTCCAGCAAAGACCTCCTACAGCGGGTGTTCACAGGATCGTTATGATGTTAAAACATTCACCTCCAAAATCGACTGAAAGTCTCAGTCTCTATTCCAAGTGTGGGGTCCGTTTACTATACGTGTTTCGGGGTTAGAGCAGTTGACCCCTTCATCAGTGGCCACTGCTCTAAAACCCCGAAACGCGTCTGGTATTGCCCCCTTTCTATGGAGAGCACACCGATAGACTGAGGAGGCATGGACATCATTGTATGAAACATAGAACCGCCTAAGAAAACTTCTGCTGCACGGACGATACCTGGCTTTATTACAAGATCACGTGTGTTCAGAGGTTTGGCACAGAATTCAAATCAAACAAAACAGCCCTTGAGACCGGAACCCTGTTTTCTAAAGAAGGTACACAGTATCGAGGGCACGAAGTCCATTCAAAGACCTCCCGGTAAGGTTGTGCTAATTCCTTTTAAAAGTAAGCGATCGCATCTTGTTGGATACACAGCAGGACGCCGCTGTTTGCATTGAGTGAGTGGAAATCTTCTTGAAATCGAATAATACCTGGCTACTAACTTTAATTTGTGCTTTAAATCGGACAATACTTGGCACATTGTTTAAGCATTTGGAAGAACTTGGTGTATCACCCTCTTGCGATTTTTACTATCAAATTTTACCAGTAAATTTAATCGAATTATATATTGAATACTCCATCTGGCCGATTGTTTCATTATTTGTATATCATATCTGGTCGATTGTTTTATTGCGATTATTTTAAAACATCGGAGGTTGTATAGATTGTTAGTTTTAAAGATTAATAATGTCAATTGGGATTTATATTTTATTATAAGACTATATTGTTTTATTATATACATATGCAGATGAGTTTAGAGTCAATGATCATTTTTAGGCTAGTTTCACACTAGCGTTCGTCGGTCCGCTCGTGAGCTCCGTTTGAAGGAGCTCACGAGCGGACCCGAACGCCTCTGTCCAGCCCTGATGCAGTCTGAATGGAGCGGATCCGCTCAGACTGCATCAGTCTGGCGGCGTTCAGCCTCCGCTCCGCTCGCCTCCGCACGGACAGGCGGACAGCTGAACGCTGCTTGCAGCGTTCAGCTGTCCGCCTGGCCGTGCGGAGGCGAGCGGATCCGTTCAGACTTACAATGTAAGTCAATGGGAACGGATCCGCTTGAAGAGGTCACCATATGGCTCAATCTTCAAGCGGATCCGTCCCCCATTGACTTTACATTGAAAGTCTGAACGGATCCGCTCAGGCATCTTGCGCACTTAGAAAATTTTCTAAGTTATTAATGCAGACGGATCCGTACTGAACGGAGCCTCCGTCTGCATTAATATGATCGGATCCGTTCAGAACGGATCCGATCAAGCGCTAGTGTGAAAGTAGCCTTAGTTGATTATATCACTATTGCCGATTTATTGTTGCGATTTAATCTGAACCATATTATATCCTTGACCACGGATTACTATTTATTGTCAATAATTTTACTCCATCATCAATAAAGATCCCATTACTTAAGAGAGTGCACCACTACTACTTATTTATAGAGTTGAGCGAACACCTGGATGTTCGAGTTCGAGAGGCTCGGCCGAACTTCCCGGAAATGTTCGGGTTCGGGATCCCGAACCCGACCCGAACTTCGTCCCGAACCCCATTGAAGTCAATGGGGACCCAAACTTTTTGGCACTAAAAAGGCTGTAAAACAGCCCAGGAAAGGGCTAGAGGGCTGCAAAAGGCAGCAAAATGTAGTTAAATCCCCTGCAAACAAATGTGGATAGGGAAATGAATAAAAATAAAAATAAAATAAATAAAAATTAACCAATATCAATTGGAGAGAGGTCCCATAGCAGAGAACCAGGCTTCATGTCACCCACCACTGGAACAGGCCACTGTCAGATATTTAGACCCCGGCACCCAGACAGAGGAGAGAGGTCCCATAGCAGAGAATCAGGCTTCATGTCATAGCAGAGAATCAGGCTTCATGTCATAGCAGAGAATCAGGCTTCACGTCACCCACCACTGGAACAGGCCATTGTCAGATATTTAGGCCCTGGCACCCAGACAGAGGAGAGAGGTCCCATTGCAGAGAATCAGGCTTCATGTAACCCAACACTGGAACAGGCCACTGTCAGATATTTTTAGGCCCCGGCACCCAGACAGAGGAGAGAGGTCCCATAGCAGAGATTCAGGCTTCATGTCATAGCAGAGAATCAGGCTTAATGTCATAGCAGAGAATCAGGCTTCATGTCACCCACCACTGGAACAGGCCATTGTCAGATATTTTTAGGCCCCGGCACCCAGACAGAGGAGAGAGGTCCCATTGCAGTGAATCAGGCTTCATGTCATAGCAGAGAATCAGGCTTCAAGTCATAGCAGAGAATCAGGCTTCATGTCATAGTAGAGAATCAGGCTTCACGTCACCCACCACTGGAACAGGCCATTGTCAGATATTTAGGCCCCGGCACCCAGACAGAGGAGAGAGGTCCCATAGCAGAGAATCAGGCTTCATGTCATAGCAGAGAATCATGCTTCATGTCACCCAACACTGGAACAGGCCACTGTCTGATATTTTTAGGCCCCGTCACCCAGAAAGAGGAGAGAGGTCCCATAGCAGAGAATCAGGCTTCATGTCATAGCAGAGAATCAGGCTTCAAGTCATAGCAGAGAATCAGGCTTCAAGTCATAGCAGAGAATCGGGCTTCATGTCATAGCAGAGAATCAGGCTTCACGTCACCCACCACTGGAACAGGCCATTGTCAGATATTTAGGCCCCGGCACCCAGACAGAGGAGAGAGGTCCCATAGCAGAGAATCAGGCTTAATGTCATAGCAGAGAATCAGGCTTCATGTCACCCAACACTGAAACAGGCCACTGTCAGATATTTTTAGGCCCTGGCACCCAGACAGAGGAGAGGTTCATTCAACTTTGGGTAGCCTCGCAATATAATGGTAAAATGAAAATAAAAATAGGATTGAATGAGGAAGTGCCCTGGAGTACAATAATATATGGTTAAGGGGAGGTAGTTAATGTCTAATCTGGACAAGGGACGGACAGGTCCTGTGGGATCCATGCCTGGTTCATTTTTATGAACGTCAGCTTGTCCACATTGGCTGTAGACAGGCGGCTGCGTTTGTCTGTAATGACGCCCCCTGCCGTGCTGAATATACGTTCAGACAAAACGCTGGCCGCCAGGCAGGCCAGCACCTCCAAGGCATAAAAGGCTAGCTCTGGCCACGTGGACAATTTGGAGACCCAGAAGTTGAATGGGGCCGAACCATCAGTCACTACGTGAAGGGGTGTGCACACGTACTGTTCCACCATGTTAGTGAAATGTTGCCTCCTGCTAACACGTTCCGTATCAGGTGGTGGTGCAGTTAGCTGTGGCGTGTTGACAAAACTTTTCCACATCTCTGCAATGCTAACCCTGCCCTCAGAGGAGCTGGCCGTGACACAGCTGTGTTGGCAAACTCTTGCTCCTCCTCTGCCTTCCCCTTGGGCTTCTACTTGTTCCCCTGTGACATTTGGGAATGCTCGCATCTTCCTATCACGCTCCAGTGCAGGAAGTAAGGTGGGCATATTGTCTTTGTAACGGGGATCCAGCAGGGTGACAACCCAGTAGTCCGCACACGTTAAAATATGGGCAACTCTGCTGTCGTTGCACTGGCACTGCAGCATGTAGTAGCTCATGTGTGCCAGGCTGCCCAGAGGTAAGGACAAGCTGTCCTCTGTGGGAGGCGTATCGTCATCGTCCTGCGTTTCCCCCCAGCCACGCACCAGTGATGGGCCCGAGCTGCGTTGGGTGCCACCCCGCTGTGACCATGCTTCATCCTCATCCTCCTCCACCTCCTCCTCATCCTCCTCGTCCTCCAGTAGTGGGCCCTGGCTGGCCACATTCGTACCTGGCCTCTGCTGTTGCAAAAAACCTCCCTCTGAGTCACTTCGAAGAGTGGTATTGTAACGCTGATAACGGCGTCATCGCCACTGGCCATGTTGGTGGAGTACTCGAAACAGCGCAACAGGGCACACAGGTTTCGCATGGAGGTCCAGTCATTGGTGATGAAGTGGTGCTGTCCCGCAGTGCGACTGACCTGTGCGTGCTGCAGCTGAAACTCCACTATGGCCTGCTGCCGCTCGCACAATCTGTCCAGCATGTGCAAGGTGGAGTTCCACCTGGTGGGCACGTCGCATATGAGGCGGTGAGCGGGAAGGCCGAAGTTACGCTGTAGCACAGACAGGCGAGCAGCGGCAGGATGTGAACGCCGGAAGCGTGAACAGACGGTCCGCACTTTATGCAGCAGCTCTAAAATGTCGGGGTAGTTGTGAATGAACTTCTGCACCACTAAATTCAGCACATGCGCCAGGCAAGGGATGTGCGTCAAACTGGCTAGTCCCAGAGCTGCAACGAGATTTCGCCCATTATCGCACACCACCAGGCCGGGCTTGAGGCTCACCGGCAGCAACCACTCGTCGGTCTGTTGTTCTATACCCCGCCACAACTCCTGTGCGGTGTGGGGCCTGTCCCCCAAACATATGAGTTTCAGAATGGCCTGCTGACGTTTACCCCGGGCTGTGCTGAAGTTGGTGGTGAAGGTGTGTGGCTGACTGGATGAGCAGGTGGAAGAAGAGGAGGAGAAAGCCGAGTAGGAGGAGGAGGCAACAGGAGGCAAAGAATGTTGCCCTGCGATCCTTGGCGGCGGAAGGACG
Organism: Bufo gargarizans; assembly: GCF_014858855.1. Classification (NCBI taxonomy): domain Eukaryota; kingdom Metazoa; phylum Chordata; class Amphibia; order Anura; family Bufonidae; genus Bufo; species Bufo gargarizans. The sequence continues at coordinate 542,444,215 of NC_058082.1, read as the reverse complement.
TGCGCCAAACAGCTCTCCGCCTGGGGCCCAGCCGCCACTACATTTACCCAGTGTGCAGTTAGGGAGATATAGCGTCCCTGGCCGTGCTTACTGGTCCACGTATCTGTGGTTAGGTGGACCTTGCCACAGATGGCGTTGCGCAGTGAACACTTGATTTTATCGGATACTTGGTTGTGCAGGGAAGGCACAGCTCTCTTGGAGACGTAGTGGCGGCTGGGAACAACATACTGTGGGACAGCAAGCGACATAAGCTGTTTGAAGCGGTCTGTGTCCACCAGCCTGAATGACAGCATTTCATAGGCCAGTAGTTTAGAAATGCTGGCATTCAGGGCCAGGGATCGAGGGTGGCTAGGTGGGAATTTACGCTTTCTCTCAAATGTTTGTGAGATGGAGAGCTGAACGCTGCCGTGTGACATGGTTGAGATGCTTGGTGATGGAGGTGGTGGTGTTGGTGGTACATCCTCTGTTTGCTGGGCGGCAGGTGCCAACGTTCCTCCAGAGGCGGAGGAAGAGGCCGAGGCGGCAGCAGCAGAAGAGGCAGAGGCGGCAGCAGCAGAAGAGGCCGAGGGGGAGCCTGAGTGACTTCCTTGTTTTTAAGGTGTTTACTCCACTGCAGTTCATGCTTTGCATGCAGGTGCCTGGTCATGCAGGTTGTGCTAAAGTTCAGAACGTTAATGCCTCGCTTCAGGCTCTGATGGCACAGCGTGCAAACCACTTGGGTCTTGTCGTCAGCACATTGTTTGAAGAAGTGCCATGCCAGGGAACTCCTTGAAGCTGCCTTTGGGGTGCTCTGTCCCAGATGGCGGCGGTCAGTAGCAGGCAGAGTCTCTTGGCGGCGGGTGTTCTGCTTTTGCCCACTGCTCCCTCTTTTGCTATGCTGTTGGCTCGGTGTCACCACTGCCTCTTCCTCTGAACTGTGAAAGTCAGTGGCACGACCTTCATTCCATGTGGGGTCTAGGACCTCATCGTCCCCTGCATCGTCTTCCACCCAGTCTTCCTCCCTGACCTCCTGTTCAGTCTGCACACTGCAGAAAGACGCAGCAGTTGACACCTGTGTTTCGTCATCATCAGAGACGTGCTGAGGTGGTATTCCCATGTCCTCATCATCAGGAAACATAAGTGGTTGTGCGTCAGTGCATTCTATGGGCCAGATTTATCACGACTCTGACAGCTCACTCCACTTTCACATATGGCTAAAGTCAGTTTTAGCCAAGTCAGATTTATGATCGCCCCTTTAAGACTGTAATAAATGTGGTTTGACGGTAGCAGTTTATCCGTCAGTAAGCAGCTTTATAAAAGTCGCACGTTTTTATGGAAAAGTCGCATGTTCTATTAAAAAGTCTCATAAGATAAGCATGGTCCTCACTGGAGTGAAGTTGCGACTTTTTTGCGACTTTTTTGCGACTTTTAAAAAAAGTCCCAATAGTAAATCTGTCTAGAGATTCATTTACATACGAAAACACGCCCACTTTCAGAAAACTGGCGAGCATAGTGCAGAGCAGAAAAAAGTCGCAAATTTGTGCGCAGTTTTAGCCTTTGGGACTTTTTTGCGACTTTTCCATTCCACAAAAGTGACTTTGCCTAATGATATATCTGGCCCTATGTCTTCCACCACTGGGGAAGGGCTAGGTGGATGCCCTTGGGAAACCCTGCCAGCAGAGTCTTCAAACAGCATAAGAAACTGCTGCATAACTTGAGGCTCAGACAGTTTCACTGATATGCATGGGGGTGATGTGACAGACTGATGGGCTTGGTTTTCAGGCGCCATCTGTGCGCTTTCTGCAGAAGACTGGGTGGGAGATAATGTGAACGTGCTGGATCCACTGTCGGACACCCAATTGACTAATGCCTGTACCTGCTCAGGCCTTACCATCCTTAGAATGGCATTGGGCCCCACCAAATATCGCTGTAAATTCTGGCGGCTACTAGGACCTGAGGTAGTTGGATCACTAGGACGTGTGGCTGTGTCAGAACGGCCACGTCCTCTCCCAGCACCAGAGGGTCCGCTAACACCACCACGACCATGTCCGCGTCCCTTACTAGATGTTTTCCTCATTGTTACCGTTCACCACAATAAGAAAAAAATTATTTGGCCCAATGTATTGAATTCAAATTCAGGCCTTTTTTACAGACACCTAACACTATCTGGCTATATATTTAGGTACCATATTACACTAATACAGGCACAGCAGTAACGACAGATTTAGCTGAATATAAATTGTAAGCCTAGTATTTAGGCCCTGGATGACAGGTATCCCTTTTAAGGACAGAATTAAACTTGGAAATGCACGGTAGCGTGGGAAGTTGTTGAGGATGACCCTATCAGCACCTTCAATCTAATATACCCTTTTATGGATCGATTTAAACTTGGCCTGATACAGCAGAAACCACTGATTTAGGGAATTGCTAAGTTGGGATTTGTATTTCAACCCAGAACAAAAATATATCCTTTGCCAGACAGCAGACAGTATTACAATTGGCTAGCCACAGCTGAAACACCAGATTTAGGGTACTGCTAGTTTGGCAATTGTATTTAACCCCTCAATAAAATAGCAAGCACAGCCATGCCCCTGATGTAGGATATAGCAACAAAAAAAAACACTATTGATGGTTAAATGGACTTGGTGGCATCTTGTGCTGGCGCACCACAAGACACAAAATGGCCGCCGATCACCCCAGAAAAAAGTGACTGAAAAACGCTCTGGGCAGCCTAAAAACAGTGAGCAATTGAATAGCAGAAGATGAATGATTCACAGCTGTAGATCGATTACTTCATTAAGTGGTTTTGCTGAGTAAATCCCTGCCTAGTGCCTAATCTCGCCCTAACAGCAGCAGCTGCATCCTCTCTCTACACTGATCAGAGCAGAGTGATGTGCGGCGCTACGTGACTCCAGCTTAAATAGAGGCTGGGTCACATGCTGCACTGGCCAATTACAGCCATGCCAAAAGTTGGCATGGCTGTGATGGCCTCTTGGGACAAGTAGTATGACGCTTGTTGATTGGCTGCTTTGCAGCCTTTCAAAAAGCGCCAAGAAAGTGCCGAACACAGACTTTTACGAAAATGTTCGGGTCCGTGTCACGGACACCCCAAAATTCGGTACGAACCCGAACTATACAGTTCGGGTTTGCTCATCCCTACTTATTTAGTCAAATGTATCACTGATTAAAAATGTAAAAAATAAAATGCACTACACATATTAGGTATCCCCGTGTCCGTAATAACCTGCTTTATGAAAATATCACATGAACTAACCTTACATCACAAAAAGTGTAATAGCAAGCGATCAAAAAGTCATACGCACCCCAAAATACCAAAATAGTGCCAATCAAACATCTCATCCCGCAAAAATCTTAACCTTTCAAGATAATCGCCCAAAAACTGAAAAAACTATGGCTCTCAGGCTATGGAGACACTAAAAAATGATTTTTTTTGTTTTAAAAAATGAAATAATTGTGTAAAACTTACATAAATAAAAAAAAGTTGATATATTAGGTATTGCCACGTCCATAATAATCTGCTCTATAAAAATATCACATGATCTAACCCCTCCGGTAAAAAAAGCTATTTTTTGTCACCTTACATCACAAAAAGAGTAATAGCAAGCAATCAAAAAGTCATACGCACCCCAAAATAGTGCCAATCAAACCGTCCTCTCATCCACAAAAATTATACCCTACCCAAGATAATCGCCCAAAAACTGAAAAAAAATATGTCTCTCGGACTATGAAGACACTAAAACATGATTTTTTTTGTTTCAAAAATGAAATAACTATGTAAAACTTACATAAATTAAAAAAGTAGACATATTAGGTATCGCCACATACGTAATAACCTGCTCTATAAAAATATCACCTGACGTAACCCCTCAGGTGAATACCGTAAAAAAATAACGGTGTAAAAAAAGCTATTTTTGGTCACCTTACATCACAAAAAGTGTAATAGCAAGCGATCAAAAAGTCATACGCATCCGAAAATGGTGCCAATCAAACCGTTATCTCACCCCACAAAAATCATACCATACCCAAGATAATCGCCCAAAAACTGAAAGAACTATGGCTCTCGGACTATGGAGACACTAAAACGTTATTGTCTTTGTTAAAAAAAATTAATAATTGTGTAAAACTTACATAAATAAAAAAAGTTGACATATTAGGTATCGACACGTCCGTAATAGCTTGTTCTATAAAAATTTCACATGATCTAACCTGTCAGATGAATGTTGTAAATAACAAAAAATAAAAACGGTGCCAAAGCAGCTATTTCTCGTTACCTTGCCTCCCAAAAAGTGTAATATAGAGCAACCAAAAATCCTATGTACTCAAAAATAGTACCAACAAAACTGCCACTTGGTCCCGTAGTTTCCAAAATGGGGTCACTTTTTTGGAGTTTCTACTCTAGGGGTGCATCAGGGGGACTTCAAATGGGATATGGTGTCAAAAAACCAGTCAAGCAAAATCTGCCTTCCAAAAAACGTATGGCATTCCTTTCCTTCTGCGCCCTGCCATGTGCCCATACTGCAGTTTTTTACCACATATGGGGTGTTTCTGTAAGCTACAGAATCAGGGCCATAAATATTGAGTTTGGCTGTTAACCCTTGCTTTGTAACTGGAAACAATGGATTCAAATGTAAAATCTTGAAATTTTGAAATGTTATCTCTATTTTCCATTAATTCTTGTGGAACACCTAAAGGGTTAACAAAGTTAATCAATTTTGAATACCTTGAGGTGTGTAGTTTCTAAAATTGTGTAATTTTGGGGTGGTTTCTGTAGCGAAAGCCACTTCGCCACAGTGTTTTGGAGGGGGCTGTTTGCCCGCCTCCTGCCCCAGGATTATGGGCCCTCTCATCAGCCAGGCCTACTTTGTTCACAAAGGACTTGGACTAACTTGAATCCCTGGTCTAATTCATGCCATTGTGGGATGTTATATGTCTATGTGTATTGAAAAGGGTAAGACATTGTATACGTTGAGTAGTGAAGTCTGTTCCATTGTCTCTCTGTGTGTATTGGCGATGTCCTTTGTCCTGAGAGATAATTGAATTACTTCTCGGTTGTCTCCAGGACAGAGGATATTGTGTATTCGCCTGCCTGTGATGATTGCATCAACCCAGTGTGAGGTAATTCTATCACGGGCAGAGGGGAGGATTTTGTGTGGGAGTGTCTGAGTGTATTGTACGTGGTTATTGGCTGTTTTTACAAAACCCTGTGGGTGGTAACCTTGTTGGAAGATGTGTATAAAATGCTTGCGTGTTAAAATAAAGAGGCTGCTTTATACCTTCATGAAGTTTTGGCTCATGTTTGGGGAATGGGATAACTACACTCTTGGGGATTGCTATATTACAATACTCCCCTGAGTATAAGCTCTTGTTAGAGCTTGTTCATGGTTCCTGCTCTCTGGATGTAGGAGAGGTTCACCCACTGGAAGCTGAAGCCCGGTCTTGGGTCCAGCGTGGGTGGAGGACGGTGAGACCCCAACCAAGCTGCGGCGGTTCGTGGGGTCTGCAGTGCGTACGGTGTCAAGTGGAGTGCTTGGAGTCCTCGGAAAGCACTAGGAGCATCTATCGACGGAGGTACCCAGTCGGGATGCCCGTTACATTGGTGGCAAGCGGTGGGATGGCGTTCTAGTGAGAGGAGAAGCAGCTCGGAGACACCATTCGTAGATTTTACAATTGAGGGCAACGCTAGTATCCGTACAGCGCCCCTGGCTACAGCAATATGGATGCCGTTGGTTTCTGCACAGCATTCCACGAGGAAGATCACCCAGATTACAGGGATGCCGAGCGGAAAGGCGTATGGCACCAGGCCCTGGAGGACGTGCAGCGTCGGAGGGGTGGGAGTCTTCCCAGTGAGGAGCAGAGATTACAAATGTGATTGGCGCTGCGACTACCTCTACTGGGAGAGCAACCATTGATGGAGTGGGTGTCAGAGCTTGAGACACTGGTATGGCAGGAAACCTGGCTGGATGACACTTACCAAGAACTATGGTGGGACACAGTACGACAGTCTCCATGGATGGAGGAGTACGACAAGCCTGAAGGTGAGAAATATAATTGCCCTGGTTTATTGTGGGAGTCTTTTGAAGACATTGACTTTGGGAGCACAGAAGAGTCTAGATTTTGGGACATTACTGACTACAGGGGGCACTTGCACAATTGGCCTACAACTAGTGGGGTGAGGGCAAATCTGACCTTTCTGGTCCAAAGGGAGTGGGAGCTGGAGCAAGATTATCAACAGTTGTTTTGCTCCATTCAAGCCCAACGCAAGATACAAGACAGTTGGATACCAGGCCCAGACCTGAAGCCCTACCCCTGGCAAGTCACAGCTGAGGTATCCCCTACTTCCTCACCAACTGTGGAGGTAGGGGACTTCATAGACTGGTACTGGGAGGAACCCCAGTCGTCAGGTGGAGATGGGACCGAGATCTCTCCACCGGCCCTACAGGGATGCTGGGCAGTCGGCCCGGATCCCCAACGGCAGCCGGAGTTTCAGGGAGTAGGGACAGTTGGTCCTGCTCACCAACGGCAGTGTACTTTGAAGGGAGAGGAGACAACCGGTCTCTCTTCCCAACCACAGGGGGACAGCACCCCTAACTCCAATGATGCAGATGGGACCACAGTCTCTGCACCAGGCCTACCGAGGTGCTGGACGGCCGGTACAGAGTCCCCACCAACCCCGCAGGAATGCCAGGAGGAGGAGGTAAGCGATCCCTCCTCTCCACAGCTGATCCGCAACAAGGTCCTGGGGGTAGGATTCCCTGACCCCATCCCAGCGGAAGAGCTGGCATCTGGGCAGAGCGCAGTTGGCCTCTGCCCTCCCCTATGCTCTTCTCCAGAGGCTGACTCCACACAGGCTTCCCCAGCGGAAGAGCTGGCATCTGGGCGGAACACAGTTGGCCTCTGCCCTAACTTTCCCTTGGTCACTGGACAGGACTATACCCCGGTTGCTCCAGCGGAAGAGCTGGCAACGGGGCAGAGCACAGTTGGCCTCTGCCCTCCTTTGTCCCCTTGTCCCAGGCTCGTCTATCTGCAGGTCCCCCCAGCTGAAGCGCTGGCACAAGGGCAGAGTACCGCTGGTCTCTGCTCATTCAGCGACCCACAAAGTCAAGAGACCAGTGCCCATCATAGCCATGGTAAAGCTATGGGACCGAAACAAGCTACAAAATTGCCCGGGTGCAGTAAGCAAGTGTTGGGGGGGGGGGGGGGGACTGCACTGCGGATTGCATATTATTGTCGGAGGGCTGCCTTGTTGATTGTAATTTACTGTGGGTAGGTGACTCGACTAACTCAGGCACTGACCGACAGAAGGTCAGCTACCTGGTTAGTTTCCCCCCGAATAGGAAGATATGTGGCGAAAGCCACTTCGCCACAGTGTTTTGGAGGGGGCTGTTTGCCCGCCTCCTGCCCCAGGATTATGGGCCCTCTCATCAGCCAGGCCTACTTTGTTCACAAAGGACTTGGACTAACTTGAACCCCTGGTCTAATTCGTGCCATTGTGGGATGTTAAATCTCTATGTGTATTGAAAAGGGTGGGACATTGTATACGTTGAGTAGTGAGGTCTGTTCCATTGTCTCTCTGTGTGTATTGGCGATGTCCTTCGTCCTGAGAGATAATTGAATTACTTCTCGGTTGTCTCCAGGACAGAGGATATTGTGTATTCGCCTGCCTGTGATGATTGCATCAACCCAGTGTGAGGTAATTCTATCACGGGCAGAGGGGAGGATTTTGTGTGGGAGTGTCTGAGTGTATTGTATGTGGTTATTGGCTGTTTTTACAAAACCCTGTGGGTGGTAACCTTGTTGGAAGATGTGTATAAAATGCTTGTGTGTTAAAATAAAGAGGCTGCTTTATACTTTCATGAAGATTTGGCTCATGTTTGGGGAATGGGATAACTACACTCTTGGGGATTGCTATATCACAATACTCCCCTGAGTATAAGCTCTTGTAAGAGCTTGTTCATGGTTCCTGCTCTCTGCATGTAGGAGAGGTTCACCCACTGGAAGCTGAAGCCCGGTCTTGGGTCCAGCGTGGGTGGAGGACGGTGAGACCCCAACCAAGCTGCGGCGGTTCGTGGGGTCTGCAGTGCGTACGGTATCAAGTGGAGTGCTTGGAGTCCTCGGAAAGCACTAGGAGCATCTATCGACGGAGGTAGCTGGTCGGGGTGCTTAGGAGATCTGTTACATTCTATTATGTAAGCCTCACAAAGTGACTTCAGACCTGAACTGGTCCTGAAAAAGTGGGTTTTAGAAATTTTCTGAAAAATTTCAAGATTTGCTTCTAAACTTCTAAGCCTTGTAACGTCCCCAAAAAATAAAATGGCATTCCCAAAATGATCTAAACATAAAGTAGACATAAGGGGAATGTAAATTAATAACTATTTTTTTAGGTTTTACTCTGTATTATAGAAGTAGAGAAATAGAAACTTGGAAAATTGCAAATTGTTCAAAATTTTGGGTAAATTTGGTATTTTTTAACAAATAAAAAAAGATATTTTTTTTTACTCCATTTTAATACTGTCATGAAGTACAATATGTGACGAAAAAACTCAGAATGGCCTGGATAAGTAAAAGTGTTTTAAAGTTATTCACACATAAAGTGACACTGGTCAGATTTGCAAAAAATGGCCTGGTCCTTAAGGTGAAATATGGCTATGTCCTTAAGGGGTTAAGGACGTAAAAAGGAGGGAAAAAGTGTATCTTACGTCAAAAGAGATGTGAGTCCCTATGTGGAAGCAAGTTTTCAACAGAAGAGCTACCTCCTCTGAACGGGAGAGACCCTGTATGATAATCCAAAGGATAACAATAAGTGTAAACATCACCACTATAAAACTAGTAACTTCAGTAAGCCAAAAGCCCTTACTCACAAAGATAAACTACTAGAGCATACATGTCCCAAGGGCTGGGGACATTTCAGTCAAGTCAGACACCACGCCCATGCAGATCAGCCCCCTAGGGACCTGGCCCCCCAATATAGGAAGCCGCCCCCCCTGGGGGCCAACCACCACAGGAGGGCCAAGCAAATAACTTAACAGTTGCTAACATATAACGGATCTGAACTAAAGTGTCATATTATATCTTACTGATAGACCTATAAATAACTTTGTAACCCAGTACATAACCTCAACAACACATGTATCTGAGTCTAAAAAACTATACAGACTCAGTACCTAAAGCCCTCAGACACAACAGACTGGCCACCTACCAGAACCCACCCCTCTTGGTGACCATGTTAAATCATGTATGTTACAAGGAAAGGCGACACTGAAGCCAATTCAAAATGCCGTACCTAAGGGGTGTACCAACTGAGCGCTCCTTCTTCTAAGAGACCAGTGGTATATTAATGCCGTTATTGCAGTACAATGCGTTCACTAAAAATGCATAGTATATTGACGCTACATGAAACGGCTATATTGATGCAAATGTTCAATTGCAAGTGGTAGTTTAATGAAAACTAGTTTTCTGTTAACTAAAATTGGTATTGCACTAGTTTCAATTCTCAGTGCGCAGACCATTTAGAAGTACGGTCCAAATCACAGACACTTTTATGGTCCAGAGTCAAATAAATGGATATTGGAAGCTGTTCAAATGCTAATATTCCATCGAGGTCCTACGTACAGTATCTTTCAAAGTCCCCAGTGATTCCTGAAGCAGGTCCAGTGTATACCCTCAAGATGTATATTCCTCGGTTTCATGGTGTACACAGAAAAAATCTGTGATATTCACCTTACTTCTAAGCTCTTCATCTTGTTGGTTTGAGGCAATAGGTCAAGGAAGTCAAAGAAGCGAGCAGAATTTTACACCAATTCAGCCAATTATATGCTTAAGCGAGAGTTAAATATTGGAAAATTTAGATCTGGAAATGCCATTTTCAAAATGGAGAAAGGATTTAAGGTTTGTATTTCATTTGAGCTGTTCTAACTACATATACATCTGGTCCTAGTTAACAAGAAACAACACCCACTTATCACCTATTTTTTTTCTTTTTCTTAGCACTTTTACCAATCTATGTAGAATAATTAGAAAGTAAATAAGGTAGAATTAGTCAAATCAACACATTGTGCATAGGAGAATGCAAACAGTCAGGTGTGTGTTTTATTTTTTGTGAGCCGTGTTCAGGAATTGACAAGTCCTTCTGGATTCACATGACTTCCGAGAAGGAAAAATGCTAATTGAAAACTATTTTTCTTTTTACATCAAAGTTTATAAATTCTTACATCATCTATGTTCTACTCTGTTTTAATTTAAAATTCAATTTAATATACAAATGCTACATCTAAAAATCTGCATGTTTATTCTTAACTTGTAATTTCTAATAAAAATAAATAATTAACAAATAACTATTTTTACAACTAGAGATAATAAATTATATGAATCCATCTTGAGGATCTATGTCATAAACCGCAGTACAATCAGCTATGTGAAGTACTTACACATGCTCTACAGCAGCAAAATGGTAGGTTGTTTTTAATGAAGAAAAGTGCTTAAAGGGGTTGTGCATGTTTGGGCCTTTTTTGCAAACACCCCACCCCTTGGCCAGACCTGTTAAGGGCAACCTACTTACTTACTTACCAGTGCTAGCTCTCTCTTCCCAGCCTGCACTGCTCAGTTGTGATTCCTCATAGTAAACATCAGGTTTGATGCCGCCTGGCTGCAGGGATGATCTGCTTAGGTGGTGCAAAGTAGTTGGGGGGGGGGGGGTTGTTACTGGTTTTGCATTGATGTTCAGAAGCTTTAAGTCACTCCTTTGACTGTCACATTATGTTTGGATACTGTTCTGCTTATTGGTTCTGTAAACAGGCCACATAGGGCTACCCAGCATTACTGATCCATTACATATTTCACTCGGATCCCTGGCTCAAGAAGCTAAGACACATCTGTCCAAAATGAAATAACTAAATAGAGCGCCACACCCTTTTCCTCAAAACGTCTTAATGTGGATTTCTTTAATTGGATAGATTCGTTTGTTGAGTGATTTACTGCAGGATTGATTTTCCCATTGCCTTAAATATTTTTTGCTAAAAAAAACATCCTTCAGCATGTTACAGCTCCTATACACATAATTAGTTCAGCAAATTGCTACTAACTGATTAGTAGATTAAACTAATTAAATGAAACAAACAGTATAATGTAGTGTGAGAGAAAGGTGACAAGATGCTTTAAAGACATGGGGGGGGGGGGGGGGGCCCCCAAATTATGAAGCTTGTTTTGCAGGACTCTTGGGGTAATTTAAGAAAGGCTATGCAGTTTGCACCAGAAAAGAGGAGTGTCTAATCTATTTTGTCTGTGGCAAATGCAACATATTTAAGAAGGTTCTGCCAGATTTTTACTGTTTTATATGCCATTTCTGGCACTTAATGGATGTACAGATATTGAGTTGAGTTATACTTTTAGCCAGATTTATCACATTTGACATTTTGATATGTTGCAAAAAAAGTCGCATGTCCACTAAAGTCCCCTGTTGGCATAAAAACTGATGGAACCATAATAATAAATATCACAGGCAAAAAAAAAAAAAAAGAAAAAATCCAAAATTAAGCATTGCCATACAACAGCTAGCAGCAGGCAGTCAGAAAAATGACTTTAAATATTATACAAAAAATGAATGAGCCTTCTCTGTTGCCATATTTTGGGACAAATGTATGGCTTGTTGCATGATGTTTGATAAATTGCAGTATCTTTAAGTCTAACAATTCTGTCTTGAGATGTTACTCTAAGTGATGAGCGAGCATGCTCGGCCGAATGCTTCAGCTCGAGTCTCCGCCCCGCACGTGCAGGTAAGTACTGCCATCACTGTATTTCCATGTTGGCTACTGGCATTACAGTGATTGGCTAGCCGGAACTCGTCATTGGGTGCGGGTTCGGCTCATTGCGAGTCAGGGAGAGCTGCGCTTCGGAAGGGACAGATAGTGTAGGGAGTTTGTGATCGTATTTTTTTCAAGAGAATAACATTTCAAGGACCCAAAAGTCCTTTTAAGGACTATTGTGTGTGGTTGTCAGAAATTTCTTTAGCAAAGTAGTACTCACTTTTTGTTTTACATACTTTGCAAAATAGTGATTCTTTTTCTATATAGAGAGTGTTTGCAGTGACTTGTGACATCTGTGCAATACCTTCTGTGTGTCAGGGGCAGAGATAGGAAGAATATTAGTGAAAACAATAATATTTTTTTCCCATATTCTATCCACATTTCTGCTGTAAACGGTGTCATCCGTGAGCTGTCAGATCTACGCTGCAATAACTTGTGTGGTTGTCAGGGCCAGATATAGGGAAAAAATTATAATACAGAAAAAACAATATTTTTTTCCCATAATCTATCCACATTTTGCTGTCAACGGTGCAATTCGTGAATTGTGTGATCTGCGCTTCAATACATTGCGAATTGTCAGGGCCAGATATAGGGAAAAAATTACATTGTGTGGTTGTCAGGCCTAGATATAGAGAAGAAAAGTTAAAATACATAAAACAATTTTTCTCCCAAGATCTATCCACATTTTTGCTGTCAACAGTGTAATAAGTGAATTGTGTAATCTGCGCTTCAATACATTGCGAATTGTCAGGGCCAGATATAGGGAAAAAATTATAATACAGAAAACACTCTTTTTTTCCCCATAATCTATCCACATTTTTGCTGTCAACATTGCAATTCGTGAATTGTGTGATCTGCGCTTTAATACATTGGTGGCTGTCAGGCCTAGAAATAGTGAAACATATAAATATTAACTACATCAGACAACAGTGTCTGTACCACAGATTCCAATAATCTGGGCCTAATCCAGTGTCCATATTCTGTGTGTTTCTGTGACATATACTGTCATGCTCCAGAAAACTGTTTCTTTAAAGGAAATTCTAAAAATCTGGGCCTAATCTAGTGTCCATATTCTGTGTGTTTCTGTGACATATACTGTCCTGTATCAGAAAACAGTTTCTTTAGGGCAAATTCCAAAAATCTGGGCCTAATCTAGTGTCCACATTCTGTGTGTTTTTTGTGATATATACTGTCCTGCATCAGAAAACTTTTTCTTTAGGTCAAATTCCAAAAATCTGGGCCTAATCTAGTGTCCATATTCTGTGTGTTTCTGTGACATATACTGTCCTGCATCAGAAAACTCTTTCTTTAGGTCAAATTCCAAAAATCGGGGCCTCATCTAGTGTCCATATTCTGTGTGTTTCTGTGACATATACTGTCCTGCATCAGAAAACTCTTTCTTTAGGTCAAATTAAAAAAATCTGGACCTATTTAGTGTCTATATTCTGTGTGTTTATGAGAAATGTACTATCCTGCATCAGAAAACTGTTTCTTTAGGGCAATTTCCAAAAATCTGGGCCAAATCTAGTGTCCATATTCTGTGTGTTTCTGTGACATATACTGTCCTGCATCAGAAAACTGTTTTTTTTTTTAGGGCAAATTCCAAAAATCAGGGCCTAATCTAGTGTCCATATTCTGTGTGTTTCTATGACATACACTGTCCTGCATCAGAAAACTCTTTATTTAGGCAAAATTCCAAAAATCTGGGCCTAATCTCGTGTCCATATTTTGTATGTTTCTGTGACATATACTGTCCTGCATCAGAAAACTGTTTTTTTTTTAGGGCAAATTCCAAAAATCAGGGCCTAATCTAGTGTCCATATTCTGTGTGTTTCTATGACATACACTGTCCTGCATCAGAAAACTCTTTCTTTAGGCAAAATTCCCCAAATCTGGGCCTAATCTCGTGTCCATATTTTGTGTGTTTCTGTGACATATACTGTCCTCATTCAGAAAACTGTTTCTTTAGAGCAAATTCCAAAAATCTGGGCCTAATCTAGTGTCCACATTCTGTGTGTTTTTTGTGATATACTGTCCTGCATCAGAAAACTGTTTCTTTAGGGCAAATTCCAAAAATCTGGGCCTAATCTAGTGTCCATATTCTGTGTGTTTCTGTGACATATACTGTCCTGCATCAGAAAACTCTTTCTTTAGGTCAAATTCCAAAAATCGGGGCCTCATCTAGTGTCCATATTCTGTGTGTTTCTGTGACATATACTGTCCTGCATCAGAAAACTCTTTCTTTAGGTCAAATTAAAAAAATCTGGACCTATTTAGTGTCTATATTCTGTGTGTTTATGAGAAATGTACTATCCTGCATCAGAAAACTGTTTCTTTAGGGCAAATTCCAAAAATCTGGGCCAAATCTAGTGTCCATATTCTGTGTGTTTCTGTGACATATACTGTCCTGCATCAGAAAACTGTTTGTTTTTTTTAGGGCAAATTCCAAAAATCAGGGCCTAATCTAGTGTCCATATTCTGTGTGTTTCTATGACATACACTGTCCTGCATCAGAAAACTCTTTATTTAGGCAAAATTCCAAAAATCTGGGCCTAATCTCGTGTCCATATTTTGTATGTTTCTGTGACATATACTGTCCTGCATCAGAAAACTGTTTTTTTTTTAGGGCAAATTCCAAAAATCAGGGCCTAATCTAGTGTCCATATTCTGTGTGTTTCTATGACATACACTGTCCTGCATCAGAAAACTCTTTCTTTAGGCAAAATTCCCCAAATCTGGGCCTAATCTCGTGTCCATATTTTGTGTGTTTCTGTGACATATACTGTCCTCATTCAGAAAACTGTTTCTTTAGAGCAAATTCCAAAAATCTGGGCCTAATCTAGTGTCCACATTCTGTGTGTTTTTTGTGATATATACTGTCCTGCATCAGAAAACTGTTTCTTTAGGGCAAATTCCAAAAATCTGGGCCTAATCTAGTGTCCATATTCTGTGTGTTTCTGTGACATATACTGTCCTGCATCAGAAAACTCTTTCTTTAGGTCAAATTCCAAAAATCGGGGCCTCATCTAGTGTCCATATTCTGTGTGTTTCTGTGACATATACTGTCCTGCATCAGAAAACTCTTTCTTTAGGTCAAATTAAAAAAATCTGGACCTATTTAGTGTCTATATTCTGTGTGTTTATGAGAAATGTACTATCCTGCATCAGAAAACTGTTTCTTTAGGGCAAATTCCAAAAATCTGGGCCAAATCTAGTGTCCATATTCTGTGTGTTTCTGTGACATATACTGTCCTGCATCAGAAAACTGTTTGTTTTTTTTAGGGCAAATTCCAAAAATCAGGGCCTAATCTAGTGTCCATATTCTGTGTGTTTCTATGACATACACTGTCCTGCATCAGAAAACTCTTTATTTAGGCAAAATTCCAAAAATCTGGGCCTAATCTCGTGTCCATATTTTGTATGTTTCTGTGACATATACTGTCCTGCATCAGAAAACAGTTTTTTTTTAGGGCAAATTCCAAAAATCAGGGCCTAATCTAGTGTCCATATTCTGTGTGTTTCTATGACATACACTGTCCTGCATCAGAAAACTCTTTCTTTAGGCAAAATTCCCCAAATCTGGGCCTAATCTCGTGTCTATATTTTGTGTGTTTCTGTGACAATTACTGTCCTCATTCAGAAAACTGTTTCTTTAGAGCAAATTCCAAAAATCTGGGCCTAATCTAGTGTCCACATTCTGTGTGTTTTTTGTGATATATACTGTCCTGCATCAGAAAACTGTTTCTTTAGGGCAAATTCCAAAAATCTGGGCCTAATCTAGTGTCCATATTCTGTGTGTTTCTGTGACATATACTGTCCTGCATCAGAAAACTCTTTCTTTAGGTCAAATTCCAAAAATCGGGGCCTCATCTAGTGTCCATATTCTGTGTGTTTCTGTGACATATACTGTCCTGCATCAGAAAACTCTTTCTTTAGGTCAAATTAAAAAAATCTGGACCTATTTAGTGTCTATATTCTGTGTGTTTATGAGAAATGTACTATCCTGCATCAGAAAACTGTTTCTTTAGGGCAAATTCCAAAAATCTGGGCATAATCTCGTGTCCATATTCTGTGTGTTTCTGTGACATATACTGTCCTGCATCAGAAAACTGTTTCTTTAGGACAAATTCCCAAAATCAGGGCCTAATCTAGTGTCCATATTCTGTTTGTTTCTGTGACATATACTGTCCTGCATCAGAAAACTGTGTCTTTAAAGGACTGTTAAAGAATAGTGACCAAACCATTAAAATGAATGCCATGGTGTAGGTGTTCCGCAGTATGGCGCTTTTTTGAGGAAAGCGCAGATGACAAAAGAGTGGTAGTTTGAAACCTGTGCTGTACCAAAATGAGCCGGGGAGTGAACACTAGCAACCTCACCACCACCAGCATGATCCGCCATATGGCATCCAAGCACCCTAACAAAGTGGGCCGAACGCCTGGGTCCACAATCTGGTTCTGCGGGTCACACCACTGCCTCCTTTTCCCCTGTGTTATGCACTGCTGGCCAAACCCCTGTCGAAGGCGCAAGCCCAGATGCCCCTCGCCCTGCACCTGGACCTTCGCATGAATCATCAGCAACAACATCCATTTCCCTGTCCCATCGCACCATCCAAATGTCCATAACACAGTACGCAAGCGCAAATACCCACCCACAGGCCATAGCACTAAATGAACAACTTTCAAAATGACTGGCCCTGAATGTTGCCATCTAGGCTTGTGGACACTGAGGCCTTCCGCAGCCTGATGTTGGCGGCCGTCCCTCGCTACGCAGTCCCCAGCCGCCACTATTTTTCATGGTGTGCCGTGCCCACCTTACACCAGCATCTGTCCCAGAACATCACCTTTGCCCTGACCAATGCAGTCACTGGGAAGGTCCACTTAACCACAGACACATGGACAAGTGCTGGTGGCCAGAGATGTTACATTTCCCTGACTGCACACTGGTTGAATGTTGCAGAGTCTGGGAGTTAGTCGTACCTTGGGATAGCACAGGTGTTGATCACGAATATTTGAATTTTGAATTTTTATCTCGAATATAGATACTTCGAAAATTTGTGAATATTTTGAATATAGTTATATATATTCGTAATTTCGAATATAAAAAAAAAAATTCATTTTTTTTTTATTCGATTTTATTTTATTTTTTTATCAGTACACATGATCCCTCCCTGCTTTTAGCTTGTGGCCAATAAGAAGGCTGCAATATACTTGACTTTAGGAGTAGTAGTGTTTGCGAATTTTGCTCTATATTCGTTTTTTTCGAATATTCGCTATATTGCTATATATTCTCGTTTTAGAATATTACGAATATTCGAAAAAATGAAGTTATAGCAATATAGCGAATATTCGAAAAAAAACGAATATAGAGCAATTTAGCTAATATAGTGCTATAATCTTCTTTGTCTAATAGTTGTAAGTTGAAAAATTCGCAAAAATAAATTTGAATCAGAAAATACGAATTATAAAAATTTGCATATTACACAATCATTACCTTGCCGATTTTCTGAGTAAAAAAAAAAAATCGCGAATATTCGAATTTGCGAATATTCGCCGAATATTCTAAAAAATATTTGCAAAATATCGCGAATTCGAATATGACCCCTGCCGCTCATCACTACCCACACCCAGGATTGCGGGCCCTATGTCCATCAGGGTCTCCACCAGCAGCTATAGTTCTGGCTCCAACCTCCACTTCTCCTCCTCCGCCGCCTCCTCCTCCACTTCCACCTCCAGCAGCAGTCAGCCATCAGTCGCTAGCTGGAAGCAGTGTAGCACTGCTGTGGGTAAGTGTCAACAGGCCGTGCTGAAGTTGATCTGTTTAGGGGACAAACAGCACACCGCCGCAGAGATGTGGCAGGGTATAAGGGACCAGACCAAGCTATGGCTCTCGCCACTCAACCTACAACCTGGAATGAGTCTGACAATGGCCGTAACTTGGTGGCGGCTTTGGAGCTCGGCAACCTGACACACATCCCATGCCTAGCCCACGTCTTAAACTTAGTGGTTAAGCGGTTTATCAAAACCTACCCCAATTTGCCAGAGCTTCTAGTGAAAGTGCGCCACGTGTGTGCCCATTTCCGCAAGTCGTCCACAGCTTCAGCCGGTCTGTCAACGCTGCAGCAGCGCTTGCGGCTTCCAGCTCACTGACTGTTGTGGTGCAACGTGACCACGCGCTGGAACTCTACATTCCACATGCTGGCCAGGCTTTGTGAGCAGCAGAGGGCAGTTGTGGAATACCAGCTGCAACATGGTTGTCGCCTTTCGAGTCAACTGCCACTATTCACAAGCAAGGAGTGGGCATTGATGTCAGACCTCTGTGAGGTTTTAAAAAACTTTGATGAATTCACACAGATGGTTAGTGGCGATAACGCTATTATCAGCGTAACCATCCCACTGCTGTGTCTACTCAAACGATCGCTTTTCACAATTAAGGACAACACTCTGAATGTGACAGACAAGGAAATCTGGGACAGGGTGATAGCCAGAGGCAAGGTGACATGGTGTGGAGATGGCAGCATGAAGAGGCCACATAGTGGCACAATGACTGAGTCTGGATAAAAGACTGAGGCCACAGATTGCTTAGAAAGATGCAGATGGAATCAATCTGTGGAGCTGTATCACAGTCACCTGCAGATTAATGCACACCAGGGCCGTTGCTATAGGGGAAGCATGGGAGGTTGCAGATTTGGGGCCCTGACTCAGAAGGGGCCCATCCATGAGGAGGAGGACTAAAGGATTTGGTCAGGGCCCCCTCAACAGTATTACACTATGCAGTTAGATACAGTGACAGTATAGACAGCGTATAAACTTGATGGAACAGCAGCCGGCCCTGATCTGAGAGAGCAATCTTTACTAGCCACAGGAATGGGGGGCGGCATAAAAGGAAGCGGTCGCTAAAAAAATTACTGTGGGATGCAGCCCCATTCAAAAATTTGCTGTGGGGCACAGTCAATTCTAGGTACGCCACTGATGCAGCCCACAAAAGCAAGTTGGGTTTATCGATTCCAAAACCTTAAAATTAATTGTGGGCCTGGTGATCAGTTTAAGACCATTTAAGCAGCAGCAGCATGGGGATAAAAATAAGTGTAAAATTTTGTAATTGTGTCTGCGCTGTCAGCTATGTCCTTTCTCTGTGAACTGCTGTGCACAGAGCCGCTGCTGGGTACCAAAGAGAAATCAGTTGCCTCGATCCACAAAGTGTATAAGTGTCAATTATAAAGGTATGGTATCAGAGCAGGAAAAAGGACATAAGGCCTAATAGGATGGTTTTAAATACCTGTTCGGCAGAATGTGGGCTTGAAAATGCTCCTCCTGTAAGTTAGTTTGTCATAGCACTAAGCAGTGCGGGATGGACAGCGATACTCCGTGCTCAACTTCAAAAAAGGCGCGCGCCACGCTCCGGACGGCAGCTGGCGCGCGTACAAAGGAGCTTGTTGGTAAGGGAATCCGAGAAAGTAGCGTGTGACGTCACAGCTGTTGGACGGATACCTCCGTGGGCCAAAAGACCAGTCGTACGCGTTTCGAAGTCGTAGGACTTCTTCGTCAGGGATGGCCGTTGTACTAGGTCCTGTGGAGTAAATAGGATTCCGGTTCCCATGGTAACTGCTATCCAATCCGGAACTGTTGCGCTAGATCTGCATGTCAGGAAGAGGTATGCGGTGTATTCTAATGGTTCAAGGGTTCCTTTTCCGTGTCTATGAGAGATATGATTTTAAGGCTACTTTATTAGGGGTGTTGTAATATTAGAAGGCAAATAATTAAATTTCTTGATTCAAACCCCTTGGGGCTAAGCTATTTAGTCTAAAAATCCACTTACTCTCACAGCGGGACATATGTTGAATATAGTCTCCCCCTCTTATATTCGGTTTAACCCTTTCGATTCGCCCAAATGTGGAACCAGAAAACGTGCCACCATGGTATTCAGTGTAGTGGCGGGATAGTGGGTGGCCATCATATTTTTTATTTATATTATTTAGATGTTCACCCATTCTGATTTTAAGTTCCCGTTTTGTTCTACCTACATAAAGTTTCTGGCAAGGACACTTAATGAAGTATATCACTCCCCTGGTGGAGCAGGAGATATATTGGTTGATTTTATAGGTGTGATGGGTATCACCTATCTCTGTTATAGGAAATTTGATTAAACCGGGTTTTACCTTTTTACAGTTCTTACATAATTTACAGGGAAAGAACCCTCTTTGTCCTCTCTGGGTGGAATTTATTTAGAGAACTAGATGGTTTACATGTGGGTGCTAACATGTTAGCTAGGTTCGATGCCTTCTTAAAAATAAATGTCGGATGTGTCGGAATTTTTTCCCCTATCATTTTGTCTTGACGTAGCATTTCCCAATGCTTCTTAACGATCTTTTTCAGGATAAAAAAATCTTCACTGTATGTTGAAATGAAAGGGATTTTAATGGGGGCATTGGTTGAGTCCTTCTCCTCATTGATTTGTTTTTTATCTTTAGTGTCCTGCAGAAGTATATTGCAGTCAACATCTCTAATCTGATCCACAATTGTTTCTAGATCTTTATTATTGTAGCCCTTTTCCATAAATTTATTATTTAGCTCCCTAGTCTCTTCTTCAAAATGCGTGATCTCAGAGCAGTTTCTACGTATCCTTATATATTGACTTCTAGGGATATTTGTAAGCCAGATGGGCAGGTGACAGCTGTTCAGTGGGATGAAACCATTACAATCTGTAGGTTTATGGTATGTTTTTGTTTGAATACTCCCTTCACTGATAAATATTGTTAGGTCCAAAAAGTTAACTTGTTCCCTACTGTAGTGTGACGTGAAATGTAAATGAAACTCATTTTTATTTAAATCATTTAAAAACGTCTTAAGTTCCGCTTCTCCATTTTTCCAAATAAAAACAATATCGTCGATAAAACGTTTCCAGAGGACCAGACCGCTTGGGGGGGAATGGGCTTATTAGCTGTTGTGTGGTGAAGTGATAAAATTAAAGCCCTTTTTGGCATGTATTAGTGGGGAAAAAAAGGCTTATTAGCCATTGTGTGGTGAAGCGAGAAAATTATAGCTCTTTTTGGCATGTATTAATTTCCTTTTAATTTACTTACTTGATCTAACAGTATGTCAGACAGAGAAGTGACAGGCCCTGCAAAGGGGTGGGTCACAGGCCTAAATGTTTCTGGCGCATTAACAGGTCACAGCAGAGTAAGGGGGCGTGGCAGCAGGGGTCAATTCGAGAGGCCTGTGCTCCCAGTGTCAGCTAGCGGTCATGTCTTGACCAGCAACCCATAGGTTCTTCAATGGTTGACTCGATCTTCGACTTAGTTGCAAGTGACATCAGACACTCCAGCCAAGAGTCGGTGGGTTCTTCAAACACAACCCTTAGTTAGCATGGCCCTCTGCCCTCACCTATCCTCAACCTGCCTCTGTCCTTTTCTGTTCACTCAGCCAGAGAAGTACTATATGCTGTGGGCTCAACTCCACTATACAGCAAGGAGCTACTAGAGGACAGTCAGCAACTAATGCCCAGCCAAGATACGTAGGAGACATTCGCCGCTTCCTCCAGTAGGCGGGCAAGAAGTGATGAGGAGAGAGGAGAGAGGCATGGAAGCTAGTGTTGCGAGGCTCCTGGCTCAGAGACCGTTGAGGAGGACATCACTGACGTGCAGACAGTACTCAGTGTTGATGTAGCCGATCACAATTGGAAGCCAGGTGACGATGGGGCTTCATTATCATCGGGAGAAAAGGGTGGCTACTTGTGCGTGGCCAGGAGTCAGCAGGGGGCAGCAGTGGGAGGTCGGGAGCCAAACCTGCCCAGGGAAGATGACCACCAGCATCGCAGGAGCCTACCTGCCAGGAAAGTAGTGGTGCAGGGGTTCACGCAGGCA
Organism: Bufo gargarizans; assembly: GCF_014858855.1. NCBI lineage: Eukaryota > Metazoa > Chordata > Amphibia > Anura > Bufonidae > Bufo > Bufo gargarizans. Next base: position 542,422,557 of record NC_058082.1, on the reverse strand, counting down.
GTGGTGGTAGGAAGACAATCAGTGATGAGTGTTGGGGGTAAAATCACCTACTCAGCGGTGTGGTAGTTTTTTGTTAAGCCACTGGAGGAGGTGAACATGGCCATTTGTCGAATCTGTGGGCAGAAGGTGAAGTGTGGCCAGGGTTCCAATGAGGTGTTCCAGCCTTCCGCAGCAACCGCTGCATCACCCAGTGGCACGCACCAAATTTTAGGTAGTCAAGGCTCCACCACCTCCCCCGAAGGAAGCTGTCTGTCCTTCCCATAATCTGCTGTTCCTGATGCTCCTGCTCCTCCTAGTCAGTCATTCCGTCAGCAATCAATCCCCGAAGCGATTGCCAAGAGACAACAGTATGTGTGCACTAAACATGCCGTTGGTCCTGCGACAATGTCTGCCTTTGCCTCCTCATCCTCCACCCTGTCCCCAGCCTCCACTGTAGGCAGAATTCACAGTGCCTCTCCAGCATACCACATGTACAGGGCACAGCGGTGTCACACTGTTCTGCACCTAGTTTGCCTGGGCCAACGGAGTCACACAGGGGAGGAATTACTCTGCGTCCTTTATCAAGAAATCAAATCCTGGTTTTCTCTGCAACAACTCAAAATCGGAACCATGGTGATCGACAACGGGAAGAACATGGTGCTGGTGCTGCGTCAAGGAGGGCTTAGCCATGCACCCTGCATGGTGCACGTGTTCAATATGGTTGTCAAGCGGTTCCTGAAGTCTTCCACCCATCTGCAAGACATCCTAAAAATGCCCAGTAAACCTTGCATGCACTCGTACACCGCCAAGCACACCCACCTTGAACTACAACGGCGGAATGGCGTCCCCCAACACAGGCTGATATGCGACATTTCCCCCCATTGGAATTCCACCCACCATATGTTGGACAAACTGTACGAACAGAGAAAGGACCTAAACGATTTCTTGATGATACAGACGGACAGAGGTACTTTCCTGTGTATCTTCAATTTTAGCCAGTGGCAGCTCATGCGTGACACCTGCCATTTGCTCCTGCCCTTTGAGGAGGCCACATTATTTGTCAGTTGCCATGACTTCTTGAAGAACAACATCATTCCACTGATTCATATCCTGTAAAAGATGCTGGTAAATCTGGCTGGTCAAGGGACTTGAGACGTGGTGCCTACATCTAACGGCCACATGAGCCCTGTGGGAGCTGAACTTGAGGAAGAGGAGGACATTGGAGCACAAGCAATGTGTAGCGAAATGGGTGTTTTTTTGGGAGCAGGAGCAGCTGGAGGAGCAAGAGGGAGATGAAGAAGATGAGGCAGCTGACCCAGACACACGTGGCAGTATGCAGTGGAGATGGAGGCAGGGAGTCCCTCTGAGTCACTTGCACAAATGTCCCGATGCATGCTCACTTGCTTGTGTAGTGACAGCCGAATTGTCACCATTTGGCAAAGGTATGACAACTGGCTCTCCAACACGTTAGACCCTCGCTACCAGTCCAAAATGGGGGCCTTTTTTACACCCTCTTGGAGGGAGGACAAACCGAACTTCTTTAGAGACATCCTATGTAGTCAGTTGGCCACTGCCTATCTGCGCCATCGTCCATACTCTCGCAGGTCTGACCGGGGGACCCTCTGCGTTCACGTTTCAACTGCCATGACTGCTGGGCGGGGGTTGGCAGGAGCAGTACCAGCTCCATCAGCAGCAGCCTCAGTCTAGAATTGCTGATCAGTAGCTTTCTTTACCTGCATAGTGAATAAACTACTCATCAGCAGCTAGACATACAGCAGAACCTGATCCAGCAGGTGCTGGCATACTTGGAGTGCACCCTGCCTGCCGTCATTGAATATCCACTAGACTACTAGGCAGCCAAACTGAATTTGTGGCCGAAACTGGCCGAGTTTGTCCTTGAAAAGCAGTCCTGCCCGGCCAGTAGTGTGGCTTGCCAGTCTGTGGTCTCCTGATGCTGCTTCCATCTCCACACTATGTCACCTTGCCACTCTGTGGTCTCCTGATGCTGCTGCCACCTCCACACTATGTCACCTTGCCACTCTGTGGTCTCCTGATGCTGCTGCCGCCTCCACACTATGTCACCTTGCCACTCTGTGGTCTCCTCATGCTGCTGCTGCCACCTCCACACTATGCCACCTTGCAACTCTGTGGTCTCCTGATGCTGCTGATACCTCCACACTATGTCACCTTGCCACTCTGTGGTCTCCTGATGCTGCTGCCACCCCCACACTATGTCACCTTGCCACTCTGTGGTCTCCTGATGCTGCTGCTGCCTCCTCCACACTATGTCTTTGGGCCACCCTGTGGACTTCTCATGCTGTTCCCACCCTCCCCACTTCATGACTGGGTCCACTATTTTGCCTTTTTGGCCTGGTTGACATAATCATTTATTTGAAACTTCTTCTGATTTGTCAGAAGGAAGGTAAAATGAGACACAGAACGGATCCTGTTTGTGTAGCAGCTGTAAGGTCTGTACGTTCTCATCAGAATTGGCTTTTAATTTGGTAGCCAAAAGCAGGAGTACAAAACACAGAAGACATGCAAATATTCCATTCACGTGTCATCTCTGTTTTGGATCTACTCCTGTTTTTTTTGGCATTAACAATACTGATGGAACACTGACTAAATGCTGACCGAGTGAAGGCGGATGCTCAATAGACAGGATCCATTTTTGGGGGGGTAATTGTTCTGAGGAAGGGCAAAATAATCAGTGACGTCAACACAAACGTACTGCTGACACCCTCTCCACTCTGTCAGTGGTGCTCTACTTGTATAAGTGTTTAATAGAACAGACTCTGTAGACATCTATGTGGAATCAGCTGACGACAGTGTAAAAGAAGTGCACTCTTTCATGGTATAGTTGGATCTTGGGCCTTTCCACGGTTCTTTATACCTGACGCTAACATCGACCTGTAATGTTGAGTTCACACTTGAGTTATTTGGTCAGTTTTGGCCCCATACCTGCCCAAAGAAGTGAAGTGTGCAGTGATTCTAAGAGCGACACCTGTCATCTTCATGTCATACTGACTCACAGTATCGTTTCAGTACCACAGCAAACTCACTATGCGTGTTGCTGCAAGGCACAGTGTTCTACACCATTATATAGGCTCTCTGCAGCCAGGAAACACCTGTTTAACTCAATTCACCACCAATTAATTTGGATCAAATCAAATCTTTTCGGAAAATTCAGCGAACCAATCAAATCCAATTTTTGAGAAATTCGCTCATCTCTATATAATTGTGTGCTTTAATAGGTCCTTAAGATTGAGTCTTAATTGAGACTTAAAATAAAAAAAGTCTTAATTGATAAATGTGACTTCATTCAGCTTAACTTTCCCTCCCACTTTTCATGATATGGTCATACTGTAGTATTACAGCTGCAGCTACCACCATTACTACAGTTTTTTTTTTTACTATTGTTGTCACCAAATATAGTTATTGCCTATGTCTGTAAGGCTTGTTTCGCAACACATTTGGGCATTGAGATTTGAGAGTATGAATACGGAAAAAAAAGTATACTGATGTATATCGTGCTACTGATGTTTGACAAAAACTATTTTTCCAAGTTTGGCAGGTGTACATCTGGAAACTTTTTTTAATTGTGCTGAAAAGAAAAGGCAGCTAGCGCATCACAAAGTAATAAAAAGCACAAATTAACATACTTTTTTCTCAGACTAGTCGCAGTGGGCAACTGAAACTGTATAGACATACCGCTGCATACACACACTATTGACTATTTTAAAAATTATTATCTATAAGCATACATTTGCATTCTTTTATGACCAATGTCCTCTGTAATACCGCGTAGAGTGGAGACAAAGCAGATTAGCAATCGGCAATGTACATAAGTCCTTGTGCCACTGACATAACACAGGATCCAATCAATTGCATCCTATATTCTGCTTATACGTGTAGATTAGCAGAGCAACACAAACAAGTTGTAATTCTCTCTCAGCATCTCTTTTATGCCATCTCTATTTGGAGCCATTCCGATAATAGGAAAATTATTTGTGCATTTCTATAATAGTAATTAAAATGATCTTCAATGGAAATACTGGACATTATGCACATTCGCCTTGAATGGCAAAACTTGGGCTTATTTTTTCTTTACTAACATATCCTAAATAATTTACATCTATAACCTTATTTTAAAGGGAACCTGTCATGTGGATATTTGATTATAATCTAACTAATTATATTTAATCATTAACTACTAAAAAGTACCTTAGATGTATTCACTTACTAGTGTGACCAGGCTCGGACTGGCCCACAGGGGAACAGGTGAATCCCCCGGTGGGCCCCTGTGCAAGATGGGCCCCTAGTCCCCTACCCCCTGCTGAAGTGTCACATGGCACAGTAGAATGACATAGAGATAGGCTGGCTGAGATGCTATACAGTACATTGCCTATGTCCATATAAAAAAACTGGGTTGTGTGAACATGTAGTATATGCATGTAGATTTACAGGGGGCCCCCAGAATGAATTTTACTGGTGGGCCCTTGTAGCCCAGTCCGACTCTGGGTGTGACAGATGGTTACCTCATAATATACACACAAAGATGCTGCATGCCGCATTCTAATGAGCTGATTTGAGTCCAGCGTGATGTCATTGAGTCCAGCGTATATTTAATTAACAGCTTTAATTGCCCACCTGCTGCTGGTTCATATGGACAAAAACTGTCATTCAGCAGCAGGTGGGCGGGGAGAGTCAGGAGCTCATGAATATTCATGACTCATCATTATCAGCTGGAGCTTTTCAATACAAGATGTTGGCAGATTGACTGGGTCAATTAAAGAAAGCGACCCAACATTTTGCTAAGAGAATCAGTCACTTATTTATGTTGCCCTTAGTTAGGACACCATAAAACTGGTGACAGGTTCCCTTTAAAGTTGTATGCCAGTAGAAAAAATAAATAAGTTGGCTGCCATGAAATTTCAAAAAAACAAACAAAAACAAACTAGCTTGTACTCTCCTCTAATATAGGTGTTTTTCTGTTATAATAAATGACCCCCATCATTTTTAAGCGCTTTAGATTAATTTATCAAGTCTGGTGGTCTTTCTAAAGCCAGTTTTGACCTGTGAGATGCGCCAAAATTAATGATATGTACATGGCTCTTAATAATTTTCCACATATCAGTAGGTCCATGCACCAGAGTCTGAAAGGAGATGGCATAGATTTCGGGCTTGTCTAAGTCACTTCAAATGAAAGGCCTTGAAAGCTTTATATTACGACCCAGGTAAGTCACCAATTATCAAATCTGTACATTGGGTTGTCTACATCAATCAATCAATCACATGATTAGCTACCATGGCCAACACTACTTCTACCTATACTCATTTTCATAAAGTAAATTTATGCTTTAAAAAAAAAAATTGTTTCTGCACTCGATTTGTCAGGTTTACTCATCACCGACTTTCTTATTTGTCCTTTAGTTCTTCAGTTTTTAGAAAAGTAAAAGGAACACATCTTGGAATAAGTAATTGGTGATTGATAACTGTCTCCTGAAAGGATATGAGAATCACATGCCAATTTATAATTTGCAGGCTACTGGAAACTATTTCAAGTCATTGTATCTGAGCTAAATTGAAGCTTCTGGATGGAAATTGAACACATGAACAATGGAGCTTGATTGCAAAGCTGTTTATGAAGTTCACAACTCCCAAGTGGATATGCCTGCCACAAAATAATACTCTCTGCAGTACATCATCTGTGTCTACATCTGTGTTTGTTTAGGAAAAAGATTCTTGGTGCCCAATACAGTTTTGCTCTCGTGATTTCTTGCATAGAAATGTCAGCTCTGCTATTGCTGAAATGCCTATATGTCATCACTCCCTAAAATTCAGGAATAAGAATCATGTGTTTAATAATCATGACCAAGCAAAAATCAAAACAGAATTGTTATACCATAAATAATAAAAACCCTATGTACGTGTGTCAGCTTTCATTTATAGGCATGATTAGCTGTTTACAAAGTTTCTTCATGTTCAGAAAAGTTCTTTTTTATTATAAGGTATGACTATATAACTATACCACTTACTATTATGAGTCATAGCTCTTCTGCTGCTCCCTACAAGCTGTTTGTTTTCTCACACAAGCATATTTATAGCTGTTGAATGCTTAATTTTACCCTGACCTTCTATCTTTATCATGTCTTTGCTTAATGTGTCTCTTTTCTGTTTGACTTGCTTTTAAATTTTGTCCCTGTTCTGTATTGCATGTCATTGGCTTATCATGCTTGACCTTTCTCTGCCCCAGTAGTCTTTACCATCCACTAGAGATAAGCAAAGTATTTTTTTTTTTTAAATTGATAATGGCTGCTTCGCTGAATTTTACAAAAAAATTCACTTCATGATGAACTACTTCATCATGAAGCGCATTTCTTTGTAAATAGTGGGTGCAATGACAGGGAGCAGCAATTGCGCCACTCCCCGTCATTATAGCCATCAGATGCCGCGTTCATAGCTGATTGTGACTTCTGAAAATAATAATGTAACAGAGTAAAATAAAAAATACAAAAATTACATCATACTTACATCTAGTTATGGATGAACATCTACCGGGACGGTTCGCGAACGAATGTTCGTGAACCGCAAGTTTGCGGTGGGTCCCATTCATTTTAATGGCAGGTGAACCTGAAAAACCTTCAGCTCATATTTGCAACCAAGAAATAATTACTAGAAGTGCACAAATAGTCCCACAACATGGACAGTGACATACCAGATGTATTATTCGAATTTGCAATCTCCATTCATTATTTTTTTCAATGCGAAATATCGGCAATATAATTTTCACGTACGCGCATGTGCAAATGCACTTTGAAGAAAGTATATTAGTATATAACACCCCGATTCAATCAGTTTTTTTGGGGGGTGACTGGTATATCACACCAGTAGAAATTATTTGTTCCAATAACGCTTGTCCCTCTATATACCTGCAGTATTGCCTCAGAACCGCACAGAACTGCCGCACAATACAAATGCACTATAATATACTTTCTAACATAGAAAATGATTATTACAAGTAGGTTACACAAAACATAGACATACACATAAACGGTAATTGAATATACTATGTTAAATAGACCCGGAAAAAGTAAGTAAAAACCCACTCAGTGTACATAGATACACCAAACAACGAGAATGAACTGAGATTAGACGGGTATATAATCAAAAATAAATCCTTTATTAAATAAATAACATACAGACGAGAACGTGAGACAACAGATAAAAATGGCTACATCTGAGGAGGCATATCAGCACAAGTAAAACATAAAGGGGAGGGATGGAGTACAAGAATGGAGGCAAAAAAAGAGAGAACAATACCTCACTAAATTCAGCATGTACTTCTGTAACCACAATTACTCAGTATATAGGGGCAAAAAAAACTTGAAAGTACTAAAGTGCAAGTGAAAATGATAAAACACCACATCAGTAAATGGTTACAGACTACACCGCAACATATGGATGTGTAATAGTTCCAATAGATGTATGGGAACATACAACAGCCAAGAGAAAATTAAAGTGCAAGTGCATAAGGAGTCACTGCATCAATGGTCCAATATCACGATGGAAACTGTGGTGACAACTTAAAACTCCATATACATAAAGATATGGCTCAGGTGCACGGCAACATCCACCTATGGATAACCCAAGTGGGTATAGCTAAGCACTAGAGCCTGTAAACACGTTCCCCAAAATCCACAAGAAAATTGCATATCTACATACCCATGATATGGGGATATACACCTCAGGAGAGCCACATAACCCCGACACGCGTTTCAGCGGATGCCTTCCTCTGGGGGTGAGGCTCTCCTTGTAAATGCGCTTCTTATAAAAGGACCTTACATACCTGTGTCACATATTTAATTAATCTAAGAACGCCCCATTGAAAGCAGGAATATGGGAGGAGGAAATTTAGGGGCGGGCGAAGTGATGCAGCCGGCCGCACACCTCGCCCCACCCACATGACGTGTCAGAGCCGTGATGGCCAATCACGCATTCGGCAGCGCCCAAAAGGAGGCAGGGAGGTGGGCGCGGCCGCCCGATGGCCAGTCACGAGGCCACACACCACTCTCCGCCCACATGATGTGTCGGACACGTGACGGCCAATCACGTGCTCTGACGCGTCGCAGATAGTAAACCACTATTTCTAACATAGAAAGTATATTATAACATTGTACAAGGAAGGCAATCCATTAGAATATACATAAAGATAAAACGTAACATTTAATAATGTTACTAAGAGGGTCTATTCACACGTCCGTAAGTGTTTTGCGGATCCGCAAAACACGGACACCGGCAATTGCGGACAAGAATAGAACATGTTCTATTTTTTTGTGGAAACGGAAGCACGGATGCGGAAGTGCGAATCTGCAAATGCGGATGCGGACAGCACATTCTGGCCCTATTGAAAATGAATAGGTCTTCACCCGTTCCGCAAAATTGTGGAACGGATTCGGACCCATTTTGCGGATGTGCGAATAGAAAAGATATCCCTCAAAATTAAAACAAATTAAATTATTAAAGTTAAGCAAAAAGCATAGATGTGGTAGGCAATAACAAGTGCTTGGTGGCACTAAATCAGAGGCTCGGCAGCACCAAATCAGAAACCATATGTCCTACCACAAGCCGAGGGGTTACAGTGCACATCGATGAATCCCGGAGGGAAAGCAAAAAACATATATTCCTGGGCTAGATGATGATGTGGTATTGAAGGACAGGGTGGGCAAAGAACTGTCCCTGATATTGCCCTACAGGGGGTGCTATTCTGGCCCTGATAGCCTAACCACAGACCTTACCCTATATAAAAATGGCCCTAGCAAACCCCTAGCCCCTAGGCCCCTGACTTCCAGGTGATCACTATATAGATCTATGTGTTTTTGACTCATTATAAAAGTATATTATAAGTATATCGCACCCCTCTGTGTATCACACCCATCGATAGCACACCTATACCAGTCCTTAAAAAGACTTTTGTGGCCCTAATAGCTAATGTTTGTGTTCCCTAACAGCCTGTCCCTGCTCCACACAGCAACCTTCCCCTACACTAGCAAAACACTGAATGTAAAATGGCGGCCAAATCAGGTATATTTATAAAGTTTGTCCATGTGCTTAAACGTCTTAATTGGCTGGCGTGAATATCTCCATATGTTTGCGTGTGGAGCAAATCGTGAACACGCAAAGTTCGCAGCGAAATGACCGCCGGGCGAACCGCAAGGCCATCTCTAATCAGGAGGCTACAGAGTGAATAGGTGACATAGTGTGGATGTGGCGGCAGCACATAGAGTGGAGGTAGGAGCAGCATTAGGAGACCACAGAGTGGCAAGGTGACATAGTTTGGAGGTGGCGGCAGCATCAGGAGGCCACAGAGTGGCAAGGTGACATAGTGTGGAGGTGGAAGCAGCATAAGGAGACCACAGAGTGGCAAAGTGCCATAGTGTGGAGGTGGCAGCAGTATCAGGAGGCCACAGAGTGTAAAGGTGACATAGAGTGGAGGTAGGAGCAGCATGAGGAGACCACAAGGAGGAAAGGTGACATAATGTGCAGGTGGCGGCAGCATTAGGAAGCCACAGAGTGGCAAAGTGCCACTGAGTGGCAGCATCAGGAGGCCACAGAGTGGAAAGGTGATATAGAGTGGAGGTAGGAGCAGCACCAGGAGACCACAGAGTGGAAAGGTGACATAGTGTGGAGGTGGCAGCAGCATGAGGAGACCACAGAGAGGATAGGTGACATAGTATGGAAGTGGCAGCAGCATGAAGAGATCACAGAGTGGCAAGGTGACATAGCTTAGAGGTGGTGGCAGCATCAGAAGGCCACAGAGTGGCAAGGTGACATAGTGTGGGTGTCAATACCAGTATCCGCTGAAGATGGTGGATGAAAGTACAAGCTCTTGGCATCAGATGTGTGGCATCAGGCGGGTGGCAGAATTAGAACAGTAGCTGAGGCAGGTAGCCAGAAGAAACCTTTTGTCAAAGTGTTAGTGTGGCACCATGGGTGATCTAGTCTCATGCATTAGGAATTGGTGGGAAATCATGGCTGATCCACGCCTGATTCATCTTGACAAAGGTCAGTCTCTCCACATTTTGGGTGGACAAGCGAGTTCTCCTTGTGGCAACTATGGCACCCGCCGTACTAAACACCATTCAGATGCCACACTACTGGCAGGACAACTTTTCCAGGTCAAACCCAGCCAGTTGCGGCCACAAATCTAGTTTGGCTGCCCAGTAGTCCAGCGGATCTTCAGTGACGGCTGGCAGGGTGCACTTCAAGCATATCACCACCTGCTGGTTCAGGTTCTGCTCTACGTCTAGCTGCTGGTGAGTAGTTTCTTCACTTACCAGCGACTCTAGACTCAGGCTACTGCTGATGGAGCTGGTACTGCTCCTGCCACTCCACCCCTCCCCAGCAGCCATGGCAGTGGAACGTGATCGCAGAGGGCCCCCCCCCCCAGTCAGACCTGCGAGAGGATAGACGATAGCGCAGATAGGCAGTGGCCAACTGACTATATAGTATTTCTCAATAGTAGTTAAGTTTGTCCTCCCTCTCAGCGGGTGTAAAGAAGGCCCCCATTTTGGACAGGTAGCGAGGGTCCAACAAGGTGGGGAGACAGAAGTCATCCTTCTGCAAAATGGTGACAATCCGGCTGTCACTACCCAAGCAAGTGAGCATGCAGCGGGCCATTTGCGCAAGTGACTCGGAGCGACTCCCTGCCTCCATCTCCACTGCATACTGCCACGGGGTGCCTGGGTCATCTGCCTCGTATTCCTTATCTCTCCCTCTTGCTCCTCCAGCTGCTTCTGCTCCTCCTTTCCTGTCACCTGTGTAGAAAAACCACGAATTTCGCTACACATTGCTTATGCTCCATTGTCCTCCTCCTCCTACAGTTCAACCCCCACAGGGTGAGATGAGGCTGTTCTAACAGCCTGCTCGATGCGGCAGCAGCAGTCACCACCAGTGGCTGGCCCATATGGTGGCATACTACACGGGGTCCGTCAGTGCTTCCGATAGCATGAGACAACCCCATTGAGTACTGGGTTTCCAGGCTGGACACCTGCCGTGAGCTCACTCAGTATGCGTTGGAAATACTGTCTGAGAGGACATTCAGCGTGGCAGGTGGGGTGGTCACTGACAAGCGGACCTGTCTATCCACTGACTCCGTGGACAAACTGACATTTATTAAAATGAACGACTCCTTAGTCAATCCCTCTCCTTGGCTGTCCCTCCCAAACTTTGTTCTTTATTAACCTCTGTATATATTTCTTGATGATTTTAATTATTTATTTAATTCATTATTTATTTATGGATTACATTTTTTAAATATATTTATTTACTAATAACTTTATTTATATACAGTTGTATGCAAAAGTTTGGGCAACCTTGTTAATCGTCATGATTTTCCTGTATAAATAGTTGGTTGTTACGATAAAAAATGTCAGTTAAATATATCATATAGGAGACACACACAGTGATATTTGAGAAGTGAAATGAAGTTTATTGGATTTACAGAAAGTCTGCTATAATTGTTTAAACAAATATAGGCAGGTGCATATATTTGGGCACCACAAAAAAGAAATGAAATCAATATTTTGCAGAAATTACAGCCTCTAAACGCTTCCTGTAGGTTCCAATGAGAGTCTGGATTCTGGTTGAAGGTATTTTGGACCATTCCTCTTTACAAAACATCTTTAGTTCATTCAGGTTTGATGGCTTCCGAGCATGGACAGCTCTCTTTAAGTCACACCACAGATTTTCAATTATATTCAGGTCTGTGGACTGAGATGGCCATTCCAGAATGTTGTACTTGTTCCTCTGCATAAATGCCTTAGTGGATTTTGAGCAGTGTTTAGGGTCGTTGTCTTGTTGAAAGATCCAGCCCCGGCGCAGCCTCAGCTTTGTCACTGATTCCTGGACATTGGTCTCCAGAATCTGCTGATACTGAGTGGAATCCATGCGTCCCTCAACTTTGACAAGATTCTCAGTCCCTGCACTGGCCACACAGCCCCACAGCATGATGGAACCACCACCATATTTTACTGTAGGTAGCAGGTGTTTTTCTTGGAATGCTGTGTTCTTTTTCCTCCATGCATAACGCCCCTTGTTATGGCCAAATAACTAAATTTTAGTTTCATCAGTCCACAGCACCTTATTCCAAAATGAAGCTGGCTTGTCCAAATATGCTTTAGCCCACCTCATGCGGAACTTTTTGTGCTGCAGGCGGAGAAAAGGCTTCCTCTGCATCACTCTTGCATACAGCATCTCCTTGTGTAAAGTGCGCTGAATGTTTGAGCGATGCACAGTGACTCCATCTGCAGCAACAGGATGTTGTAGGTCTTTGATGCTGGTCTGTGGGTTGACTCTAACTGTTCTCACCATTCGTCGCTTCTGTCTATCCGAGATTTTTCTTGGTCTGCCACTTTGAGCCTTAACTTGAACTGAGCCTGTGGTGTTCCATTTCCTCAATATGTTCCTAACTGTGGAAACAGACAGCTGAAATCTCTGAGACAGCTTTCTGTATCCTTCCCCTAAACCATGATGGTGAACAAGTTTTGTCTTCAGGTCATTTGAGAGTTGTTTTGAGACCCCCATGTTGCTACTCTTAAGAGAAAATTAAAAGAGGAGGGAAACTTACAATTGACCCCCTTAAATACTCTTTCTCATAATTGGATTCACCTGTGTATGTAGGCCAGGGGTCACTGAGCTTACCAAGCCAATTTGAGTTCCAATAATTAGTTCTAAAGGTTTTGGAATCAATAAAATGACAACAGTGCCCAAATTTATGCACCTGCCTAATTTTGTTTAAACAATTATAGCACACTTTCTGTAAATCCAATAAACTTCATTTCACTTCTCAAATATCACTGTGTGTGTCTCCTATATGATATATTTAACTGACATTTTTTATCCTAACAACCAACGATTTATACAGGAAAATCATGACGATTAACAAGGTTGCCCAAACTTTCGCATCCCACTGTATTTATGTATTGATGAATATATTTATGTATTTATTAATGATTTTATTTATGTAATTATTTATGTTTGAATTTTTTTTAAAATATATTTACCGTATTTTTTGCCACATAAGACAGACTTTCCCCCCCAAAAGTGTGGGGAGGGGGGATGGCAGTGCATCTTATGGGGCGAATGCTGGCATTTTTACATCGCAGGCTGTGATCTATCAGCCGGGAGGGACGATGGGCTGGAGGCAACTCGTGGAGGGGCCCGGTGCTGTCTCTGTACTCTTACACGGGGCCCCGCACGCACAAGTATTCAGATGTAAACTGTAGGCAATTGATATGTTAATTGTAGGCAATCAATATTTAAACTACAAGGTAGCGCAATCCGCGTACCTTAGTACTCACTATTGAACGCCCGTACTTGCAGACAGGCTGGCCAGTCACTCACTTCCTCACGGTGCATGCTCCGCCCACTTTATTAATGAAGCAGGCGGAGCATGTGCCGTGAGGAAGTGTGTGACTGGCCAGCCTGCCTGCAAGTACGGGCGTTCAATAGTGAATACTAAGGTACGCGGATTGCGCTACCTTGTAGTTTAAATATGGATTGCCTAAAGTTAACATATCAATTGCCTACAGTTTACATCTGAATACTTGTGTGTGAGGGGCCCAGTGTAAGAGTACAGTGTCAGCACTGGGCCCCGCAGTGATTTTAACACCAGTTGCCGACCCCCACTTGTATTAGGGTCACTATTTACTGTACACAGGGACACTGTTATGGGGGATGTCTGTGGATGACACATATATAGCATAAGATGCTATATATGTGTCATCCACAGATCCCGCATAACAGTGCCATCCACAGATACCCCATAACAGTGCCATCCACAGATCCTCCATAACAGTGCCATCCACAGATTCCCCCATAAGTGCCATCCACAGATCCCCTATAACAGTGCTATCCACAGATTCTCCTCATAATAATGCCATCAACATATCCCCCCTATAATAGTGCCATCCACATATCCCCCTTATAATAGTGCCATCCACAGATCCCCCATAACAGTGCGTCATCCACAGATCCCCCATAATAGTGTAATCTACAGACCACCATTAGTTCAAAATCCACCAAAAGCACACCTTTTGGTTCAAAATATTTTTTTTTATTATTTTCCTCCTCAAAAGCCTAGGTGCATCTTATAGGGTGAAAAATACAGTATTTATTTATTCATTGATAACTTTATTTATATATTTCTGTATTGATGAATTTATTATGTATTTATTGATTAATTAATTTATGTATTTATTTATTGATGACTTTATTTATATATTTCTCTATTGTTGAATCTATTTACATATGTTTTGGTGACCAATTTGTTTTTATTTTAAAATCTTTCAGTTTATTTATTTTTTATTTCATTCATTTATTAAACCTCTATTTTATTTATTTATTCATTAATTTAACTAATTGTTGAATTTTTTTTTTTTATATATATATAATAAACTTTAATCCCGTTTGAATAATGGGCACTAGAACAGTAGTACATAAAAATTAGTAGCAACATTATATCTTACATTTCAAGGGACCTTTACTACTTTGGCTTTTTGTGTTAAATAACTCAATTCAATTGATGAATCTTTTCAGCCCTAGTATAGTGTAACCCTTATTCTGTGATCTCTAGACACTGCCCTTTATACATAAACCATATTGGAAAATAGACCTCTAAGATACCAATTGGCAGTGAGGACCCCTCCAGGAGCCAGGGACCGTGACAGAGTCATCACCAAGGGAGGGCAACTGATCCCGGCGGCAGAGTCGGGCACATAGGCGTGCGCACGGGGTGTGCCGTGTGTGCCTGGGCACACCCTAATCACACCCCTCTGCTCCGCCTCCTGTACTGCCGCCTGCCAGCTGCCCCGCACTAGTGTCCGACCGCATAGCTTCATGTCATGTATGAGAGTGACATACATACTGCGTGCTGGTCTGTAGTGTAATCCAGACTCCACCCCCACTGCTCCGCTGTGCTCCTTGTCTCAGTCTCCCGGCGGCGTAACGTCACTCACTCCGATGTCACGCGCCTGCTTCATTAATAAAGTGGGAGGAGCATGCACGTGTGGCGTGACGAAATGAGTGACGTCAAGTTACGCTGCCGCCAGCTGCCAGTGCCTATTTTGAATGTTTGAAGAGCGGGAGCCTGCCTGCCCACGCCCAGTGCCTAACTGCCCCAGTGAATGGATTCTGATCTTGTCTACAGTCTTTTGTGCACTGCCAACAGTCTGCTGCCACTGTCTGTGAAAAAGAAAAACTCAACAACTGATGTGAATTGTAAATACTTACTATCTGGAGTCCTGACTGTCACAGTAAGTTAGTGAAGTGATAGACAGGATTATTAGATAGTAGTAATACTAGTACATACTTTGCACAAGTTTATTATTTACAACTTAAGCTCACTTACATAAGGAACGCAGGGTCCGTCTTACAATAGTTGCCGGCCTCCACCCCCTGTTGGGGGTCAATCACTGTCAGGGACACTGTTATGGGGGGGTACATATCTGTGGATGATCATGACACATATAGCACAAGATGCTGGTGCTGCTATATATGTGTGTCATCCACAGATCCCCCCAGCCCCCCATAACAGTGTCATCCACAGATCCCCCCCGCATCTGTGTCAGATTCCACACAAATGATCATGCCCCCATAACATTGCCATCCACAGATATCCCCTTAACAGTCTATTAAGGGGATATCTGTGGATCACTGTTATGGGGGGATCTGTGGATGAAGCACTGTTAATAACAATGCATCATCCACAGATGCCCCCATAACCGTTTGTCATCCACTGATGCCCATAACCGTGTGTCATCCACTGATGCCCATAACAGTGTGTCATCCAATGATGCCCATAACAGTGTGTTATCCACTGATGCCCACAAAAAGTGTGAAACAACTGAAAATATGTCATATTCTAGGTTCTTCAACGTAGCCACCTTTTGCTTTGATTACTGCTTTGCACACTCTTGGCATTATCTTGATGAGCTTCAATAGGTAGTCATCTGAAATGGTTTTCACTTCACAGGTGTGCCCTGTCAGGTTTAATAAGTGGGATTTCTTGCCTTATAAATAGGGTTGGGACCATCAGTTGTGTTGTGGAGAAGTCAGGTGGATACACAGCTGATAGTCCTACTGAATAGACTGTTAGAATTTGTATTATGGCAAGAAAAAAGCAGCTAAGTAAAGAAAAACGAGTGGCCATCATTACTTTAAGAAATTAAGGTCAGTCAGTCTGAAAAATTGGGAAAACTTTGAAAGTGTCCCCAAGTGCAGTCACAAAAACCATCAAGCGCTACAAAGAAACTGGCTCACATGCGGACCGCCCTAGGAAAGGAAGACCAAGAGTCACCTCTGCTGCGGAGGATAAGTTCATCCGAGTCACCAGCCTCAGAAATCGCAGGTTAACAGCAGCTCAGATTAGAGACCAGGTCAATGCCACACAGAGTTCTAGCAGCAGACACATCTCTAGAACAACTGTTAAGAGGAGACTGTGTGAATCAGGCCTTCATGGTAGAATATCTGCTAGGAAACCACTGCTAAGAACAGGCAACAAGCAGCAGAGACTTGTTTGGGCTAAAGAACACAAGAAATGGAGATTAGACCAGTGGAAATCTGTGCTTTGGTCTGATGAGTCCAAATTTGAGATCTTTAGTTCCAACCACCGTGTCTTTACATGCCTGGTTCCCACCGTGAAGCATGGAGGAGGAGGTGTGATGGTGTAGCGGTGCTTTGCTGGTGACACTGTTGGGGATTTATTCAAAATTGAAGGCATACTGAACCAGCATGGCTACCACAGCATCTTGCAGCGGCATGCTATTCCATCCGGTTGGCGTTTAGTTGGACCATCATTTATTTTTCAACAGGACAATGACCCCAAACACACCTCCAGGCTGTGTAAGGGCTATTTGACCATGAAGGAAAGTGATGGGGTGCTGCGCCAGATGACCTGGCCTCCACAGTCACCGGACCTGAACCCAATCGAGATGGTTTGGAGTGAGCTGGACCGCAGAGTGAAGGCAACAGGACCAACAAGGGCTAAGCATCTCTGGGAACTCGAAGACTGTTGGAAGACCATTTCAGGTGACTACCTCTTGAAGCTCATCGAGAGAATGCCAATAGTGTGCAAAGCAGTAATCAAAGCAAAAGGTGGCTACTTTGAAGAACCTAGAATATGACATATTTTCAGTTGTTTCGCACTTTTTTGTTATGTATATAATTCCACATGTGTTAATTCATAGTTTTGATGCCTTCAGTGTGAATCTACAATTTTCATAGTCATGAAAATAAAGAAAACTCTTTGAATGAGAAGGTGTGTCCAAACTTTTGGTCTGTACTGTATATATACTATATATATATATATATATATATATATATTTTTATTATTTCTTGTGGGCTTTACAATCGGAAAAATGCTTTAAAATAAAAATAGTCAGAATAATATATTGAAATGTGTATGCATGGGAACACATTCATGCTGCCAACAAAGAACATGCTGCTGTCATATATAAGGTGTATAAGTTTTTTTTTCAGGTTGCCCTAGTCTGATGGAGGCCCATTTGTTGGAACATATTCATCCTACAAACAAAGAACTAGCTCCTGTCTGTTCTGACTGAGTTTGGCCAAGCTATGTGTAGTGCTTTGTACTACAGCATTGCCATTTACCTGATGCTGTCTGTCCTGATGTGTTTATCAGAGCTATGTGTGGGCCTTATACTACACAATTACTATTTACCTGCTTATGTTTGTCCTGAGGAGTATGGTGGAGCTATTTACCTGCTGCTGTCTGTCCTGATCCTTACTGCAACCTTATCGGTTGAAATTACTTGAAAACATAACAGTATTAAAAAACGTAACCACACGTTATAACAGGAAAACAATATTTATTTACAAACAGGCCTCTAAGGCAACTTTTTCAACACTTCATGGAGGTCTGACATTTTCTTCATTTTTTTTCCATGCAGCACCTCCATCTTGCACAGCTGCGTCCACATGTCATGCAGCCGTCTCTGTATGTCCTGCATGCCTGCATCATGTTGGGCTTGCAGTTAGGCCATTTTTTTCTGCAATTGAATTAGTACTGTTAGGATAGAAAAAAAGATTAAAAAAATAAGTGCAATTCAGATCAAGACGCATGGATACCAAATTATATTGCTGTGTGAACATATTTACACTCCTGGCGGGGGCTGGTGACAACCTCCTCCTCCTCATCAGGAGCCGGGTGTGTCGTTTTTTGCTTCTGGGAGGGACCAGACTCTGCAACTTCCACCTCCTCACCCACTTCAGGTGGTGTTGTTGGTGCCTCAGGCTCTTGCTGGGAGGGTCCGGCCTGGTCTCCCTCCTCCTCCTCGCCGGACACCACCACCACCTCTATCTCGTCCATCGACGACCTACGACGGACTGTGGGAAGTGGAACCCCTGTAATCACACAATGTTCAGAATTTAGAAAAACAACTCAGAACTATGGTTGGGCGAACCCGAACTATAAAGTTCGGGTTCGTACTGAACTTTACGATTTTTGGACCCCAGACCCGAACCTGAACTTTTCAGTACTTGCGAACTTTTGGTGTTCGGGGAGTTAATGGCGCTTTTTGAAAGGCTGCAGAGCAACCAATCAACAAGCGTTTAACTTGTGTGCCCTTAGAAGCCATCACAGCCATGCCTACTAATGGCATGGCTGTGATTGGCCAGTGCAGCATGTGACTCAGCCTCTATATAAGCTAGAGTCACGTAGCGCTGCTCTGATTAGTGTAGGGATAGGATACTGCTACTGTGAGGAAGAGGATAGGAAAGAATCTTTAATCAGAAGTGCTTGTTAACTCAGCGATCTACATAGATTTTGTTTTGTGGGTGCAGTGCACAATCTTTTTACCCTACCCTGATCCCAGTGACACAGAAAAATTACTTTTATCCGTCTGTTAGTTAGGTGGGCGTCGACGGCCATTTTATGCAAGTTCAGTGCACTAGCACTGCATATGTGCATTTGTGACAGTCAAATAGAAGCTTGAAATACTGCAATTATATTCTGGGTTTAAAAAAGCAACTATTTTTGGTAATACCATACATCTGTGGCCTTTGCAGCACTTGACAGTGTGAAATACAATCTTGAAATACTGCAATAATGCTCTGGGTTTAAAAAAGCAACTATTTTGGCAATACCATACATCTGGGGCCTATGTTGCATTTGTTAGTGTGAAATACAAGTTTGAAATACCGCAATAATAATTTTGGTTTAAAAGGAAAGACAATTTTTTTGGCAATATCCTACATCTGGTGCTTTTGCAGCATTTGTCAGTGTGAAATACAAACTTAAAATTCTGCAATAATTTACTAGGTTGAAAAAAAACACCCATTTTTGGCAATACCCTACATCTGGGACCTATGCTGCATTTGTTAGTGTGAAATACAAGCTTGAAATACTGCAATAATATTATTGGTTTAAAAAAACACCCATTTTGGGCTAAATACTAAATTTGCGGAGAATGAGGAGAGCGTAAAATAAGGGACGTGGCCCCGGTCGTGGTGCTGCTGGTGCAGCTCCTGTTGCAGGGAGAGGACGTGGTCGATCTGTGCCAGCTACACGCACAAATGAAACACCTTCCTCAGGTGTGAGTAGGCGACAGAACCTTCAGCATTATTTGGTCGGGCCTAATGCGGCTCTATGAATATTGAGGCTAGAACAAATACAGGCAATAGTAGATTGGGTTGCTGACAGTGCCTCCAGTTCCTTCACATTGTCTCCCACCCAGTCTCTTGCTGAAAGATCAGAGTTGGCACCTGCAGCCGATGTCCATCAGTCTTTCACCTCACCCCCTTGCAAATCAGCCAAGCAGTCTGAGCCCCAAGTCATGCAGCAGTCTCTTCTGTTTTTTGACAACTCTGCTAGCAGGGTTTCCAAGGGCCATCCACCTAGCCCTGCCCCAGAAGTGGAAGAGAAACCCGGTGAAAGATGATGTGGAGGACGATGAAGTCCTCGACCCCACATGGAATCAAGGTCATGCGAGTGACCTGTCTAGTTCAGAGAAGGAGGCGGTGGTCACACAGAGCCACCAGCACAGCAGAAGAGAGAGCAGGGTGCAAAAGCGGTACGGCCGTCCCCTAGACAGTATGCCTGCTACTGCCCAACGCAGCAAGGGACTGAGCACACCAAAGCCAGCTCCAAGGAGTTCCCTGGCGTGGCAGTTCTTCAGACAATGTGCTGACGACGAGACACAAGTGGTTTGCACGCTGTGCAATCAGAGCCTGAAGCGAGGCATAAACGTTCTCAACCAGAGCAGAATCTGCATGACCAGGCATCTAAGTGCAAAGCATAAGCTGCAGTGGAGTAGACACCTCAAAAACCAAGAAAGGTCTCTGGCTCCTCCCGATTCCTGTTCTGCTGCAGTCTCGGCACCTGCCACCCGGCAAACAGAGGATCTGCCAGCAACACCACCACCTGGGTCCCACAGAAGCGTTCAGCTCTCCATCTCCCAAACACTGGAGCGGAAGAGGAAGTACCCCCTACCCACTCGCGATCCCTGGCCCTGAATGCCAGCATTTCAAAATGCTCACCTTGCGACGTGCCCACAAGGTGGAGCTCCACCTTGCACATCCTGGCCAGACTGTGCGAGCAGCAGCAGGCTATAGTGGAGTTTCAGCTGCAGCACGCATGGGTGAGTCGCTCTGCGGAACAGCACCACTTCATTACCAATGACTGGGCCTCCATGTGAGACCTGTGTTACTTGCTGCGCTGTTTTAAGTACTCCACCAACATGGCCAGTGACGATAATGCCGTTCTCAGCGTTACTCTCCCACTTCTATGCCTCCTTGAAAAAACGCTGCTGGCAATGATGGAAGATGATGTGGCACAGGAGGAGGAGGAAGAGGGATCATTTCATAGGGTTTCCGGCCAGTCATTCACAAGTGGCTTCGAGAGTGGGTTCCTGCACCCACAAAAGCCAGGTACACAATTGTCCAGCCAGGGCACAGTTCTGGAGGATGACGAGGTGGAGGATGAGGAGGAACCGTGTTCACAGCAGGGTGGCACCCAAACCAGCTCATGGCCATCACTGGTGCATGGCTGGGGGATATAGAGGACACAGACTATACACCTCCCACATAGGACAGCTTTTCGTTGCCTCTGGGCAGCCTGGCACACATGACCGATTGCAGAGTCTCCGCAACGACCGCCGAGTTGCCCACATTCTAACTTGTGCTGATTACTGGGTGGCTACGCTGCTGGATAACCATTACAAGGACAACGTACCGTCCTTAATTCCGTCACTGGAGCGTGATCATAAGATGCACGAGTACAAGCGCACGCTGGTAGACGTGCTGCTGGTGGCATTCCCACCTGACCGCGGGGGCACAGTGGAAGCATAATCAAAGACAGAGGAGGAGGAAGAGGTTGCCAACGCAGCTGGGGAACCATCAGCACCTCAGAAGGCAGGGTTAACATAGCCGAAATGTGGAAAAACTTTGTCAGCATGCCACAACAACCAGCACCACCAGCTGATATGGAGCATCTTAGCAGGAGGCAGCATATCACCAACATGGTGGAGCAGTATATGTGCACACGCCTACACGTACTGATTGGTGGGTCTGCACCTTCAACTTCTGGGTCTCCAAATTGGGCACATGGCCTGAGCTTGCCCTTTACGCCTTGGAGGTGCTGGCCTGCCCTGCAGCTAGTGTATTGTCTGAACGTGTGTTTAGAGCACGCCAGGGGGCGTTATCACAGACAAGCGCAGCCGCCTGTGCTCAGCCAATGTGGAAAAGCTCACGTTCATTAAAATGAACCAGGCATGGATCCCACAGGACTTGTCTGTACCTTGTGCAGAATAGACATGTATACCACACTTACCCAGCCATTGTTATACTACAGCGCAATTGCTCATTGTTGTATTTTTGATATTTCCCACTCTTTTGGGGTGTACCCTAATAAAAAAAAAAAAAAAAAAAAAAAATTTAAACCAAAAACCAGTGTTGGTTACCTCGTCCTCCTCCACCGCCGCTTCCATCTACACCCCTACGTCCACCGCCTCCTCAAGCTCCTACTCCATATGGACCTCCACCTCATACATCAAGATGATTTTTTTTAATTTGTACGTATTTTATTTTATGTCATTTTAATAATTTGTCTGTTAAATTTTTAGGTGAAATCTACCAATTTCTGGGTGTGATATACCACTGCTCTTCCTAGTAGACAGGTAAAAAAAAAAATCACTAATTTTTCTTTTACATTTTTGGGTGAAATTCACAAATTTCTGGCTGTGATATACCACTGCTCTACCTAGTAGACAAGTAAAAAAGAAATTCCCTTATTTGTCTGTTACATTTTCAGGGTGAAATTCACCAATATTTTGGTGATATACCACTGTTATACCTTGTAGACATGTAAAAAATAATTCACTAATTTGTCTGTTACATTTTTGGGTGACATTCAACAATTTTTGGCTGTGATAGACCCCTGCTCTACCTAGTAGACAGGTTGATAAATTTCACAAATTTTTCTGTTACATTCTTGTCTTGGGTTGACATTTTAAATGTTTTGCCATGAATAAACCCCTGTTTTGCATAGGTGACAGGGACCGAATTTTTTAAAAATAATCTGCTCCATTGGTGGGTGACATCAACACATTTCTGGCGATGAAAAACCCCTGCTCTGCATAGTTGACAGGGACTTAAATTTCTAAAATTCATCTTTAATTGGCCCTTTCATTTGATCCTTCTGCTTTAATAACTTGTCCCACATTTAATAACTTGTCCCACATTTCACCACAGAAACAGTGAGATACAGCAGTGTTCCGATCAAAAGCCACAGGTACAGACTGCATCTGCTTTGTATCCAATTCAAGCAAGGTACCTTGCATTTTTTCCTCCTGGCACCACAAAAAAATACAAGATATAGGTAAGCTTACCACCCAGTCATTTCACGTGGGATGCCACGAACGGACACTTAACCTGTAAATGTGAGTACCATAGACTCCATCTGCATTTACATTTTGAAATTATATTCTGACTTATGAATTCACATCGTAGCAGCACATGAATATCATTCATCAAGAATATCTCAGTGTAATATGCGGCAATTAGCAATACAAAACCAAAAAGGTATATTTGCTAGAGAGACCTCCTAGAAAGGAAACAGATGAAGTTGTATCAGATTTTTGGATAAGATCCATATGAGTGGCAGAGCCCTGCATATTGCTGTTCACCTTTGACTACATTATGTACCTTTAAATATCATATCAAGTTGTTACAATCTGTTCACTTTTTTAATATATATATATATAGATCCTATTCCCCCCCCCCCTTTTTTTCATTTTTTTTTCACGATTTTCTTCTTTTCACTAGTTCTGGAATATACCAATTCCATCTACTACTTTTAAAAAAGACACACCCGATTTATGTATCATCCAGTTCACTCACTAGTGGCACCAGGAAAGCTGGTTGTAATTCTATAACAATCTGCTGCGCAGATCTTTTCAATACACCACTACAGGTGTTATACAATATTTGGACTAACCTCATCACAGGTTTTCTACAGTATATCAGCTGACCTGACATTTGAAACAGCATCCCATTGATCAAGTATATCAACCTCACCTTTTAGAACATTTTTATTGAGTATTTACAGAGCAGTTTTTTATGATATTACATTGTAGGCTGCGAGAGCTCCGCAGCTTAAATTTTAATTTCGAATTTTAAATTTAATCTTAAGTAAGGACCGTGACTACTATAGCCACATTGTTTGATTTTTATCATTATTAATTGGTTTTATAACCATACTGCTCATATATTGCTATACGTTTGCGGTGGGTGGAGGGTTTTTCTTTGTGGCGCTGTGCGCTTCTTGCGGGGTGTTTGTGGTGGTCTGCGGGGAGGCGCCTGTTGGTGTGTGGTCTGTGCGGCGGCGGCCCTGCGGGTGTTCTCCGGCTGGTGGCACGCGCTCCAGAGCGCTCACCCATCATGTACACCATCAAATACTCATCTAGCACCCTCCTCAGTCTAAGGAATACCGCCACACTACTACCAACCACTTCCCAAACAATACTACGAAAGAACAACTTGTAAGAACTAACCTGAAATTACCGATCCAAAACAGGACCATACCACTTCCAGCACAACACCTGTCATGCGCCCTAATTAATACCAGATCAGCAGTGAAGCACAAACACGAAATCCACGACTTCATCACTCAAAACAACACGGACTGTCTCTTTATCATAGAAAGCTGGCTAACGCCAGACTGTAACACCATCTTAGAAGAACTAGTCCCGAAGAACTACTCCATCCTAACTGAGCACAGAGTCGGTCAAAGAGTAAGCGGCCTAGCGGTGATTTATAAATCCCATCTTATCCTCACCAAACCAACTGTACAGAGCACATTCCCATTTATGGAAACACTCACACTTCAACTCCAAACAACACCCCAGGACACCATCCACATATTACTATGCTACAGAGCACCGGGACCAAAGACACACCTCCTCACATCCCTCACGGAATTCATCTCTTCACTCCCTTTTTTAAACCAAAAACCTCGTGCTACTCGGGGACTTCAACCTCTGGCCCAACTCCTCCCAGGATCCCATCACCACTGTCTGCATCAGCCAACTGGAAACACTAGGTTTGCAACAACTGATAAGGGCTCCCACACATGTTTCGGGCCACACTCTTGACCTCATCTTCAAACAAAATATCGACATCAACATACTGGACAACATGCCACTGCCATGGACGGACCACCACGCCATCAAATTCAAAATAACCACTGACACCATTTGCCAAAAACCTACACACTTAAAAACTACACACTGGACAAGATCACAAAATAAATTATACTCACAACTTTTCAAAACCACACTTTGTAACAAAATAGCTGTGCTAACACAAAATTGCGCAACTGAAGACACACTCAACACCCTTAATACAGCACTATTACAGACAGCAGACACAGTCGCACCAATACGTAGAGCACCCACCCACAAAAATAATTCTGGTTGGTTCAGGGCGTGGTGAAACACGTGTCGAGGTTGAAGCAGTGGGGGAACCGTGTCACCATTTATCAGCAGCAACATGGGTAGGTAACATGGTATCTGGATTAGGGTGGGACTAGTGGCTTGCAGTTATTGTTATATGCCATCTTTATGAGTAGTATTGCACTGTCCATTTATATACCCTACAGCATCCATTGGTTGGACGCTGTGAATAAGAGCCAGGTAGTTGTTCAATACCAGGGAACAGTAATTGCACCCGCAACTACTCCAATATTCACAGCTTCTGTCAATTGTCTGTTACCTGCTGTATATGGTCACATTATCCCCCATTGTGATTCTCCACATTGTAGAGCCCTTTTGTGGCCCAGTCTCCATGTTCTGTCCCTTTTGAGTCTCACTTGTAATGATCATGTAATTTATATTGAATAAAATGAGATTTTTTTACCTTGTTAAATCCTTGCTCTTTTTTTGTACATGGTTCAACGACTACCTTACTTCACTGAAACAAGAACGCAGAAGAGCTGAAGGAGCCTGGAGAAGGAACCCAACAATGGAATACCACACAAATTACAAATCACTCACTAAAAAATACCGCAAAGCCATCTTCACAGCAAAAAAAATATTTTTCTAACACCATTTCAAAAGCCATAAACCGTCCCCGTGAACTCTT
The DNA here is from genome assembly GCF_014858855.1 of Bufo gargarizans. Classification (NCBI taxonomy): domain Eukaryota; kingdom Metazoa; phylum Chordata; class Amphibia; order Anura; family Bufonidae; genus Bufo; species Bufo gargarizans. The sequence goes on along the minus strand of NC_058082.1, from coordinate 542,396,922 downwards.
CAAACTAGTCGCTCAGACTATGAACCCTAACTGTTTAGAGCCTCCAGCACACGAAACACAAGAATTCTGCAATGAGCTATCTGACTTCTTTATTAACAAAATCACAAACATTCGAGAAATAGTCCAACAGAACATAGCAAGCAACACTTTTCGGCCAGGGCAAGAAGACAAAAATCACACAAATACTTTACAATCACCGAGATTTACTCTGGTCCTAATCACCATTGACAACACTAAAACCATCATCAGAAGCCTTTGAGACAGCACATCCCCAAATGACATTATTCCCACAAAACTTTTGAAAGAATGCACCGACATTCTGGCACCCACCATAACACACCTTATAAACCAGTCATTCAAAGAAGGAATAGTCCCGATCGACCTCAAGCAAGGCATAATCAAACCCCTCCTAAAGAAGCCCAATCATGACCCCAAAGACCCAAATTACCGCAGACCGATTACAAGCCTCAACACCATCTCCAAGATTATCGAGAAAGCAGTAGTACAACAGCTACAACCCCATTTGGACACTCACAAACTCTTGTACCCACTTCAATCTGGATTCCGCCCTGGCCACGGGACAGAAACGGCGCTTCTCAAAATCTGGGATGATGCCCTCGAAGCAGCAGATGAAGGAGAATCATGCCTCCTGGTGCTGCTGGACCTCAGCACAGCTTTTGACACAGTAAATCATCAAACCCTGCTCACTCGTCTCACAGAAGTAGCCGGAGTCGCAGACTCGGATCTACCCTGGTTCGCATGCTTCTTGGAGAACCGATCCCAGAAAGTGAAACTAGGAGCCTTCACCTCAGAAGCACGTAAAATCACATGCGGAGTCCCTCAAGGATCACCCGTGTCGCCTGTGCTCTTCAACATCGACCACTCCTCAAAATCATCAGCAACCAGAATCTGCTCTATCTTTCCTACGCTGATGACACCCAACTTTATTTACGCATTACCAACAAAAAAGAAGAAATACCATGCCCTGGAAATCTGCCTCTCATTGATTGACGAGTGGATGACTGAGAGCTCTCTCAAACTCAATGGTTCCAAAACAGATCTCCTCTTCCTTCATGCAAACTGAAACAAAAACTCTAGCATGACATGCACGCCACCCACCATCCTCGGACAAACCATTACTCCCAGCACCAAAGTCAAAAACCTCGGAGTCATCTTTGACTCAGACATGACAATGGATGCACAAATAGGATCAGTAGTCAGTGGATCCCATCATCTTCTTCGCCTGCTGCACAGACTCATTCCCTTCATCCCTGAAGGAGACGCAGCAGCAGTAGTTGGAATAACCATCAATTCCTGACTGGACTACGCAAACTCCCTCTATCTAGGACTTCCCAAATATCAAATTTCACGTTTACAAGTTGTCCAGAACACAGCCGCCAGACTGATAACTGGAAAAAAAAACTGGGAATCTATTACTTCGCCCTTGAAGACCCTCCATTGGCTACTCGTGAAGGATCGGATCAAATTCAAAACCCTCTGCCACATAAATGTACACAAGGGAAAGCACCCCAATACCTCTGCGAAAAAATAAAGCACTACACCCCAGGTCGCCTCCTCCAGTCAGCTAACCAGAACCTTCTCCATATCCCCAAGACCCGCTACAAATCAAAAGGCGAACGAAGGTTCACAGTCCAAGGACCCCGGCTATGGAACATTCTAATCTGCTCAGAAGAAAACCATCTAGCCTTCAGGAAGAAGCTCAAGATCCACCTCTTCTGAAAGCACAGGCGGTCAAGGGCTGCAAAAGCGCCTTGAGGCGATTTAGTTTGCAATTGTAGCGCTATATAAGTTATTCATTCATTCATCCCATTGCAGCCATTGAGCTCCCTGGGATGAGGTCTCCCTTTCTCACGCTCCCTCTCCTGTGTGGAACCCTAATTCGCCGATAACCGTGATCAACATGGTAGGCTCAGAAAAGAACATCGAAAGTTGATAGAGAAGATATCCAAATGGATCGTGGACGTCACAGGGACGTGCAATCAGGCAGAAGTTATCTATAGTCAACACAGTTAGAACAGTTTTTATTTTAAAAAAATTACGGTGTTCATCTGAGGGGTTAGGTCATGTGATATTTTTATAGAGCTGGTCGATACGGATGCGGCGATACCTAATATGTAAACTTTTTTTATTTATGTAAGTTTTACACAATAACAGCTTTTAAAAAAAAAAGAAATTATGTTTTAGTGTCTCCATATTCTGAGCCATAGTTTTTTTTATTTTTTGGGCGATTGTCTCAGGTAGGGGCTCATTTTTTGCGGGATGAGACGGTTAGATTGGTACTATTTTGGTGGGCAAATGCCTTTTTGATCGCTTGCTGTTGTACTTTTTGTGATGTAAGGTGACCCAAAAATTGTTTATTTAGCACAGTTAAAATGTTTTATTTTTTACGGTGTTCATCTGAGGGGTTAGGTCATGTGATATGTTTATAGAGCCGGTTGATACGGACGCGGAGATACCTAATATGTATACTTTTTTTCCCCCCCTATTTTTTACCTATTTTTTTAAACTTTATTTGGGGAAAATGACGTGTTTGCTTATTTTTAATGAACATTTTAATTTTTTGGGGGTAAACTTTATTTTTCAGCTTTTTTTTCACTTTTTGGGGTCCAATTCTTTACAATGCATTCCAATACTTCTGTATTGGAATGCATTGGCTGTATGAGTAATACTGTGTGTATTACTCATACAGCTTCTGGCCTGTGAGATCCAGGGGGCTGGATCTCACAGGCTCGTCACCGGAAAGCAGCGCAGATGCCTAAGGAAGGCATCGCACTGCCTTCCATGCCATCAGGTCCCCACTACAGCCCCATGGGGACCCGATGGCACCACCGCCGCACCAGGTAAGAGCCACAAACCGCAAGTCTGAATTGACCTGCGGTTTGCGGCGATCGCTGACATGGGGGGTCTTGGGACCCCCCGCGCATTTAGCCGAGGTGCCTGCTCAATGATTTGAGCAGGCATCGGGTTCCTATACATGACGTACCGGTATGTCATGGGTCCTTAAGGAATCAGGAACCATGCCGTACTGGTACGTTATGGGTCCCTAAGGGGTTAGAATCCTGTATTGTTATTTATCGTCACTAGTGTGGAAGTGAGTAATAGCCGCACACCCCCTCCTTTCCTTCAATTCTTCCGTTTTAGTAGCTTCTCCCACATTTCCGCTCAATCACAATTAAATTTCATCCATTGATCTCCCTTTGATGTGCTATCCCTTTCTCACGCTCTCCCTCTCCATCGTGGAACTCTGATTCGCTGCTAATCGTGATCAACATGGTAGGCGCAGAAACGAACATCGAAAGTTGATAGAGCAGATATCCAATTGGATCGTGAACATGGTGGGGCAGTATGTGTGCACACGGCTACAAGAACTGACTGATGGGTCTGCTCCCTGCAACTTCTGGGTTTCCAAATTGGGCACATGGCCTAAACTTGCCCTTTACGCCTTGACGGTGCTGGCCTGCCCTGCAGCCAGTGTATTGTCTGAACGTGTGTTTAGCACCACTGCAGGGGATAATCACAGGCTATATTTCCCAATGTTTTGGGGTGTACCCTAATTTAAAAAATAAAAATAAATTTAAAACCAAAAAGCAGTGTAGGCTACCTCCTCCTCCTCCACCACTGCTTCCACATACACTGCCACATCCACCGCCTCTTCAACCTCCTACTCCATATGGACCTCGTCCTCCTAGATCAAGATTTTTTTTTTATTGTTGTGTATTTTATGTTATTTAAAGTCATTTCCCTAACCACATTTGTTTGCAGAGCACTTGCCATGCTCTTAATCTCATTTTGCTGGCATTTGCAGCCCTCTAGCCCTTTCCATGACATTTTTTGAGCCATTTTAGTGCTCAAAAGTTCAGGTCCCCATTGACTTCAATGGGGTTCGGGTTCGGGGTCAAGTTTTGGTCAAGTTCGGATCCCGTCGAACCTGAACATCAAGTTGTCCGCTCAACTCTAACAATGACAAATATAGCTCAAGGTAAACACATGGTTGACATTCTTAACAAACAGCGTGATTAAAAACACAATGCACCGTCACATGTGTTGTGCTTTTTTATATTAGAAAGCTCCTAAAATAATTATGCTTGAATAAAAGTCTCTTTATATCATCAAGAAAGTGAGTGCTAGTCCTTCTTTGCTAAAACACAATTTTTATGGATACCTGCTTGGCTAAACATTATCATCATTGCGCCTCTTGAGCCGGGCTACACACAGCCAGAGCACAGACCGGAAGAGGTCTGTGACTGTTTAATGACAGTTGCATGGATGTAAGTATGTGATTTATTATTTTTATTTGGCAGCATGCTGTTGGGCCAATATTGAGGGGGGGGGGCTAAAAAGGGGAATTGTTGTTCTGGCACACATTATAAGGGGGCCACTGAAAGGACATTCATTCTACTGACACATATGCGTTTTTTTGTATTGGCACACATTGTAAGGGGGGTATTTTTTGTACTGGCACACATTTTTTATACAAGCACAGATTGTAAGGCGTAATTTTTCGTACTGGCACATATTCTTTTTTTTTCTACTGGCACACATCATAGGGGAATTATTAGTACTGGAGGCATTATGGTGGGTATTATTACTTCTGGGGCACAATGAGGGCATTATGACTATTGGGAGCACTGTTAACACTAAGTGCACTAAGTGACAGATAATTATTACTATTGGTGGGAGTTTTGGGAGCACTGTTACAGTGGGGGGCACTCTGGCACAGTATCAGCTTAGCACAATGATGGACAAGTTTGTCATACTCTGCAGAGACAAGAGATGGCTTGAAGAAATCATCATAGCGGGGAAAGCTTCGCGAATGCGGATAAACAGCCAAAAGTCTAACTATTAAAATATGGCAAAAGCTGAGGCTGATGACAGAGAAGAATTATGTTATAACTGGTATAACAATGCAATTCGTGTAGTAAAATGTTTTCTAACTAAGCAGTTTCATGCAGTAATGTGTTCGCTAAAATGGATATAACAATGCAATTGTGAAATGTCTTTGAACTATGTGTTCAATATCACAGTTATGCAAATAGAATTATTGCAGCATTGCTTTGGCTGTAACTACCTGTTAACTTGCAGCAATTTTCAGTGTACCTAATAATATGCCTCTGGTAGAGATGGCCTTGCAGTTCGCTCGGCAGTCGTTCGCTGCGAACTTTGCTCGTTCGTGGTTCGCCGAACGGGCAAACATATGGCGATGTCCGCCGGCGTCATATTTTTTTACATTGGAAGAACTTTGACCCATGACACATCCTTCATGTGGTGCAGAACAGCCAATTAAGACTTTAGCACATGGATATACCCCATACCTTATAAATAAACCCAATATGGCTGCCATTTTACATTCAGTCTTTTGCCAGTGCAGGGAGAGGTTGCTGTGTGGAGCAGGGACAGACTGTTAGGGACACAAATCGCTAGCTAATAGGGCAAAAGTCTTTTTAAGGACTGGTATAGGTGTGTTATCGATAGGTGTGACTTACAGAGGGGTGTGATATAGCTAACATAGAAAGTATATTATAGTACATTTGCATTGTGCAGCAGTTGTGTGCGATACTGCAGCTATACAGAGGAGCAAACGCTCTTGGAACCAATAATTTCAACTGGTGTGATATACCAGTTGCCCCCCAAAAAAAGTAATTGAGGCAGGGGTGTGATATACCATTAATATACTATCTATATAGTGCATTTGGGTAGTGCAGCATTTGTTTGCGGTTCTGCTGCGTTACCGCAGCTACACAGAGTGACAAACGCTATTGGAACAAATCATTTCAACTGGTGTGATATACCAGTTGCCCCCCCAAAAAGTAATTGAGGCAGGGGTGTGATATACCAACAATAGACTTTCAATATAGTGCATTTGGGTAGTGCAGCATTTGTTTGCGGTTCTGCTGAGTTACCGCAGCTACACAGATACACAGAGTAACAAACGCTATTGGAACAAATAATTTGAACTGGTGTGATATACTAATTGCCCCTCAAAAAGGTAATCAAGGCAGGGGTGTTATATACCAATAATATACTATCTATATAGTGCATTTGGGTAGTGCAGCATTTGTTTGTGGCTCTGCTGCGTTACCGCAGCTACACAGAGTGACAAACGCTATTGGAACAAATCATTTCAACTGGTGTGATATACCAGTTGCCCCCCCAAAAAAAGTAATTGAGGCAGGGGTGTGATATACCAACAATAGACTTTCAATATAGTGCATTTGGGTAGTGCAGCATTTGCTTGCGGTTCTGCTGCGTTACCGCAGCTACACAGAGTGACAAACGCTATTGGAACAAATATTTTCAACTGGTGTGATATACCAGTTCCCCCCAAAAAAACTGATTGAGGCAGGGGTGTGATATACCAATAATATGCTTTTTATATAAGGCAGGCCATTCCAGGAGGGTGGTAGGGGTCGGGCAGGTTCTCCAGGCCGGAGCCTAAGTGGGAAGTTGCTGAAGGTGCTTGTGATTATGTTAAAGAACACACCATATTTAGTTGAGTGTCTCACTCTGCCTTCCGCTTCTGCACCTTCCTCATCCTCTCTATCTGCACCCTCTTCACTCTCTGCTGTGTGCACCCCCAAAAACACCACCACCAACATATCCCCTCCACTCGAGTCAGAGGAATTCGTTACGCAACCATTCCAAGACCTTACCGATGCGCAGCCATTCTTGACATCGAATCAGTAAGAGGAGGTATCAACGGTCGCCACCCAGCATTCTGACGACAGTACCCAGATCAGCCCAAGGAGGGTGGCCCCGCTGTTGCTGCCTACTCCGAGATCTGTAATGTCAGTGTGGTGAAGGTGACGATCATGACGTGTTGATGGACGTCACGTGGGTGCCCACAAGAGAGGAAGAGGAGAAGAGTTAAGAGGGAGAGACGGAGCAGCAGATAGGGAGGAGATGGAGGAGAAAGAGGCAGAACTTACAGTGCACAGGAGGCAAAAAGCAGACGGCTAATGTATTTGGAGCGAGCCATCCACCCTATACGGTCACATCTGGTGCTCCCAGGAGGCCGGCACATGGCTCCGCAGTGTGGGCTTTTTTTAACGTGTCCGCTGCTAGAGGTGAATCTGCAATAGCTGTTTGCGCCTCATGTATACAATAACTATTACTAACTGTGAGTAACTGTCTCCCTGCGTACACTCTACACGTTTCGCTGGAAAGCTCATCAGGAGTGACCGAAACATACAGACTAACAGACACACAACATGAACGCCAACCACCTCGTGTGATGAGGCGGCGGCAATACCTAATACGGACTCGGCAATACTTAATATGTATACTTTTCTTATTGTTCACAATTTTTTTATTACTTAATTTTGGGGAAATAACTTTTTTTTTTAACTTGAAACTTTAATATTTTTTATTATGCAAAACTTTATTTGAACTTTTTTGTTAATTTTTTTATTTTTTCCCCACAACTTTTGGGAGTACAATGCATTACAATACTTCTGTAATATACCAGTGTAATACACTTACAGCTTTCCTGTAAATCCTTAAAATCTTCTCAATAATATCTTATTATTATTTTTATAATCTGCTTATAATGTCCCTATTACACTATATTAGTGGCTTGTGCCTGTTGTTGCTTGTTGTCAGATACTGCCATATGTCACTCTTTGAGATCAGAAGCCGATCACAGATTGACGTTTTATGAAGTTCTCAGCAAAACAAAACGTCCTTAATTCTGCCCCTGATTGGCTGATTCACTGGTGTGATAGAACATGGCTGTTGCAGACACAACTATTAGATACAGTGAGGGACAGTGTGAGGGACTGGGGTGATATATTTAGTTAGGTTAGTTTGAATTACTTAATAGAAGGACAGGTTTTATAATTAGGGACATGATAGGGTGAATTAGTTTATTCTGTTTATAATGGGGTTTGCGCTGTTCACATCCATACAGACTGCTGCACTGCACTTTATTTTTTGAAGAGATAATGCTCTCTCTATGCACAGTAGCCAGCTAGCAGAGCAATTAACAAAAAAAAAAAAAAAAACTAACTCTACTGGCTGATGATATTTTAAAGCATCATAGTTGTACTGGACACAGTGCAATCATGCATTTTTTCAATAAATATGGTGCAAATTGTCTACAGTTAATAAGTGTATTAATAAGCATATTTCACTGCATACCAGCTGCTGGTCCCAAAAAGGTCAGTGGTTGAATCCCGTGTTCAGAACAAGCCACTGCTTTCTCCAGTACTTCTGTATGTGTATAAACACTGGCAGTCATGTGCCCTTAACCACTTGCTTACTGCCGCACAACTTTATACGTCATGGTGGTAAGCTCTTACACGTAACCTGACATATAAATGCGTCAAGTTACGTTGCAATTTTCCAATGCCCATTGTGCTGCAGATCGTTGTGGCCATGCTGTCATTAGACAACTGCAGTCACAGTAAGTAAACCTGAAATCAGCCAAAGTGGTATCACTGTTTGGCATTGTTGTAGCAGGGTGCTACAATGATCCACGCAGTGTGAAGTGAAAAAGTTGGCAGAGAAGTGCTTGTCTTGATGTGAGAGTGCCCCCTGCTGGCTATAAAATGAATTGTGAGCCTGCTCTCTCTGAATTAACTCATTCCTGCCCTGTCAGTGGTAGGAATGGGTTAGTCCACTTTATTCATAAAAAAACAAATAATAATACATAAATAAAAAGTTAACAATATTAAATAAATAAAATTAATAAAAAATTATTTCAAATGAATAAAAAATGAACGTGAAATAAATAAAATAAGAATATAAAAAAGTTATAGCTACAGTTAGTAACATATAGTTATAGTTTAAGGGCAGCGATAATGTAACGCCTGTAGGTAAGGACAGACATGGACAGTGAGCCCTAACCTAGAACCCAGACCACTTTTCCTACCTGCTTGCAGTGCAAGCCCTAGGTAGCAAGACCGTAAATGATTGACAGTCCATATGCTACTTGTGTGCAGAGACAGACAAAACAACACAAAAAACAGGCTCGTACGTAAATGTGTCAGAACAAGACAATCTATGCAGTACCAAACATCAGACAGAGAGTGGTCAGATGACAAGTCGGGGTCAGAGGAACAAGCAATTCAATACACACAGAAACCAGGAACAGAGCTAGTGATTAAGAGAGTATCACTGGCACATGGCCAGAAAGGGGTTTAAATAAAACACAGAGTTCCAGGATCAGAACCTGAAAGTTCATGCGCTCCATTAGTCAGAACACTAGCAACCATCAACAGAGCAGCCGAGCAATCCGCCCACTGCTATTCTCCTCCAGCACATGCCGGCTGTGGGGAGAAAGAGCATTGAATCCTGTTGCTAAGTATGCTGTTGTCTCACCAGAGAATGTTGTTTATCAGCTCATCTCTCCCAAGCCAGTCGCGCTGATGCTTTACATCTCGCCGCTAGAACCTGGACAGGTACGTTTTTGACACACATACATACATTTTTCCCCTTTTTTCATTCATAAAAAATGAAATAAATAAAAAATATTTATTAGTTTTAGCAATAGTACAGCAGACTTTGTATATAAAAATATACTAACATATGATATCTCAAATAATCTAGATTCGTTGCAGCTATATTGAGCACGCATATTGTTTTCGTTTATAAGAAAAAAAATGCAAAAATAAAAAAAGCCAAAAGCCTAATTTCTCTAAGAATACTTTTGGGGGGGAAGGGAACAACATAAAAAAGTCACTTTGAAGGAGCTTTTAATGCTTTAGCACTGTTCCACGTCTGTACTGGCATTATGTTCCATAGAATCAGCAATAGAAAAATAAGCCACCAAAATCCAAAATGCGGTCTAGTCCATTGAAGTATTGTGGTGGGCCCAGCTCTAGATAAATTGCACAAATAGCATCCATTTTCATGGTACAAACGTACAGTAATGGTTTTAGAAATGTTTTGTCTTGAAACCCGCCCGATCACCATGACGTAATAGTATGTCCAAATGCGGGAAGTCACTTGCCGCCATGACGTACTATTACGTTATGTGTCGGGAAGGGGTTCATATACTGTTCGTCCATATATTTACTAGAGATAACCTATAATAGAATTTTATTAGGTATTATAGTTAAGAAGTATCAATGAGTTTACAGTATATATTAAAAGCAATATCCTAATTAACAACAGCAATAAAAATAATAATGACAGTAACAACAGCACTTTCATCTATGTGGAAATAGGAACAAGAAACATATTTGGCTAACTAAATGGCAGGACTTCCAGTCAGTGTTCTTTAATAATGCTTCTAAAGCTTGAGCAGTACTCCTACATTCTACTTTGCCGACAGGGAATCATTAATGCTGAACAAACAACATCTATATACTTAATTGTTTTTATTGAAATAAACACTTTATATAACCTCCTGCTGCTAAGTGAATGTGTACTTGTATAGTCGAGATTCCCTCCCCCTTTAATTACTCAGCTGGAAGCAGATGAAAGCTTAAAAGGTACTTCTTCCACTTCTGACCCAGTAAAAACATAGGATCAATTTGTTCCATTTTCCCTGAGGAGATTGTCCTATATTTTTGTTTATAGCTGAAGCTGTGATCATAATCCAGTCATGCACAAGTTTAGAAAATAAAAATGAGACTGTGATACCATCTATATATACAAAATATCTATCTGACTTTAAGTCTCATTTTTAGCATGAATAAATTGTTCTAAAAAGTTCCTGTGTCTTATAGTCTACATTCAACGTGGTTCTGTATTGCCAGACCCCCTGACTGCATCGTTAATGATCTCTTCGCAGTGGCGTATTACAATAGGGGCGTTCGGGTTGGCAACCACAGGCCCAGTACCGCTGGGGGGCCCAACGGCGACCCGAACGCCCACATACTGAGGCGGGGCAAGCGAGCGCATAGTTCCCTGCCCCGCCACTGATCACCAGCAAAGGCTTCAGGCCTAGTAGGTCTGAGGCCTATGCAGTAGTGAAATCCTGGCGCAGGCGGGCGTGATGATGTATTCTCCTACATGTCATTTTTATTATAATTATATATATTTTACATTTGATGACCAAATTTTTCAGTTTAGGACCCAATTTGGGGTAATATGGCTTAGGAAGAGACTGTGGCGCTCACAAAGCACTGCAGCCTCTTCATACAAAAAACAAAAACAAAACTGAAATGGAGGGAGAGGCCAAGTTGGGTAGCCCTGGGCCTATCATGCACTTAATACGCCCCTGAGAGGACAGTGAGAAATTACTCGCTCCCCATGCTGAAGGTCCCCAGGAAGCAGGGAAATACATGAATGCTTTGACTTAGTGTAGCTAAAGAACGTTTAATGATGTCACCAGTGGGAGGAGTCAGACCAGTAAGAAGGGCACAAGCTTATGTATTGTACTGTACTGTACACTGTAATTTCAATGGACCACATGTGCCATTGTTGTTTGTTTCAATGGTCAAATGAACAGGAGATGACTAAAACTATTAAACCCGTTTATGCTAGACTGTTAAAGCTACTGATATTTTAATTAGTAGTAATTATTTTCCAATTTCCTGTTTTCTAAACGTGGGGGTATCTTATGGTCTTATGGATCTTATGGTCAGGTGCCTCTTATAGTCTGAAAAATACAAATATATAGTAAAGTTATATTGAATACTGCAGTGTCTCAAACATCTCTTATACATACAGCAATATCCCAAACTGGTACTCGGCATTATGCTATCCATACATATTAGATTAATACGGCTTGAACTCATCAATTTCATGGGAATAGTGATGATCGAGCACCAAAGTATTCGGGTGTTCGGGTATTCGGCCGGAACACACTGCTATATTCGTGTGCTCGGCCGAGCACCTGAGTATAATGGAAGTCAATGCGAGACAACCAGGCACCCTCTGCCCTAAAGAGGGGAGGGTGCCTGGTCCATTGGAAAAGGTCAGAAAGTGGAAGAAACGCCACCGAAATGGATCAGGAATACCATGAGGACAATGTCTGGATGCATCTTGGACTCCCAGGTCGCTGCTGGAAACCATGTTGTCTGAATCGTACGCCACTTTTACAGACTGACAAAGATACGCACAAAACCCCCCCAAAAATAAATTTCCCAGGAAAAATTGTTAGGAAAAATTCTTTCCTGTATATTCAATTGTATATAAAGTGCAAATGCTGCAAAAAAATTGCAAGCACTCCGAAACAGCCTGTATATCCCATAAAGGAGGGCCTCATTCACATTGTGGTACAATAGTTCAGGTAGTGGGACTCCTACACTCATAAAACCTATGCACTAAGTGAAAGGGCTGGCAAAAATTACAAGGAACCGGCACTACAATACACACATAAAGGAGGGCATCATACACAGCCTTGAAAAATGATGATTGATGGCCTGCTGGTGACCCTCAAAAACATTTGGAGCAAGGGCCTGCTGTTCTGACCATCTAAAACCTTAGGGGCGAGGGCCTGCTGCTGCATTGGTGACTCTAGATAACCTCTGGGCGATTGCAAGTCCCCGTGACGGCGACGATCCTTTTGGATGTTTGCCCTATCAACTTTCCATGTTCTTTTCTGCGCCTACCATGGTGATCACGGGTAACAGGGAATCAGGGTTTGATGCCAGAGAGGGAGCTTGAGAAAGGGATACCACATCCAAGGGAGGTCAATGGCTGAAATCTGATTGGCTGTGGTTGCCTTACCACTTTTTTTTTTTTTTTTCAGAATTGTGAACCACCCAGAGAGGGTGGGTCAAGTTATTAAAGCAGAAACATCCAAGGAAGGCAGCAGGTGCACAGCAATTACCCATTCCCGACTCGGGGAGGTAGTGACAATAAATAACAATACAGGACTCTTAAGATGCCCTGTTATTGGAATGAGTAATAAAAAATTACAGTGAGTGTCACTGCAGTATTTTGGATGAGGAAACGTTATACAGGAGAGGCCCTGCTGCCGCTTTGTTGACTCTAGATAACTTCGGCCTGATCGCATGTCCCCATCCACAATCCATTTGGATATCTTCCCTATCAACTTTCGATGTTCTTTTATGTGCCTAACATGGTGACCACCGGTAACGTGGAATCATTGTTCAATTTCGAAGAGGGAGCCTGATAAACGGCTACGGCTACTACTACAAAGCAAGGCAGCATGAGTTGCGGGCCTGCAGGTGAGCTGACCCTATAAAAGATTTTAGGTTTGGACCTGCAGGTGAGCTGACCCTGTAAAAGATTTGAGTTGCGGGCCTGCTGGTGAGCGGACCCTATAAAAAATTATATTCAAAGGCCATATATGCAAGGGCATTATATGTGACAAATAAGCAATGCATGTTGATATGACAGAAGAGGAGGAGGAGGAGAAAAGGAAGATTCAACCATATATCCTTGTTTGCGGTGGAAGGGGTGCATGGGAATACAGTATATTAACTACATTAAAAACAACACACGTAAAGTGCCTTTATGTTCATCAGCATTCCTCTGGTGGAGTCAAGAAGTCATGGTCAATCCAGGCCTTGTTCATTTTTATATGAGTCAACCTGTCAGCATTTTCAGCTGACAGGCGGATACTCTTATCTGTTATAATGCCACCAGCAGCACTAAATACAAGCTCATACAAAACGCTGGCGGCAGGGCAGGCCAGCACCTCCAAAGCGTAGAGCGCCAGTTCGTGCCACGTGTTGAGCTTGGACACCCAGTAGTTGTAAGGCACCGAGGGATCATTGAGGATGCTGACACAGTCTGCTATGTACTCCTTCACCATCTTCCAAAATCTTTCTCTCCTTGTGGCAGTAGGCCGCACATCAGGGTAAGGGTGCTGGCGGGGTGTCATGAAACTGTCCCAGGCTTTGGAGAGTGTTGCCCTGCCTCTATTGGAACTGCTGTGTGTTCCCCTTGTCTCCCCTTGTCAGAACTTCCTCGGTTGGCCAAGGAAGTGCGGACTCTGCCGCCAGCGATGTCAGATTGTCAGAAATTTTGGAGCAAGTTTCTAACAAGGATCTTCTGGTATTGCACCATTTTGCTCATCCTCTCCACCAGAGGAATGAGAGATGAGAAGTTCTCTTTGTAGCGGGGGTTGAGAAGAGTGAATTTCCAGTAATCTGTGTTATCTAAAATGCGTATAACGAGAAGGGTCACTGGAAAGGCAGCTTAACATGAAGTCAGTCATTTGTGCCAGAGTACCAACAGGCAAGACGTCGATGTCGACATCAGGATAAATCTCCAACTCCTCATCCTCCTACTCTTCTGCCCATCTACGCTGAACAGATGGAATTAAAGTTCCATGGGTACTACCCTCTGTAGCCGAGGCAACTTTCTCCAGATCCTCTTCCTTCTCCTCTTCATGGTCCAATTCGTGCTGGGAAGATGAACTGAGGGTGGGCTGGCTATCACCCTGTGTAATGTCCTCCCCCATTTCCTCATCTACCACATTCAGAGCGTAATCCTTAATTGTGAGCAGCGATCGTTTGAGTAGACACAGCAGTGGGATGGTTACGCTGATAATAGCGTTATCACCACTAACCATCTGTGTGGATTCATCAAAGTTTTTTTAAAACCTCACAGAGGTCTGACATTAATGCCCACTCCTCGCTTGTGAATAGTGGAAGTTGACTCGAAAGGCGATGACCATGTTGCAGCTGGTATTCCACAACTGCCCTCTGCTGGTCACAAAGCCTGGCCAACATGTGAAATGTAGAGTTCCAGCACATGCTCACGTCGCATAACAGGCTGAAGCTGTGGATGACTTGCGGAAATGGGCACACACGCGGCGCGCCTTCACTAGTAGCTCTGACAAATTGGGGAAGGTTTTGATAAACCGCTGAACCACTAAGTTTAAGACGTGGGCTAGGCATGGGATGTGTGTCAGGTTGCCGAGCTCCAAAGCAGCCACCAAGTTATGGATATTGTCCGACACAACTATGCCTGGTTGTAGGTCGAGTGGCAAGAGACACAGCTCGGTCTGATCCCTTATAGCCTGCCACAGCTCTGCGGTAGTGTGCTGTTTGTCCCCTAAGTAGTAGTGTTGATCATGAATATTTGAATTGCAAATTTATTTTTTTCCAGCTAGTGACTGATGGCTGACTGCTGCTGAAGGTGGAAGTGGAGGAGGAGGTGGCGGAGGAGGAGAAGTGGGGGTTGGAGCCAGTAACATAGCTGCTGGCGGAGACCCTGATGGACGTAGGGCCCGCAATCCTAGGCGTGGGTAGCACTTGTGCCATCCCAGGGTACAACTCACTCCCGGCCTCCACAACATTTACCCACTGTACTCAGGAAAATGTAGCGTCTCTGGCCACCATCACTTGTCCATGTGTCGGTGGTTAAGTGGACCTTCCCAGTGACTGCGTTGGTCAGGGCACAGGTGATGTTCTGGGACACATGCTGGTGTAAGGCGGGCAAGGTACACTGTGAAAAATAGTGGCGGCTGAGGACTGCGTACCGAAGGACGGCCGCTGACATCAGGCTGTGGAAGGCCTCAGTGTCCACAAGCCTAAATGGCAACATTTCAAGGGCCAGTAATTTGGAAAGTTGCGCATTTAGTGCTATGGCCTGTGGGTGGGTGAGTGGGTTGGTATTTGCCCTTGCATTTTGGACCACTTGTGAGAGCCCTGAGAGGTATAATTTTTTTGCAGGGCAATCTGTATTTTTTATTGATACCATTTTGAGGGCTGTATGACTTTTTTTATCACTTTTTATTAAATTTTATGTGGTAGGGGAATCAACCAAAAATGGTAAATCAGCAATTTTGACTTTTCTGAAGGAGTTAAATATTTTAACAGTCCTGGCATTTTTGCATGCAGTGATGCTCATGATGTGTATTTTTGTTATTTTTTATGTTTTTTATTTTGGGGTGATTTGTACTTTTTTTTAGACTTTATAACAAGCAATAATTAGATTGTTTCTCTCATACACTTCAATGCATTAGCATTGGAGTGTATGGAAAATACACTGCATTCCTATGCAGTCCTGCCACAAGCAGGGACTCCATAGGAACTAATTTGAGACAGATTTAGTTCATTCCGGAAGACTGGACATGCCAAACAATGCATGGTAGAGATCCACGGAGCCGGAGCACACCGGCTTCCGGGTTTTAGCATGTCCACATTTGACCACGGCATCTGAAGGGTCAAAAGTCCAAGACCAACATTACTGCCAGTTGTGGACATTAGCTGTGGGTGTCTTCTGTCTAAAATCATCTGACACCCAGTTGCTATCATCAGCCCCAGGAACATCATTTTTTCTTCACCAATTTACAGTTGTAAACAAGCATTTTGGCAGAAAACATTCTCCTAAAACATGATCTATCACTTCCGAGAACATATTTTTACTGTTGTAGATTTAAAGCAGGTGTGTTTTCGACAACTCTAGCTAATGCTTGGAATTGGTCTTAATGATCACAGGGTTACGAACATCTGCTTGGCATTGTAAGCCCAGTCTGATGAACAGCATTTACGGAGGCACTTTGGAGATCAGTAGTTTGTGATGAAAGCAAGGTCAGATTATTTTATAAGGTATATGATTCAGCAGCTCCATTTTTATTACCTTGTGTTTGGATTACTGTTGTTTTTAGACATTGTCACTTTACAGTAAGTGTAGGTTCAAATCTCTTCTAAAAGAAATCTATTAGTATGTTCCTGCAGAGGAATAGACTACCAGAATTATCATTTCAGGCATAGCTGGACATCGCTGCACACCACCCGATCCCTATTGACTATGATGGGATCCGACAGCTTTCTGACAGACAAATACCCAACAGTAGGGAAGCTGTAGTAGGGCAGAAAAATGATTAACTGCCTGTTACATAAGTTTAAATGGCATACTATAACAAGGCCAGCTTGGAACTGATTGAGCTCTTTCAAATGACCCATCCTGCATCTATTTATCTGGTTGCATATAATTTAGGCACTCTTATTAATAGGTATGGCTGAAGAGGGTAAACATAGTGGGACAGATTAACTAATACCATGTAAGATTAAGAAGTGTAATGAATGAAAAGCTTTGAGCCGAAACATAGTAAAGTTAAGTGTTTTGTGCTGTTTTGTCAGTGCAGTAGCTTTTAAGATAAATTTATGAAGTGTTTGTGTGATTTTCTCCAAGTCCTGCATTTTGGATTTAACAAGAGGGGCACAGATGTTTTGTAGGTAGAGTTACAGTTTTAGCTACATTTTTCAAACAAAAACATTTGCGAGTGCATTTGACTTCTGTTGGCATAGAAAATACTGCACCTTTTTATAAAATAACTTTAGACTTTAGTAGGACTGGCTGAGCCCGGCATGCGTGTGTATTAGGAGAGTGAGGAAGAATAGCTGTCAAGTCAAAAGGAGCCTTTGACCAACATCTTTTGAAGGTGAATGGGCACTTTACTAGGAACCGAATTCAATATTGGAAATAGGACTGCGTATTTTTCTATTAATTATAAAAGTCCTTGTTCAGCTGCCATGTTTTACCAAATTAAAATGTTCCGCTTAAAATATTGCCGTTGCTTTCACTGACCCAGAAACCCTTAATATTTTCTCACTGACATTAAAAAATGTAATTCTGCTGTTTGTTGTTCAACATACTATGTCATTCCCAGAACACAATCTGTTGTGGCGAGGTGCTTTAAAAGGGAATGAAAGCGATTAACCAAATTGCCTCTCCGAGAGCAACAAAGCAATGTATTATTAAAGGAAGGTTAAAGTCTATGACAAAAACCTTTTATAGCAACCATACACTGTGTGGAATGTGAAATGAATTATACAATATAGCTATTGTGCTACAAACTTTTTATGCCTATTGCCAAATTCACTAATGTTGCATGTATTGTCCACAGACAATATGCTCTTCCTTGCTAACAGACCTGTGACATCTAATATATAAAGCTGAGTGTATGTGTGTACGTGTGTATGTCCGCTAAAGGAATCCACACCAACACATTTACAATCACAAAGAGGGTTTCAGCTCTCTAGTTCCTGAGATATTCCCAAAAAATGCATTAGCCAATAGAAACCTGGTCACATGACCCTTATCAGCCAATAGAAGCTCGCAGGCCCTTAGTCTCCACATACACACAGTTTTGCACAAGGTTTCCATAACAACCCAGCCATTTTTCTCTTCACTGCTGTAGGTCAGCTTTAACTCCTTAAGGACACGGCCATATTTCACCTTAAGGACCAGGCCATTCTTTGCAAATCTGACCAGTGTCACTTTATGTGGTGATAACTTTAAAACGCTTTGACTTATCAAGGCCATTCTGAGTTTATTTTTTCATCACATATTGTACTTTATGACACTGGTAAAATGAAGTAAAAAAAATTTGGGAAAAATTTGAAAATTTCCAAGTTTTAATTTTTCTACTTCTATAATACATAGTAATACTTCCAAAAATAGTTATTACTTTACATTCCCCATATGTCTACTTCATGTCTGGATCATTTTGGGAATGCCATTTTAGTTTTTGGGGACGTAGCAAGGCTTAGAAGTTTAGAAGCAAATCTTGAAATTTTTCAGAAATTTTCAAAAACCCAATTTTTAGGTACCAGTTCAGGTCTAAAGTCACTTTGTGAGGCCACCCCAAAAAAAAAAAACATTCTGGAAACTACACCCCTCGAGGTATTCAAAACTGATTTTACAAACGTCGTTAACCCTTTAGGTGTTCCACAAGAGTTAATGGCAAATGGAGATAACATTTCAGAATTTAGATTTTTGGGCAAATTTTCCATTACAAAGCAAGGGGTAACAGCCAAACAAAAATGCTATATTTATTGCCCTGATTCTGTAGTTTGCAGAAACACCCCTAGATTAGAAACTCCATAAAATTGACCCTATCTAAGAATCTACAGCCCTTAAGGTATTCAAAACTGATTTTATAAACTTTGTTAACCCTGATGATCGGGGCACCTGTCACACTGAGTAATGGTGTCCTTCTGTATCCCCCTCCTGTGACACTCTCTGCACCTTTTTTGGGTCCGTCCCTTCTTTCCAGTATGGGGGACCACACCTGGAATGTGTTGGCCAGGGATTATCCGGGCGCCTCCAGTTCCCAAGGTACTCAGGCCTGCTCTTTCACGGTCAGAAAAGATCAGGTCCTTGAGGACTGCCTCATAGAACTGAAGAAATTTCCCTGTGTTGCCAGCGCTCCGGGACAGCACAAAACAGTTGTACAAGGCAACTTGCAGCAAGTAGACCGCAACTTTTTTGTACCATGCCCGGGTTTTGCGCATGGCATTTTATGGCTTGAGAACTCCTCCTATATACGATTGTAGTCGACGATGCAATCGGGTTTTAGAACCATTGCTGTGGTACCTTGCACAGGGACAGGTGTGATGCCGTTACCGTGAAGGCAGGATCACCTTGGGGGGGACATGCTGCATTATGTGCATAATGCAGGCATTTCCGGATGGCCTCAAACCGGGAGCGTGTCATGACCGTACTGTAAAGTGGGGTCTGGTAGAGGACGTCCCCACTCCAGTAATGCCGGACACTAGGTTTTTTGACTCAACCCATGTGCAGCATGAGGCCCCAAAACGTCCTCATCTCAGATGCACTGACCGGAGTCAGCCACCGGGCCTAGCCAAAAAGGAGCCCGGGTGTTGAGCAACAAACTGTTGGGAGTACAGGTTTGTTTGTTCCACCATCAGATTTACAAAGTGGTCACTGAAAAAAAGACTAACACAGTCGTATTCAGTGAAGCTACATAGTACACAGCACTGCTACATGCAGGTTACACATACAGCTCTACTACACAGTACACAGCTCTGCTACATGCAGGTTACACATACAGCTCTGCTACATGCAGGTTACACATACAGCTCTTCTACACAGTACACAGCTCTGCTACATGCAGGTTACACATACAGCTCTGCTACACAGTACGCAGCTCTGCTACATGCAGGTTACACATACAGCTCTGCTACACAGTACGCAGCTCTGCTACATGCAGGTTACACATACAGCTCTGCTACATGCAGGTTACACATACAGCTCTTCTACACAGTACACAGCTCTGCTACATGCAGGTTACACATACAGCCCTGCTACACAGTACGCAGCTCTGCTACATGCAGGTTACACATACAGCTCTGCTACACAGTACACAGCACTGCTACATGCAGGTTACACACATATCTCTAGTACACAGCTCTATTTGATGGCTACAGTTCTGTACACTCTACCAGCTGCTGTGCACATCTGACCCCTCCCACACATGTAACTCGTCACATGATCATGACGTCATCACAGGTCCTTTGCCTCTCCAGCAGCTAGCAGCTACGTCAGGTGAAGAGTGTGTGTAGTAGGGCGTATTTTGAGTTAGGGAGGACAGAGTTTTGGCTGATGTCTGAGGGAAGATGGAGTTTTGCATCAGGGAGGACGGAGTTTTGGATGAGGGAGGACGGAGTTTTGGCTGATGTCTGAGGGAGGACGGAGTTTTGGATGAGGGAGGACGGAGTTTTGGCTGATGTCTCAGGGAGGATGGAGTTATGGATGAGGGAGGATGGAGTTTTGTCTGAGGTCTGATGGAGTTTTGGATGAGGGAGGACGGAATTTTGGCTGATGTCTGAGGGGGACAGAGTTTTGGATGAGGGAGGACGGAATTTTGGCTGATGTCTGAGGGGGGACGGAGTTTTGGATGAGGGAGGACAGAGTTCTGGCTGATGTCTGAGGGAGGACGGAGTTTTGGATGAGGGAAGATGGAGTATTGTCTGAGGTCTGATGGAGTTTTGGATGAGGGAGGACGGAGTTTTGCCTGACGGAGATGGAGTTGCGGATGATGTCTGATTATGTCCTAATATGTATGCCGTACTGTCGATATCTTTTAACGACACACACAAACATTAAATGAAATAGATGATAATATACCTGTGAGAAGCCGGGTCCTTCTGCTAGTAGAACATAATTCAAACTTCTGTCATGTTGGCAAATTATGCACTTAGAATTGTATGATTCTCAACACTTCTAAATATATTTTTTTAACATTTCTACAGGTTTTTTTTTCCTATATGAGGTTGATTTCATTTCATATATTTCACTAAAGGCACATTTGGTGTTGTTTGAATGCCTGTATGATGGTCCACCCCATCAAGCTCTGCACGAGGATTAACACATATCAGTTTTGCTAGTAGTCCTTGAAAGTAAGCTGTTCCTGATAGAGGTTTTTATTAAATTGTAAACATGTTCAGATGGGAATTTAATTTTAAATTATCCCCTGATATTTTATCTACACTCACTCAGTCTATCAAGATCCTTCCACTTCTGGCTCAATATTGAATATAACTCACGCCCAAAATAATGAGATGCCAATTCGTTAGCACAAAAGTACACACACCGCTTTCAGACATAATTTCTTCAAAAAGCTATGGGTTATTATAGCTCCAAGGACTAAACATAAAAGGTTGAAAGTTTTAATACGAAAGGGTACAGTGCTTATAAATATATACAATATATATATATATATATATATATATATACATATATATATATATATATATATATATATACACAGTACAGACCCAAAGTTTGAACACACCTTCTCATTCAAAGAGTTTTCTTTATTTTCATGACTGTGAAAATTGTAGATTCACACTGAACGCATCAAAACTATGAATTAACACATGTGGAATTATATACATAACAAAAAAGTGTGAAACAACAGAAAATATGTCATATTCTAGGTTCTTCAAAGTAGCCACCTTTTGCTTTGATTACTGCTTTGCACACTCTTGGCATTCTCTTGATTAGCTTCAAGGGGTAGTCACCTGAAATGGTTTTCACTTCACAGGTATGCCCTGTCAGGTTTGATAAGTGGGATTTCTTGCCTTATAAATGGGGTTGGGACCATCAGTTGCATTGTGGAGAAGTCAGGTGGATACACAGCTGATAGTCCTACTGAATAGACTGTTAGAATTATTATTATGGCAAGAAAAAAGCAGCTAAGTAAAGAAAAACGAGTGGCCATCATTACTTAATGAAATGAAGGCCAGTCAGTCCGAAAAATTGGGAAAACTTTGAAAGTGTCCCCAAGTGCAGTCACAAAAACCATCAAGCGCTACAAAGAAACTGGCTCACATGTGGACCGCCCCAGGAAAGGAAGACCAAGAGTCACCTCTGCTGCGGAGTCACCAGCCTCAGAAATTGCAGGTTAACAGCAGCTCAGATTAGAGACCAGGTCAATGCCACACAGAGTTCTAGCAGCAGACACATCTCTATAACAACTGTTAAGAGCAGACTGTGTGAATCAGACCTTCATGGTAGAATATCTGCTAGGAAACCACTGCTAAGGACAGGCAACAAGCAGAAGAGACTTGTCTGGGCTAAAGAACACAAGGAATGGACATTAGACCAGTGGAAATCTGTGCTTTGGTCTGATGAGTCCAAATTTGAGATCTTTGGTTCCAACCACCGTGTCTTTGTGCGACGCAGAAAAGGTGAACGGATGGACTCTACATGCCTGGTTCCCACCGTGAAGCATGGAGGAGGAGGTGTGATGGTGTGGGGGTGCTTTGCTGGTGACACTGTTGGGGATTATTTTAAATTGAAGGCATACTGAACCAGCATGGCTACCACAGCATCTTGCAGTGGCATGCTATTCCATCCGGTTTGCGTTTAGTTGGACCATCATTTATTTTTCAACAGGACAATGACCCCAAACACACCTCCAGGCTGTGTAAGGGCTATTTGACCATGAAGGAGAGTTATGGGGTGCTGCGCCAGATGACCTGGCATCCAAGGTCACCGGACCTGAACCCAATCGAGATGGTTTGGGGTGAGCTGGACCGCAGAGTGAAGGCAAAAGGGCCAACAAGTGCTAAGCAGCTCTGGGAACTCCTTCAAGACTGTTGGAAGACCATTTCAGATGACTACCTCTTGAAGCTCATCAAGAGAATGCCAAGAGTGTGCAAAGCAGTAATCAAAGCAAAAGGTGGCTACTTTGAAGAACCTAGAATATGACATATTTTCAGTTGTTTCACACTTTTATATAATGTATATAATTCCACATGTGTTAATTCATAGTTTTGATGCCTTCAGTGTGAATCTACAATTTTCATAGTCATGAAAATAAAGAAAACTCTTTGAATGAGAAGGTGTGTCCAAACTTTTGGTCTGTACTGTATATATATATATATATATATATATATATATATATATACAGTCAGGTCCATAAATATTGGGACATCAACACAATTCTAACATTTTTGGTTCTATACACCACCAAAATGGATTTGAAACGAAAACTGCATACTGTCAGCTTTAATTTGAGGGTATTTACATCCAAATCAGGTAAATGGTGTAGGAATTACAACAGTTTGCTCTCTGTTCTTTTGAAATTTTCACCTGTGCAATTAATCTATAAATCATTGTTTTTTACATGACCGACTATTGTGAAACATGCACCTACTTCTATACCTTGTTGTATTCCAATGTCATTCTCACTTGATTTGTTGTACAAAAACAATAAAAAATTGTCAATAAAAAAAAAAGAAGAAAAAGTAAGTGGAAATAGCTGTGTAAATGTTTGTATATACAGACGTGGACAAAATTGTTGGTACCCTTTGGTCAATGAAAGAAAAAGTCACAATGGTCACAGAAATAACTTTAATCTGACAAAAGTAATAATAAATTAAAATTCTATAAATGTTAACCAATGAAAGTCAGACATTGTTTTTCAACCATGCTTCAACAGAATTATGTAAAAAAATAAACTCATGAAACAGGCATGGACAAAAATGATGGTACCCCTAACTTAATATTTTGTTGCGCAACCTTTTGAGGCAATCACTGCAATCAAACGCTTCCTGTAACTGTCAATGAGACATCTGCACCTCTCAGCAGGTATTTTGGCCCACTCCTCATGAGCAAACTGCTCCAGTTGTGTCCGGTTTGAAGGGTGCCTTTTCCAGACTGCATGTTTCAGCTCCTTCCAAAGATGCTCAATAGGATTGAGGTCAGGGCTCATAGAAGGCCACTTTAGAATAGTCCAATTTTTTCCTCTTAGCCATTCTTGGGTGTTTTTAGCGGTGTGTTTTGGGTCATTGTCCTGTTGCAAGACCCATGACCTGCGACTGAGACCAAGCTTTCTGACACTGGCTAGTACATTTCTCTCTAGAATTCCTTGATAGTCTTGAGATTTCATTGTACCCTGCACAGATTCAAGACACCCTGTGCCAGACGCAGCAAAGCAGCCCCAGAACATAACAGAGCCTCCTCCATGTTTCACAGTAGGGACAGTGTTCTTTTCTTGATATGCTTCATTTTTTCGTCTGTGAACATACAGCTGATGTGCCTTGGCAAAAACTTTGATTTTTGTCTCATCTGTCCACAGGACATTCTCCCAGAAGCTTTGTGGCTTGTCAACATGTAGTTTGGCATATTCCAGTCTTGCTTTTTTATGATTCGTTTTCAACAATGGTGTCCTCCTTGGTCGTCTCCCATGTAGTCCACTTTGGCTCAAACAACGACGGATGGTGCGATCTGACACTGATGTTCCTTGAGCATGAAGTTCACCTTGAATCTCTTTAGAAGTCTTTCTAGGCTCTTTTGTTACCATTCGGATTATCCGTCTCTTAGATTTGTCATCAATTTTCCTCCTGCGGCCACGTCCAGGGAGGTTGGCTACAGTCCCATGGATCTTAAACTTATGAATAATATGTGCAACTGTACTCACAGGAACATCTAGTTGCTTGGAGATGGTCTTATAGCCTTTACCTTTAACATGCTTGTCTATAATTTTCTTTCTGATCTCTTGAGACAGCTCTTTCCTTTGCTTCCTCTGGTCCATGTCGAGTGTGGTACACACCATATCACCAAACAACACAGTGATTACCTGGAGCCATATATATAGGCCCAATGGCTGATTACAAGGTTGTAGACACCTGTGATGCTAATTAGTGGACACACCTTGAATTAACATGTCCCTTTGGTCACATTATGTTCTGTGTTTTCTAGGGGTACCATCATTTTTGTCCATGCCTGTTTCATGAGTTTATTTTTTTACATAATTCTGTTGAAGCATGGTTGAAAAACAATGTCTGACTTTCATTGGTTAACATTTATAGAATTTTAATTTATTATTACTTTTGTCAGATTAAAGTTATTTCTGTGACCATTGTGACTTTTTCTTTCATTGACCAAAGGGTACCAACAATTTTGTCCACGTCTGTATGTGTCTCTGTATATTTGTATGTATGTGTGTTTATATGTTTGTGCATATATGTGTCTGTATATGTATCTGTACAGTCATGGCCAAAAGTTTTGAGAATGACACAAATATTTGTTTTCACAAAGTTTGCTGCTAAACTGCTTTTAGATCTTTGTTTCAGTTGTTTCTGTGATGTAGTGAAATATAATTACACGCACTTCATACGTTTCAAAGGCTTTTATCGACAATTACATGACATTTATGCAAAGAGTCAGTATTTGCAGTGTTGGCCCTTCTTTTTCAGGACCTCTGCAATTCAACTGGGCATGCTCTCAATCAACTTCTGGGCCAATTCCTGACTGATAGCAACCCATTATTTCATAATCACTTCTTGTAATTTGTCAGAATTAGTGGGTTTTTGTTTGTCCATCCGCCTCTTGAGGATTGACCACAAGTTCGCAATGGGATTAAGATCTGGGGAGTTTCCAGGCCATGGACCCAAAATGTCAACGTTTTGGTCCCCGAGCCACTAAGTTATCACTTTTGCCTTATGGCACGGTGCTCCATCGTGCTGGAAATGCATTGTTCTTCACCAAACTGTTGTTGAATTGTTGGAAGAAGTTGCTGTTGGAGGGTGTTTTGGTACCATTCTTTATTCATGGCTGTGTTTTTGGGCAAAATTGTGAGTGAGCCCACTCCCTTGGACGAGAAGCAACCCCACACATGAATGGTCTCAGGATGTTTTACTGTTGGCATGACACAGGACTGATGGTAGCGCTTACCTTTTCTTCCCCAGACAAGCCTTTATCCTGATGCCCCAAACAACCGGAAAGAGGCTTCATTGGAGAATATGACTTTGCCCCAGTCCTCAGCAGTCCATTCACCATATTTTCTGCAGAAGATCAATCTGTCCCTGGTGGTTTTTTTTTGGAGAGAAGTGGCTTCTTGGCTGCCCTTTTTGACACCACGCCATCTTTCAAAAGTCTTCGCCTTAATGTGCGTGCAGATGCGCTCACACCTGCCTGCTGCCATTCCTGATCAAGCACTGCACTGGTGGCACTCCGATCCCGCAGCTGAATCCTCTTTAGGAGACGATCCTGGCGCTTGCTGGACTTTCTTGGACGCCCTGCAGCCTTCTTAACAAGAATTGAACCTCTTTCTTTGAAGTTCTTGATGATCCTATAAATTGTTGATTGAGGTGCAATCTTAGTAGCCACAATATCCTTGCCTGTGAAGCCATTTTTATGCAATGCAATGATGGCTGCACGCGTTTCTTTGCAGGTCACCATGGTTAACAACGGAAGAACAATGATTGCAAGCATCACCCTCCTTTTAACAGGTCAAGTCTGCCATTTGAACCCAATCAGTCTGACATAATGATCTCCAGCCTTGTGCTCGTCAACATTCTCACCTGAGTTAACAAAACGATTACTGAAATTATCTCAGCAGGTCCTTTAATGACAGCAATGAAATGCAGTGGAAAGTTTTTTTTGGAATTTATTTTTTTTTTTTTCAGTTTTAGTATCTTTATTATTATTTTTCTTAAATATAAACAATATAAAACAGATATCTGGTCACAGGGAATGAAACACGTATGACAAATACATTTAAAACAGTGTGTCACTTCCATACCAAAGAGCATACATGTATGGAAAAACATCTATAATCGGCGTGACCCAGCTTAATATCAATTCTCTGGCATAAATATCAAAAACCCAAAAACCCATCCCCCCCCTCATCATCCCCCCACCCATCACACCTGGCCTGGTGCGGCCGCCACGAGGGGCGATAGGGCGCTCTTACCCCTTTCTTGGATATTTCTCAAAGCTTTTATAGTATCAAATCCGCTTAGTGTGGACTGTGCAGGTAGTATTTGTTGTTTAAGGGTGCATAATAGTTTATTAGGTTATAATTAGGCCGTAGCCACAGCCAGTGGGTGGTCATCAGTTCCAATCAGGATGTTTCTTCTCGGCATTTCCCCTCTCTATACGTCCGTTCCTGTTGCATAACTCACCCCGCGTCGTTTCATGCTCTCAAAGTCTGTTATTCTCGTCATTAAACTTTGCCATTCATTTATTGTTGGTGGTCTATCTTTCACCCACTGTCTCAGGATTATCACCTTGGCCAATAGAAATCCCTTCAGCCAGTACGCCTGTTCATTTTTGGTAGTTCTATTTTTGTACTCGGGGGGGAAAAGTCCAAGCACAGCTACTTGGATAGTTAAGGGGGGGCTATTCCTACTGTTTACCGCCATTGTCTGAAATATGCTGCCCCAAAAAGTCTTAATGGCCGGGCAATCCCACAACATGTGTACAAGCCCTGCGGCTACGAGAGAGCATTTCAGACAGCTAAATTCTTGACCCTTGTTACTATACATTTTGGATAAGAGACTCGGGGTAACATATAAGCGATGTATTATTTTAAATTGTATCAATCGGTGTTGTCGTGAAAGGGAAGCCTTCTTGATGTTTTGGTATATTTCCTGCCATTGTGGAGGGTTACATTCCCCAATATCCGTCTTCCATTTATCTACACTTTTGAATTTAGTGATAGTGCTTAGTTCCTCAATGAATCTCCTATATATTAGTGAAATCTTAACTTTGTTCCCTACTATGTTATAGCAAAATAATAAAAACCTCTGAGTGGCTATTATCAAAGGTGTTTTTTTAAGCGTGCATACTAATGCGTGTTGTAATTGGCAGTATCTATAGTGCTCTAATGCAGTTATTGGTGTCTGTTGAATCAGTTCCCTTATTGATTTAATTTTCCCTTTCGTGTATATGTGTGAAACTAATGTGATACCTCTTCGAGTCCAATATTCATTTTCGTTAAGTGTCAGGAATTCTGTTAGCGCAGGGTTATCCCATAACGGGGAAAAATCCAGAATTTGAGGAGCCTGAATCAGTACCTTCATTTTATTCCAGGACTTCTGTAGCACAGCCCCGATGGGGCAGGAATAGTCCGCGCGCTGAAGCAGCCCGGTTTCCAGTATACTAAGAATATTATTTACCTGCTGTTGACGTTGCCCTAAGATATGGGATAGTAGTGCTCCGTCCCCAGTGTTAACACACCATTGTAGTTGTGCACACAAATAGTAGATTTGAAAATGGGGCAGGCCTAGGCCTCCATTACTTGCCGCCATTCGCAAATATTGTAATTTAATGCGGACCCTTTTTCTGCCCCATATCAGGTCATTTATCAAGCGATCAATCAAATTGAAAACACTATCCTCAATCCAAGCAGGACAAGAGCTAACCGTGTACAATATCCAAGGCAGCAGAACCATTTTAATCAGCGCAATCCTGTTAATCTGCGAGAGCGGAAGTTTCTGCCAAACCCTTATTTTTTCTTTTATCTTCCCAACTAAGGGGGTAATGTTTAGCTTATTATAATCCCTAATGGTATTGCTAATTTTTATCCCAAGATAGTCTAAATGGTCTGTTGGAGCAATAATTCTGACCCTGAGGTCATTCAGGGGAGGCATCCGGTTCAGGGGGAAGAGTACAGACTTTGCCCAGTTTATCTCGTACCCGGCAATTCTGCCGAATTCCTCTGTTATCCGCATAACATCAGGGACGCTTCTCCATCCATTGTTCAGATAGAGTAGAACGTCATCTGCGTATAGACAGATCTTATCATCCGTCCCTCTCCCCCCAAAGCCCACTATACCGGGTTCAGCCCGTATCCTGCAGGCGAGGGGTTCCATAAAAATTGAAAAGAGGAGTGGAGAGAGGGGGCATCCCTGGCGTGTCCCCCGCTTTTTGGAATTAAGTTAATTTTCATGGCAAAGAAGGACTATTTAATTCGTCTGATCCCTGTTCATAACATTCTAATTTCCAATATTTATGTAATTCTCAAAACTTTTGGCCACGACTGTACATGTGTCTGTATGTTTGTCCGTACATGTGTCTGTATGTGTGTATACAGGTGAAACTCAAAAAAATTTGAATATCATGTAAAGTTTATTTATTTCAGTAATGCAACTTAAAAGATAAATCTAACATATGAGATAGACTCTTTAAATGCAACGTGAGATATTTCAAGCCTTAATTTGTTATATTTTGGACGATTATGGCTTACAGCTTATGAAACCAAACCCCAAAGTCACAATTTTGAGGTACTATTTGCTCAGGGAATATGGATTAATTAGCTAACTAAAGTGTGACACTTTGAGCCTAGAATATTTTACCTTTTCACAAAATTCTAATTTTAAGCTGCATTAATGCAATTACTTTTAATTTGCATTACTGAAATAAATGGACTTTTGCACGATATTCAAATTTTTTGAATTTGTTATATAATGTCGTATACTGCTATATTTTGTTATATACTGCCGTATACTACTATACACTGCTAAATACTGCTGCATACTGCTATAAGCTGTTTTATACTCCTGTATACTGCTATACGCTGTTATATACTGCTGTATACTGCTATACGCTATTTTATACTTCCGTATACTACTATAAACTGTTATATACTGCCATATACTACTATACGCTGTTATATACTTCTGTATACTACTATATGAAGAGGGGGGCTCCATTTTAATTATTGCCTCAGGCAGCAGACAGGCTTGCACCCCTGTATGTGCATCATCCCCCATCCTCATGAAGATCTCACCTGAGTTTACATTACACTGACATGACTGCAAGGAGCAGCACCAGCTCCATCAGCAACAAATTAAGTCTTGAGTTTCTGATGAGCAGTTTCATCAGCCGCCTACTGTACAAACAACCCAACAGCAGCAGGACAAGGAGAAAAATCTGAGCCAGCAGGTGGTGACATACTTGGACTGCATCCTGTCAACCCAGATCCAAGATCCCCTCAACTACTAGGCAGCCAAACTTGAATTGTGGCTGAAACTGGCCGAGTTTACCCTGGGCAAGCTTTCCTGCCTAGCCACTACTGTGGCATCAGAGCAGGTGTTTAGTGCGGTGGGTGGCATAGTTATCCCAAAGATAACTCGCTTTTCAATGCAAAATATTAAGAGACTAACCACTATAAAGATGAATCAGGCTTGGATCAACCAGGATTTCCAGACACCAGTGCCTGATGCAACAGACTAGATCATTCTAACAGTAATGATCTGACTGTAGTGTACTGCCACACCAGAACTTTGTGACAAATGACCTGTTACTTCTGCCCACATTCTGTTGCCACTATTCTTATTCTGTCATCCGCCTAATGCCACATGCCCGCTGCCTCTACCGCCATCTGCTCCTACTCTGATATGCTACCATCTTGTACTGTTACTGCCACTTCTGTTGCTCCTCCTCCTCATGATTTGGAAGCCAAAAAAAGACCCACTCCTGTTTTTGCCTAACCAAATACTGATCAAATACTGACTAAATAGTGACTGTGTAATAGTGGCCATACAATTCCTGCATGCAGAACTTCTTTTCAATCTAAATAAAACAGAACATGGCCAAAACTCATGCAAATCGACCATGACCTCTATCACACGGTCAGTATTTTGCATCAGGATTTGATCATGATTTATTAGCCAGAAGCAGGAGTGGGTACAGAACACAGAAGACATGAAAATATTTCCATCATATCTTATTTCTGTTTTGGACCCACTCCTGTTTTTGCCTTACAAATACTGATCAAATGCAGATCAAATACTGATGGTGTGAAGGTGGATGTTCAAACTACAGGATTGTTTTGTTTGGGCTGTTCTTCTGACAGATCAGAAGAACTGAAAAATAAACAGTGATGTGAGCACAGCCTTACTGCTGACACCCTCACCATTGTCATGGGGCCACTACTTGAATCTTGGGCCACTGCATGGTTTAGTCCACACCAATAATTTAGACCTGATGCTAACATTGACCTGTAAAGCTGGGTTCACACTTCAGTTATTTGGTCGGTTATTTCCATCTGTTTTTGTCAGCCAAATTCAGGAGTCAAGCCTACTATCAGATTATGTATCATCAATAGATTTGCCCCTGTTCTGTGGGTTTGACCTGTTTTTTGCTGACAATAAATGATGAGAATAACTGACCAAATAACTGAAGTGTGAACTCAGCATGAGGCCTCATGCACACAACCGTTGTGTGTTTTGCAGTCCGCAAATCGCGGATCCGCAAGACACGGATGGCGTCCGTGCACGTTCCGCAATTTGCGGAACAGCACGGGCAGCCTTCAATATAAATGCCTATTCTTGTCCACAAAGCGCGGAGCACAAAACGGTGGCTCGGATGCGGACCAAAACAACGGCCGTGTGCACGAGGCCTAATGGTTACGTAGAGTCATTCTACATCTAACAGAAGGGATTTTATCACATATGTTTGCACTGTCACAATATGGATTAATAGAACTACTACTTTATTGGCACTTCTTTCATTATCCTTATTTTGTTCCACTAAAGAGTCATTGGAACAGGGGCGCGCAGCATTTTTTAAATTTTCTATTTTTTTTTTTGCTTTACTGAAGGCTGCTGTTTGTTTTTCTTTTGGTTTAGCTAGGGGTTAGCTACGACTGTTGGTGACCTGCACGATGATGCGCATGTCCAGATATGTGACCTGCCTATGGTTGGGCGATATCAAAAATATTCCCACGATAACAATAATTAGAAATGTATCGCAATAATAATATATTGCGATAAATACCCATTTAGAAGAAAAAAACACTTGGGGCCACAAGGAAACATTATACTATATGGGGCAGCCACAAGGAGACATTATAGTGTATGAGGGCAGCCACAAGGAGATGTTATACTATATGGGGGCAGCTACAACGAAACGTTATACTGTATGGGGGCAGCCACAAGTAGATGTTATACTATATGGGGGCAGCCACAAGGAGACATTATACTGTATGGGGCAGTCACAAGGAGACGTTATACTGTATTGGGCAGCCACAAGGAGACATTACACTGTATGGGGCAGCCAGAAAGAGACATTATACTGTATGGGGCACTGGGTCAGCCACAAGGAGACATTATACTGTATGGGGAAGCCACAAGGAGACATTATACTGCATGGGGCAGCCACAAGGAGAAATTATACTGTGTGGGACAGCCACAAGGAGACGTTTTATTGTATAGAGCACTGCGTCAGCCACAAGGACACATTATGCTGTATGGGGCACTGGGGCAGACACAAGGAGAGGTTATACTGTATGAGGCAGCCACAAGGAGATGTTATACTGTATGGGGGCAGCCACAAGGAGACATTATACTTTATGGGGGCCACAAGGAGACATTATACTGTATGGGGGCCACAAGGAGATATTATACTATGTGGGGCCACAAGGGCATATTATACTGTATGGGGGCCGAAAGGAGACATTATATACTGTATGGGCAGGCAGAAGGGCACAAGGAGACATTATATAATGTGTGGGCAGGCAGTGGGGCACAAGGAGACATTATATACTGTATGGGCAGGCAGCGGAGCACAAGGAGACATTATATACTGTATGGGCAGGCAGCGGGCACAAGGAGACATTATATACCATATGGGCTGGCCGGTCGGCAGGCAGTGGGCCACAAGAGTCACTATACTGCATGGGGCCATCAGGAGACATTATACTGTCTGGACTTAGGAACTATACTGTAAGGGGGCCACAAGGTGACATTATACTGTATAGGACAACAATTTGTAACACCTTCGCCATAATTATAATAATGTCTTGTGGCCCCCATACAGTAATGTCTTCTTGTTGCTCCTGTATGGGGGCAACAGGGAGACATTATAGTTTATTAAGTGCCACCACCATGTGCAGTGCAGCTTGCAGGCAGGGCAAGGGCCACAGAAGACATAGACAGTACAACCTTTACAGTACAGGACTGCTGACTGACTTTGCTGACTGACTATGGGAGCTAGGAGGAACTGGGGGTGGCCGCTGCAGGAAGTAATATGTACGGTACGCATATGCACGATGCAGGGGCGGGCTGACACAGATTTAGGAGCGGTCAGCACACATATGACCGCTCCTATAATGTCACCAAATACCACGGTTATTTGGAAACAGCGATATCGCCATGTCGCTGTTTCTTAATACCGTGGTATATCTTTGACACCTGTTTACCGCTCAACCCTAGACCTGCCTGTAATTCTGATGCACAATAACCATTTCGCTACCAGAAAGGACTAGCAATGCATGTTGCTGCACTGCACACCAAGGCACATTCTCCATATAGTTTACCTGCCGGCTGGGATAGATCTGATTTAAAGGGAACCTGTCACCAGTTTTATGGTGTCCTAACTAAGGGCAACATAAATAAGTGACTGATTCTGCTAGCAAAATGCTGGGTCACTTTCTTTAATTGACCCAGTCAATCTGCCAACATCTTGTATTGAAAAGTTCCAGCTCATAATGATGAGTCCTGAATATTCATGAGCTCCTGACTCTCCCCGCCTACCTGCTGCTGAATGACAGTTATTTTCCATATGAATCAGCAGCAGGTGGGCAGGGGAGTGGCTATAGCCCTAAATTAACAAAAATGCTGGACTCACTGACATCACGCTGGACTCAAATCAGCTCATTAGCATGCGGCATCTTTGTGTGTATATTATGAGGTAACCATCTGTCACACCAGTAAGTGAATACATCTAGGGTACTTTTTAGTAGTTAATGATTGTATATAATTAGCTAGATTATAATCAAATATCCACATGACAGGTTACCTTTAATGCACTTTGGGACAAATAATTTATATCTAACCAAATTTCTTGGAGATATTTGGCAAAGCGACCAAATCAAATATTTGAAAAATTCGCTCATCTCTACTTGTAAGGTATCTATTTGTTTTCTTTGGTCTTCTTTAAAAAAAAATAAAAATGTCATAAAAAGAAGCCCACAGGAATGTTTTCATACTATAAGAATAAATAAAACTTGTCTAGATCAGGTTTTATTATTATTTTTTGATCATAATGATTTAAAAAAGGTTTACTGTATATTAAGTCATCAGTGGCTAATATTGCCAAGTTTGACAGTGTTTTAGAACTGGCAATTTGTAACTGCAAAGTCACTGTCTGGCAAAAACAGCCACATGGAAATATTTGACTATTTGCGGGAATGTCTGAGCTGGAATAGTTGTCTGAAACTGGAATAACAACCTGTCTTTAGTTAGTCGACATTTGTTTTTGGAACTAGATGAACTGAGGCTCACCAGAGCTTGTTTTATCCCAGGAAAATAGCAATAATTTCCTTATAATCTGTTCATCTTTTGACAGGAATGCCTAGCACATTCCCTACATACCCTACCCCTTTTCTATTCCTTATTATAAAATATATATATATTTTTTTGTTTTTGCAATGTTAATGAACAAATCTTTTAAGAATTTAATAATTTCCTCCATACACATACCGGTAAATATTTTGGCCGTCATTTATTTTTTGTTTTACACCACTTTTTGGGCTTATTTAGGTCAAAATTTTTGTTGCAAAGGTGTTTTGCGACAAAATCTGTGACTTTACCCAACTCATGCCACTTCTGCAAAGTGGCAGAAAACGGGGGTGTTGGGTGATCCGTTAAGAGGGCGGACCAGCTGGCCCATCTTATTCATCATTTTCCATGCCAGTTTATGGAGTGTAAAATGGCCTTAAAGAGGACCTTTCACCTGGAAAAACAATGTGAACTAAGTATGCTGACATGTAGAGCAGCGCCCGGGGATCTCACTGCACTTACGCCGCTCCTTTCTTCCGTTATGCCCTCCGGTATCTTCGCTCTGTAAGGAGGTTTTTTTCTCCCAGGCTGTGAGCTGTGCACTGCGATTGGCCAGCGCTGCAGCCTAGGAGAAGGAGACGCCCACAGGACAAAGGCAGACACCGCCTACTATAACTTACAGAGCGAAGATACCGGAGGGCATAACGGAAGAACGGAGCGGCGCCCGGGGATAATAGTAAGTGCAGTGAGATCCCCGGGCGCCGCTCTACATGTCAGCATTTTTAGTTCACATTGTTTTTCCAGGTGAAAGGTCCTCTTTAACCACTTCAGCCCCCCTAGCTTAAACCCCCTTAATGACCAGACCACTTTTTACAATTCTGCACTGCACTACTTTCACGGTTTATTGCTCGGTCATACAACTTACCACCCAAATGAATTTTACCTCCTTTTCTTCTCACTAATAGAGTTTTCATTTGGTGGTATCTCATTGCTGCTGACATTTTAACATTTTTTATATTAATCGAAATTTACCGCAATTTTTGCAAAAAAATGACATTTTCACTTTTGGTTGTAAAATTTTTCAAATAAAACTGCATTTCTATATACATTTTTCTCTAAATTTATTGTTCTACATGTCTTTGATAAAAAAAAAATGCAATACGTGTATATTTATTGGTTTGGGTAAAAGTTATAGCGTTTACAAACTATGGTACAAAAATTTGAATTTCCGCATTTTGAAGCAGCTCTGACTTTCTGAGCACCTGTCATGTTTCCTGAGGTTCCACAATGCCCAGACAGTAGAAACACCCCACAAATGACCCCATTTCGGAAAGTAGACACCCTAAGGTATTTGCTTATGGGCATAGTGAGTTCATGGAAGTTTTATATTTTGTCACAAGTTAGCGGAAAATGATATATTTTTTTTATTACAAAGTCTCATATTCCACTAACTTGTGACAAAAAATTTAATTTTACATGAACTCACCATACCCCTCACGGAATACCTTGGGGTGTCTTCTTTGCAAAATGGGGTCACTTGTGGGGTAGTTATACTGCTTTGGCATTTTAGGGGACCTAAAGCGTGAGAAGTAGTTTAGAATCCAAATGCGTAAAAAATGCCCTGTGAAATCGTAAAGATAGTCTTTAGAATTTGGGCCCCTTTGTGGACCTAGGCTGCAAAAAAGTGTCACACATGTGGTATCGCCGTACTCAGAAGAAGTAGGGCAATGTGTTTTGGGGTGTATTTTTACATATACCCATGCTGGGTGAGAGAAATATCTCTGTCAAATGACAGCTTTGTATAAAAAAAATGGGAAAAGTTGTCCTTTAGAGAGATATTTCTCTCACCCAGCATGGGTATATGTAAAAAGACACCCCAAAACACATTGCCCTACTTCTCCTGATTACGCGATACCACATGTGTGACACTTTTTTGCAGCCTAGGTGCGCAAAGGGGCCCAAATTCCAATGAGTACCTTTTAGGAGGACATTTTTAGGCATTTGGATTCCAGACTTCTCACGCATTAGGGCCCCTAAAACGCCAGGGCAGTATAAATACCCCACATGTGACCCCATTTTGGAAAGAAGACACCCCAAGGTATTCCGTGAGGGGCATGGCGAGTTCCTAGAATATTTTATTTTTTGGCATAAGTTAGCGGAAAATGATTATGTAAGAGAAAAAAAATAATAATAATCATTTTCCGCTAACTCGCCATGCCCCTCACGGAATACTTTGGGGTGTCTTCTTTCCAAAATGGGGTTACTTTAGGGGCCCTAAAGCGTGAGAAGAAGTCTGGAATATAAATGCATTTGGATTCCGTGAGGGGTATGGTGAGTTCATGTGAGATTTTTTTTTTTGTCACAAGTTAGTGGAATATGAGACTTTGTAAGAAAAAAAATAAAAATAAAATAATTACGCTAACTTGTGCCCAAAAAAAATAAATTCTATGAACTCGCCATGCCCCTCAAAAGTGATCTTTTTATAGCGCCGCAGCGATTTTGCAGTGTTTTTGCAGTGATCAGAAAAAAAAATTCTGTCATTGCGGTGGGGCGGACTGAACGCAAGTGTGCGCACAAGATCAGGCCTGATCGGGCGAACACTGCCTTTTTTGTAGAGCCTATAGAACATGTCCTATTCTTCTCTGCAATTGCAGACAAGAAAATGCATTTTCTATATAGTTCTGGCAATGTGCGGATCCGCAAAATGCGGAAAGCACATTGCCGGTGTCCGTGTTTTGCGGATCCATGGTGTCCGTTTTTTGCGGATCCGTGGATCCGCAAAACACATACGGACATCTGAATGAAGCCTTACAGGGGGGTGATCAATGACATGGGGGTGATCAGGGAGTCTATATGGGGTGATCAGGGGTTAATAAGGGGTTAATAAGTGACAGGGGGTGGGGGGTGTAGTGTAGTGGTGTTTGATGCTACTTACAGAGCTGCCTGTGTCCTCTGGTGGTCGATTCAAGCAAAAGGGACCACCAGAGGACCAGGTAGCAGGTATATCAGACGCTGTTAACAAAACAGCATCTGATATACCTTTCAAGGGTTAAAAAAATCGCATCTAGTCTGGCAGGCTGTAGATCCACTCGTCTACCTCCCGATCCTGTGAACGCGCGCTCCTGTGTGCGCGCGTTCACAGGAAATCTCGCGTCTCGCGAGATGACGTGCCGCCGCGTCAAGGAGGAACAGATCGACCGCCGCCAGAACGCAATCCTGAGTTAGGCAGTCCGGAGGTGGTTGAACTACATAACATAACTTTGGCGCATCCACCAAGACTACAGTACTAAATTGCTGGTCTTAATAAATGTCTCCCTTTGCATACAAAACTATCCACATTTGATAGTACAGGCCTGAACACATTTAAATGGGTTTTCTCATTTCAGCAAATGACATTTATCATGTAGAAAACGTTAATATAAGGAACTTCCTAACATATTGTTAATGTATAATACAATAGGGAAATGAGTCTAGTTAGCAAAGGTGGCAATATGGACAATCACAATACATTAGTAAGTGCCTTGAATTAATTAAAGAGCTGCTGATGCCCCCCCCCCCCCTCTACTTATGACATGCATACGCCTTATTAGATTTGTTGCATAATTCATAGCCGTACATTTTCACAATATTCTTATACTTATTTTCCTTTATTCATTTTACTGTTTATGAAATGTATATTGTGGTGCAATCATACAATATCAAAGAATGTGTAATGCTGTATCATGAGAAGGTCACAGACACTTAGTTAGCTCATAAAGGACAGGTTTCTCATTGTCAGTAGTTATGTATAGCACGCAACTTTGTCTAATATATCACTTAACTATTTTTTGGTGACAATGAAACTATTTAATTCTATATCTTTACCGTGCACCACAGATAAAATAAGTCTAGGTAAATCACATAAAGCCAGAAGTACTTGAGTAATATTCAATAATTATATTTTTTTTGGATATGTGTTATGGTAGAAAAAGCTGATACAAAACTGTAAAGGCAAAGGACTTTGCATTTGAGTGTTTGCATTGGATCCAATTATGTATTAATCACTAAAGAAAAGATCTCTCAAGGGTGGTACCAGCTGTTTTGGCAGCCATGTTTAGTATGCAATGTCCTCTCCCAATAACAATGATGACCATAGTGCCCCAAACACAATGACAGTGATGGCTTCCCTGTGAGTCCCCATGAGTATCTAAGCACCAGCTACAGTTTCAGTTACCAAGGTGAAACATTTTTACATTTTGTTATAGATTCTGTGCTGATTTTCTTAATGCTTTGTGTGGATGGTGTTTTGAAAAAACAGTCCCTACAAATGATCTCCTTTCAAAACTATCAACCTACTAGAAACTTAGAGGACTTCAACAAGTGATTGTTAGATTCCTTGTCCCATAGACTGCAATTAATTTGTATTGCAGCCTATGAAAGTTGCGCTGTATTCCTGTGGAGCCCACTAACTGCAGACCTCCCGCTGTGATAGGCTCGATCCTTTTGAAGTATCCAAGGCTATCAGAACAAACTCACTGCTCCTCCCAAAAGCCGTCTCGCATGACGTGGTCACAACTGACCACAGCATCTGAGGTTAAATGTCTGTGATTGGCCGTATGATGATCTCTGCTCCGAAGCAGGCCCACTCTTTACAGAGACAACTTGTGCTGTAAATGTACAGTGCATGTTGTCAAGGGTTAAACAAAATATTCCTTATACATTACATAATAGTAAAAAAAAATATGAATTCAAATAAATGAATATAGTGTGGAAAAAAACAAACTGATATGGCACTATTGACTTACATGGTTTTTCCTGCCTGATCCAGTTGTTCAGTTTCCCATGCCGCACACAAAAATGCTGCTTGCAGCGATTTTGTGTCCGTCATGGGAACGCAACTGAGCGGAACACAATACATTCTGGTGCACTCCATTTCGGTTTGTTCAGTTTTGTCCTCATTGACAATGAATGGTGACAAAACTGAAGCTTTGTGCTGTGGCTTTAAGAGCCTGTGTCGGATGTCAAAACCGGACAGCACAACACTGATGTGAAAGTAGCCTAAACAAATCCCTTGGCCCAGGCAGCCTTACAAATGAATATTATAGAACCTTTTTTTGCAAATCCTTGACCCTTGGTTCATCCTTTTTTTCAATAACAGAAGCAGGTATTCTTCCAAAATAATTACTTAAATCAACTATAATAACAATACCCAAACCAGGTAAACCCCCAAACTGGCACAACTATTTCCGATTTTTTCTAAATGCTGATTAAAAAATATATTCTAAGAAACCAGCAACCAGCTGGTTTATCTCCAGATAAACTTTGCGCACAGGAGACATTCAATTGGGTCCATTATGGATACTTGGGGGTAGTGTTCTGCAAGTTTGGCATCCCTGGGGCCTAATCCGAACTATTGGCAGTATATCTCAGGATTCTTATCCAAACCTTTTATTATTTCCAAAGGTACTTGTCAGGGGTCCCTCTGCCCCAGATCATTTTTGCCTTTTGCATAGAACCCATAGTTGAATACATAAAAATTCATATTACAGTTATGAAACTTGTCAATACAGACCACAAAGTTAGTCATAATTTAAATTCTAACAAACTTCATTGTATCCATTCTAGAAATCAAACATACGGTAGCTTAAACAAAAATAGTAACATCACGAAATCACGAAAAATCAGGTTTACTCATGTCACTCTGCCTAATTATATTAATCCCACTTAGTGGGCCAATCTCATTGCGAAGGGTTGGAACTTAAACGGCAGGGACAATGTAGGGCGATTGCAGGGAGAGTATACATTACGTTCTAGTGCACCCCCATTCATAGTTACTCCATTCTGTACGTACTGTGTCATCAGTATTACAGCTGTAATTTATCACCATCTACATCACTGTGCAGTTCGTCAAGATTCATAGCTAATTCTTTCTGTTAAATAATAGTGATGAGCGGCATAGGCAATATTCTTTTTTGCAATATTTCGTGAATATTTTGTATAATATTCACAATAAATTAGCAAATTCTAGAATGTGTGATCTCCAGTCTTTTGTTTTGCGATTGCGCAAATCTGCACTAATGATGCGCATATTTTTTGCGCAATACATGCAACTTCACATTTTATCAGGTCTGAGTAAATATTACTGATTGGTGCACTAAGTATTGTTGTGACATCACAGCACTATGTCTGTAGCATGTATTTATGGACAGCAGGGAAACAGCAATTCCTATCACACTACCTAACACCCTGCACTGGAACCTCAGCTACACTATATCACTTTCTAACCTACACTGACTATCTACCACTAACTATCTGTATTATATATATATATGAGCTAACTAACTGTCTAATGTAATTGGATAAGGAATAGGATCCAGATGAAAGCACAGAGCACAGCAATGTCACTGCTCTCTCTCAGAACTGCAAAAAAACTGCAGAAAATGGCTGCTGGGGAGGTTCTTATATAGTAAGGGGTAGGCAACTTTCCTATTGGTTGCTAGGGATGTTGCTAAGCTCTGACAAAGATATTGCAGCCTTCTCATTGGCCCACAATCAAGAAGGGAGGTTACTGATAAAAAAAAAATCTAGAATATTTGCGATTATGAATATATATAACACTATATTCTACATCTTCGTCAATTTTCAAAGTGCCGATATTCGCAATAAAAATGTGTGATTAGAATATTCGCGATCAACACTATATGTAAGCCAAAAACAGGAGTGGGTCCAGAATAGAGATAAAATGTAATATAAATATTTGCATCTCATCTGTGTCTTGAGCCCACTCCTGCTTTTGGCTTACAAATACTGATCAAATACTGACCAAATACTGACAGTGTGAAAGAGGCCTTATAGATGCTCAAAATTCTGGATCCTTCTGATGGATAAGAAGAACTGAGTCAACATGGACAAACAGGAATATGTTGGAATGAGGTCCAACAGCAGTAGCAGAAACAGGGACAATACTGGCCCCATGACAGAATGGGGAGGGGGATAGCAGGACTTCATGTTTCTGAAGGTTAGGCTCTTAATAATTTGCACGTGCTCTGATTGCACACTACTGGCTGAGCAGGAAAGCATGCCCATGGCAAACTCAGCCAGTTGTGGCCACACTTCATGTTTGCATGCCCAGTAGTCTAGGGGATCTTGCATCATGGGTGACAGGGTACAGTCCAACAGGGTAGTTTCAGGTGCTGCACATCTCGTATCTTCACAGCATATGCTGTGAAGATACGAGATGTGCAGCACCTGAAACTACGGATACTGGAAGCCTGTGCTAGCATTCCTCCTGCGGTGTTGCTATCAGTGTGTGAAGAGTGGGAGAAGAGGGTTGCATTGACAATCCAACACAATGGGCAGCACATTGAACACATTTTATAAGTGGTCAGAAACTTGTAAATAACTCATTACAGAATAAAGTTACATTAAAACCAAGCACACCATTGTTTTTCTTGTGAAATTCCCAATAAGTTTGATGTGTCACATGACCCTCTTCCTATTGAAAAAACAAAAGTTGGATTCAAAATGGCCGACTTCAAAATGGCCGCCATGGTCATCACCCATCTTAAAAAAAGTTTCCCCCCTCACATATACTAATGTGCCACAAACAGGAAGTTAATATCACCAACCATTCCCATTTTATTAAGGTGTTTTAATATGTAAGATCTCTATTACCTCTTCAGTGCCTTACAAATCAAATTAGACACTAGTATGTTTGAATTGAAAATTATAATCTTCGATGCCGTGATTTCAACTAGACCAAAAATAGTGACGTTTTGGAAGAACCCAGAACTCCAAATAAATCTTAATGAAAGGTACATTTCTGAGAAGATAATACATCTAAAAAGGTTTATTCACACACGCTGGCTACTTTCACACTCGCGTTTTGTGCGGATCAGTCATGGACGGATGATACAACCATCTGCATCCGCTCAGAATGGATCCGTTTGTATTACTTTTAACATAGCAAAGACGGATCCGTCTTGAACACCATTAAAAGTCAATGGGGTATGGATCTGTTTTCTATTGTGCCAGATTGTGTCAGTGAAAACAGATCCGTCCCCATTGACTTACATTGTGTGCTAGGACGGATCCGTTTGGCTCAGTTTCATCAGACGGACACCAAAACGCTGCAAGCAGCGTTTTGGTGTCCGTCTCCAAAGCAGAATGGAGACTGAACTGATGAAAACTGATGCATTCTGAGCAGATCCTTTTCCATTCAGATGCATTAGAATGCAAACTGATCCGTTTTGGACCGCTTCTGAGAGCCCTGAACGGATCTCACAAACGGAAAGCCAAAACGCGAGTGTGAAAGTAGACTAAGCTGCCAATTATCGGCAAGGAAGCGTTGCTTGCCAATAACGACTTTCTCGTTAGTGGAGTGAAGACCAGTATTTACATGCAGAAATTACTTCTACTATATGGGGACAAGAGATGACTATGCCATTGTCTTGTTCTCCTACAGATTTATTGTGTCTGGCCAGTAGAGTGCCGCTTACACAGCACAATCTGCTGCTCAGAAACTATTTAGTTGTCCACAAGGTGACTTGCTAGTTCATCAGGTGATCAGTGGCACCTTTACATGGGTCAATTACTGGGAAAGAGTGCTCATACTAACTTAGTATCACTTACACTATACACCATTTGCTCTAGATTTTTAGTATTTTGGAGCCGGCAGTTACCCTTTAAAGGGCATCTGTCAGCAGCTTTGTACCTATGAAACTGGATGACCTGTTATATGTGCGCCTTGGCAGCTGAAAGAATCTGTGTTGGTCCCATGTTCATATGTGCTCGCATTGCTGAGAAAAATTACGTTTTAATACATGCAAATGAGCCTGTAGGAGCAATGGGGGCGTTATCGTTAGACCTAGAGGCTAAGCTCTCTCTGCAGCTCCTGACCCTTCTGCATTTTGACAGGGCCAGGCAGTATAAATGTGATCCTGTCTGCCTGGCCCTGTCATTCAAAGTGCATAGGGTGCCGCAGTTGGATAGAAAGATATACAAATACAAATTGAATTAGTCTTAGGATCAGGAATTCCATTATATTATACTATATTATACTATATTATTATCTGACTGGTGCAGTTATTTACTGCG
Organism: Bufo gargarizans; assembly: GCF_014858855.1. Classification (NCBI taxonomy): domain Eukaryota; kingdom Metazoa; phylum Chordata; class Amphibia; order Anura; family Bufonidae; genus Bufo; species Bufo gargarizans. The sequence continues at coordinate 542,353,687 of NC_058082.1, read as the reverse complement.
AGTGAAGACTGTTCTGTCATTCTGATTATTTTTCAAAAATGTGTTTTTGCTGAAAATAATCTTTATTCTAATCTTAGGTATAATAGATGATTCTAAATTATGGGTTATTGCATTGTCTTTAGCTAACAAAATACTTATTTAATACAGATATGAAGTATTTTCTCAATACTTCAGTCTTACTAAAAAAATATTAAGGGGAATAAATATTTTGACTTTAGAAATAATCTTGGCAGGCGGCTAAAGTTTTGCCCTCCCTAAAAAAGTTAGAAAACCAACAGTGTATTCAACAAGGTTAGTTGGATGTGGTACAGAGAGCCTTGAGCTGAGATGAGCGCAGGCACAGGCAGGAGCCCGCCCTGATCAGCTAAAACCTGGCAGAGAACATCGGTACAGGGCATAGGGTATCGATGTGCTGTGACAGAATAAGGTTGGGGTGGGCGCAGACAGGACAGCGATCTGTGCTCCCTCCAGTGCAGAGTTCTCCACAGCAGCAGAAATCCATACTCTGTACATAACTGACAAGCCAGTGCAGTACGGGAATGATGATTTTAAGAAGCAATACTATCAAGAACTTTGGGTACCTTTTTAAGTTACAAAACATCATAATTAATTAATAAAGTATATTATAATAAATATTTTGGGGCTATTTAGAAGAGTTTAAAAACAACTTGTATAAAAGTTTAGTTGCTCTTTATTTATTTATTTTTGTCAGTTACATTGCAATAAAAAAAAAAATCATGCAGTCTCTACGGTATCAGAACCTCCAAAGGCATAGTCCAGGGCATTGTAGCTTTTGTGAAACTACAACTCCTAGATGAAAAAGTGTGCATGCTGGGAGTTATAGTTTTACAGAAGCTGGAGTGCCATAGCTTGCTGAACCCAGGAATAGTGGATACCTTTTTTTTGTTTTTTTAGGTGTTTAACCTGTTCAATAAAAATGTATGTCACTTGGCACCCACCACAACTGTCAGCATTCTCTCAGTTAACCTCTTCAATTCTGCAATCAAACATGACCATAGCACTTTGCAAGGTAGGGAGCCTCCTTGTAATATTGAATGCAATTCTCCTTGTAATATTGAATGCAAGCTCAATTGCCAAGCTTGTGTCAAAATTTAGATGGATCAAGACCTGAAAAAGGTTTAAAAATTCAGCAAAAATTATACAAAAACACCATGTGACTTAGGTCATTTCAGTTGTTGAGTGAAAATTAAGATGTAATACAAAAAAAGGCTACCATGTTCAAAAATAGAAAATGATAATAAAAAAAAGTACAAAAAATGTATTGTGTGTCGAGGACTTTATATTATCATATCGACTAACAGCAAAATATCTTGTTTTTCCTTTAGGTTATTAAAAAAAAATGCATTTTTTTTTAGGTGATACATAGAGATTTATTTTGTCATTTTTATTTATTTATATTTGTGTTTGTTTTTTCTATCTGGGAAAAGGAAAGAAAATGTGATCACCAGATGCCGGTAACTGCAGGAGCTGTTGGATCTTAGCAGACTCATATCAGCTCTGCATGAGGATCTAGAGGCAGTATTCAATTTAAATCAAGTCTAATATTCAAGTGTAATATGTTGGTCACAGTAACAGGGGAGAACATAAATAAAATAAAAAACTGTGGTGTATGATTGTGTCTGCCATTTGGGGGGAACTTTAACATTACATTATTAGAATTTTTTTATGTTGTAACTGCAACTGGCATATTTGCCCCAGTTAAATAGGGAATACAGCTGTGGATACTTACTGCAGAACTTATCTGGGTGTGCTAAAAGCCAGCAGCTCTTGCAGTTATATGGCGCCTAGTATAAATTGAGGAGAGGAAGACAATTCCAGAAAAAAAGAGAGAGTGTTAGTCAGGGAACTTCCTGAAAAGAAGCCAGGAAGGTCAGAGAATAACCACAGGGCACCGGAGAGGGAAGGACAATGTTGAGAGGGTGAGGGAGGAAAGAGACTATTGAAGGGAGGTTAAGGCTGACGGTCAATATCAGAAAGGAAGAAAAAAAACACGATGTAGGCGCCAACCCACTTGAGTATACAATATTTACAATACGTGAGGACAGGTGGGGACAAACAATGGTGATATAAACGAGGATATATATCTCAACGGTTACATTTTAAAATAAATGTGTTACGACCTGAAATACAATGAAATGTTAAAATTATTAAAATCACTGTAATAAGATCTATGAACCAAGAACTCACTTCACCAGGGAGGTGTTTTGTGCGATAAGCTCAATCAAGACACCTACAAAAACAAACCTACCTCGCCTGGATCGCTCGTAGTGTATTAGGAAGAACAACAGTTCCACATCTGGTACTTCTGGTGTAATCCTTTATTGATATCACAGGCTTAACACGCTTCGGGGTATTATTTCATCACCCTTCATCAGTTCCAGTCACAATAGTTAAAAAATATTAGAGACAAGAATAATACATCGAGGAATATTTATAATAACATGGTTGCCCACCAAAAACGACAGGAGGAATGGTCAGAGACATTATTTCCGGTTTTGGGGATGAGTTCCAAGGTGGAACGCACGCATATTTTTTTACTATATAATAATTGGGAGGGATGTGGAAGAATACAGTTATTAAAGTGGCAATGGGGGGGGGGGTGAGTGAAAGGAGGCCAATGAGGGTGGTGGGGAGAAAATCTCCTAAAAGTGTGGTCCTCGCTGGTTCGCGCGCATTGAACAGGAAGTGGAGGCACTTTGGTCTGATCGGGTGGAACGCAGGCGTGGGACGCACGACTTTGGCCCTTGTAAAAAGGCACAGGTGGAACGCATCTGTGTGCCTGTGTTCCACACCCTCTCAGAGCGGGGAGCGCATCGGATTGCCGGTGGGAAGAGGAAAAGAGAAGTAGTAGCAATTTAATTATAGTCTGTTGGTACTGTAGTGGGGTGTACTACAGGGTATGAAATGGATAAGTTAATAAAAGAATGAAAATATAAATATAGCTAAGAATGAATGGGTATATAAATCGATGTTCAGTGTTCAAATGGGGAACTTTGGAAAAATGGTGAGATAATGGATTAATGGCTGTTACAATAATAAAAAATATGTAAATAATAAAAAAGGAGATACAAATGATAATATAAAGTATAACATAAATAAATAAATAAATGTACTGATGAAAAAATTAATAAATGATCTGTCACCGCCAGTTCTGTATGAAGGTCTGGCAGACGTTCTTCTCTACCTCTTGCATGACGTTCTTTGTTTTGGTTTCACTTTGTCATCTCCTTTCCTTCTCCCAGGTGTCACCTATTTAGACTAATTGTCTCCCTTTATAGTCCCTCTCATACTGCCTCACTTTGCGGTTTATACTACTTCCTGGATTAGGTGTTCACTGCTGGAGGCTGCTGCTGCTATTTGCTACAATAAGTCTTTTTCTTTATTTGTGTTTCCTTGCTGGCTTGATTCTAGGTGACCCTGACTCCGTCCGTATTAAGTGCATAGAGCCGGTGGTCGTGTCCCCTCACTATTATAGTGTCTTCAGGTGTCACACAGTCTTAGGTACGTGGTCATGCAATCGTCTACCATTCAGACTCTTGCATGGGCATAGCAGTCAGGGAGAGCTCTTAGGGTTTTATAGGGCTCACCCATGTGCTCCTTAGTTTGGGATCAAGCCAGTCGGATGTTTATTTATAAGTTCCAGATATCTGCAACATCATCCGTGACATGATCGAATGGAAAAATGTGTAAGTGGTTTCTTGACATGTGGGGAGTTTGTGAGTCTCAATGCGATACAATGCTTTAAGTTAGGGAATTAAGATTAGGATAATAACAAAGATTGGGGTGATAAAATAAATTTGGATAGTAAAATGAGAGGGGGGGGACCTTAGGATGACCAAATAAAAATATAAATGTATATACATATCTGAAAAGTATGTATATGTAAATGAATAAATAAAGTCTCAGCATCATTTATTTTATGATTGTACATAAATGTTCAAGACAAAAATTATGTTCAAGATATAAAATCCGTAACAGTATATGTAGATTGGTCAGTGGGGTAATTCTTGACTGATAGAAATTGATCACAGTTGAGACCACATAAAAAAAATATAAATATAGATATATAAATATGTAAATGAATAAAAGATACTTCTTGGTTGGGGGAAATTGATCACCATTAAGGACACTTTAAAAATTTATATAAATATAAATATATAAAAATAAAATGCAGTGTATCGTATAATAGAAGTATAAATGTAAATAAATATAAATATAAACGTACGTATATATAAATATATAATTATAGGTTCTTGACTTTGTATATAAATATATAGATATAAAAAAATCCAGTATATTGTATAATATAAATATAAATAAATATAAACATACATGTACATACATATAAACAAATAAATATATAAATATAAGATGTCAGCTTTGCTTTTTGTTGTTGTACTGGGATATTTTTTTAAAAGATAAGAGTCAAACTAGCATTTCCGGTGGAGAGCTATTAGCGACTAGCGACTAGTCGTTGACATGTTCTAGGGATTCGTTTAATCAGAAAGGAGATAGGGTATTCAACGGGTAAATCCAGTACATCGCCTTCCTACATAACTGTTGGAAAGAATGTGGGATCCACTCCAGGAGGGTCACTTTCAGGTGAGAGGGATTATTGTTGTGGTGTTATGAAAAGTGCCGAGAGAGGCTATGTGTCAGTACTCCATGGTTGATGTTGGAGCGATGCTCATTCAGCCTCTCTCGGAGGGTTTGGGTTGTTCTGCCCACGTATTGTAAATTACATGAACATTGTAACAAATAAATGACATTCCTAGTGCCACAGTTCATCTCTTGTTTTAGGGTGAATATTTCCTTGGAACATCTTTTCTATTGTGGGTGATCATATCGCAACACTTACATCTTTTAATTCTACACTTAAAAGACCCTTTTGTGACAGTAAAATTCATATTATTTATATATGTGTATGTTCATTATCGTTTTTAACCTTGGGGCAGGAAGGTGCGATAATGTTTTTCAAAGTTTGTGCTTTTCTGAAGGTAATCGAAGAGACACAAGGTATTGTATCTTTCAAAATGGGGTCTTTTTTTTGGGAGTATCCCCCAATGTTTCATCAATACCTGTCTGATCTCTGTGTTTTTTGCATTATATCTAGTGATCAGATTAATTTGGGGGGCTTTCAGGATTTTCTGTTTTTTGGGGGTCTGCCAATTTTGGTTTTAACGCATCTTTTTGGCTTTCCCTCATGGTTTTTTGCATTGAATTGCTGATGAGTTTTTTCGGATAGCCGTTTTCTCTGAACATACAGTACAGACCAAAAGTTTGGGCACACCTTCTCATTCAAAGAGTTTTCTTTATTTTCATGACTATGAAAATTGTAGATTCACACTGAAGGCATCAAGACTATGAATTAACACATGTGGAATTATATACATTACAAAAAAGTGTGAAACAACTGAAAAAAAAATCATATTCTAGGTTCTTCAAAGTAGCCATCTGTTGCTTTGATTACTGCTTTGCACACTCTTGGCATTCTCTTGATGAGCTTCAAGAGGTAGTCACCTGAAATGGTTTTCACTTCACAGGTGTGCCCTATCAGGTTTAACAAGTGGGATTTCTTGCCTTATAAATGGGGTTGGGACCATCAGTTGCGTTGTGGAGAAGTCAGGTGGATACACAGCTGATAGTCCTACTGAATAGACTGTTAGAATTTGTATTATGGCAAGAAAAAAGCAGCTAAGTAAAAAAAAACGAGTAGCCATCATTACTTTAAGAAATGAAGGTCAGTCAGTCCAAAAAATTGGGAAAACTTTGAAAGTGTCCCCAAGTGCAGTCACAAAAACCATCAAGCGCTACAAAGAAACTGGCTCTGCTGCGGAGGATAGGTTCATCCGAGTCACCAGCCTCAGAAATCGCAGGTTAACAGCAGCTCAGATTAGAGACCAGGTCAACGCCACACAGAGTTCTAGCAGCAGACACATCTCTAGAATAACTGTAGAATATCTGCTAGGAAACCACTGCTAAGGACAGGCAACAAGCAGAAGAGACTTGTTTGGGCTAAAGAACACAAGGAATGGACATTAGACCAGTGGAAATCTGTGCTTTGGTCTGATGAGTCCAAATTTGAGATCTTTGGTTCCAACCACCGTGTCTTTGTGCGACACAGAAAAGGTGAACGGATGGACTCTACATGCCTGGTTCCCACCGTGAAGCATGGAGGAGGAGGTGTGATGGTGTGGGGGTGCTTTTCTGGTGACACTGTTGGGGATTTATTCAAAATTGAAGGCATACTGAACCAGCATGGCTACCACAGCATCTTGCAGCGGCATGCTATTCCATACGGTTTGCGTTTAGTTTGACCATCATTTATTTTTCAACAGGACAATGACCCCAAACACACCTCCAGGCTGTGTAAGGGCTATTTGACCATGAAGGAGAGTGATGGGGTGCTGCACCAGATGACCTGGCCTCCACAGTCACCGGACCTGAACGCAATCGAGATGGTTTGGGGTGAGCTGGACCGCAGAGTGAAGGCAAAAGGGCCAACAAGTGCTAAGCATCTCTGGGAACTCCTTCAAGACTTTTAGAAGACCATTTCAGGTGACTACCTCTTGAAGCTCATCAAGAGAATGCCAAGAGTGTGCAAAACAGTAATCAAAGCAAAAGGTGGCTACTTTGAAGAACCTAGAATATTACATATTTTCAGTTGTTTCACACTTTTTTGTTATGTATATAATTCCACATGTGTTAATTCATAGTTTTTATGTCTTCAGTGTGAATCTACAATTTTCATAGTCATGAAAATAAAGAAAACTCTTTTTATGAGAAGGTGTGTCCAAACATTTAGTCTGTACTGTATATTGGAGGGTCTGCAGTTGCTGTTTCATAGTGGAATTGTCAGAGCAATCCCTCCTTATCCTTTTCATCTGACTATACAGGATGTTTCTTTTCCATTTTAAGCGGTGAGAGCTGGTGTAATCTAAATAGCTGTTTGCGTCAACTTTCTTAAAATGGGTTTTCGTAGTGATTCTGTTGGATGTTGAAGTGAGATGTATGTCAAAAAATATAGCTTCAGTAGCGATGTATTCTAGGCTAAAGTTGAGTCCCCAATCATTCGTGTTGAGTTTTTCGATGAAGAATTGAAGTTCATCAGCATTGCCCTCCCAGATAAGAATGATGTCATCAATATAGCGATGAAAAAACCTGATGTTGGGGAGGGATAGTAGGATGTGTTGCTCCTCAAATAGCCCCATGAAGAGGTTAGTGTATGAGGGGGCAAATTTTATCCCCATCGTGGTTCCCTTGTTCTGAATAAAGTAGTTGTGGTGTAGTATGAATTCAATAGCTCTCAAAATGAATTCTTTTTGAAGAATGGGCAGGGTGGGATCAGTTTCAAGGAAGTGTTTTATGGCTGGGAGACCTAGCTCGTGTCTGATGTTGCTTTATAAGGAAGATACATCTAAAGTCACCCATAGAAACCCCTATTACCATTGGAATTAATCTAGAAGATCAATAAGGTGGGAGGTGTCTCTCAGATAAGATGGAAGTAATAAGACATGTTTTTGGAGAAATTTGTCGACGTATGCTGAGAGATTTGATGTAAGAGAGTCAATGCCAGATATAATAGGTCTTCCCGGGGGGTTGTATACACACTTGTGGATCTTTGGTAGAAAATAAAAACGGGATATGGATGGATGTGGTATTTAAAGGAACTGTTTCTCTGTTTTGTCCATGATACCAAGTGTGTACCCAGAATCAATGAGTTCTGTAAGGGATTTTTTTTAAAGCCCAATCATTATCAAGTCCCCTATAGTATTTGAGATCAGATAGTATTTTACTTGCTTCAGACATGTAATAGTCGTGGTCCATGATGACGATTCCACCACCTTTGTCGGCGTTCTTAATTACAATTTCTTTGTTATTTCTGAAACTATTCAGAGCTTTCCTTTCAAGGGGGCTTAGGTTATTGAGACTAGTAGATACTGGGTTAGTGTGGTCTGGGGTGGTCAATGTCTCGAGGTCATCGAGTACTATATTGTAAAAACTTTGGAGGTGAGGACACCTGCTTTCAAGAGGATAAAAGGTGGATTTGTTCTTGAGGTTTGATGGTATTGGGGTTGGTTCGTGTGGTTGAGATATTGTAACAGTATCTGCATAAGTATGGGGGGGGGGGGTTGCTCTTGGAGAACTTGTATTCCTGCTATTTGTAAGGGAATCTTCCCTATGTTTGAGTGAGGCTAGTTCCTTCATAGTAAAATATCACTTCAAAGTAAACTTGCGGATAAATAGATTTAAGTTGACAAACAATTCAAAGAGATCTGGCCCACTTGTGGCGTAGAAGGAGAGGCCTCTACTGAGTAATTAAGTTTGTTGGATTTTAGTGTGTATTTTAAGAGATTAAAGATACCTTTTGCTTTTTCATCTTTTGTGACATCATTGTTTAATGTATCATTGCTGGAGTTTGCTGTGCTTTCTATCTGGGCAGGTGGTTTACTAATTTTAGGTTCTATTCTATTAAGTTTGTTTTTTTCCTTCCTAGATCCCCTTCCTCTGCATCCTCTAAATCATTTTTTGTTCTTTTGTGCTTTGATGATAGGGGGGTGAAAAAGTGGGTGATTTTTAGGTTTTGTCTGATCGGTGGAGACTTCACGGATGGTGAGGCGAGGCCGTGGGGGTAAAGAACAGCTGAGCATTTGTATGCTGGACAGGGTTTTTCAAACTGGTGGTGTGGGTTGTCGTACGGTGGTGTTTTACAAACTGGTGGTGTGGGATGTCGTACGTTGGTTGTGGGTGACAGCTTCTCTAAAAAAGGACAGTTTGATAGGTTTGAAGGTTGGGCTAAAGGGTGGTAAAGGATAAATAACTAGAGATGTTGAGGAGAGGGTCTTTTGGGGTATGTTTGGGTGAGACTGTTATGGTTGGCGGGCTCGTAGGATAAATGGTATTATTGATTACTGTTACTTGTTATGGAGAGTTTGTCAACTACAGGAATGGAAGAGAGGGGTATGATGGCTATGTTGGGTGTGGAGTAGAGGGATAGATCCTCTAAGTCCACAGTACCAGATATATTGGTGATTGTTACCCCTGTAGTGTGGGGGTTGATCAGCTGGGGTAAAGAGGAATGGGGGGGATCCTGTCTGTCTCAGGGGAGGATATAGTAGGTTTTGGGGAATAGCACCTGTGTGGAGTCGTGGATTGTGCGGATGGCTGATTCATTAGTCGAGGGTTGACTTTTGAGATCGAAGTGGAGGGCGATTGCTGGTTAATAGAGGAAGGGGGTAGTGGATATTTTTGTTGTAGAATGTTCTAGTGAATCGCGGTCTTCTGGTTGGTTAAGTGTAAGGTAATCTTTTAAACCTTGGGGCCTTGGGGGGGGGGGGCGAATGAGGAATGATTGGTATTAGAGGATTTATTAGTGTTCAAAACATCTTTTTGGGATGTGTATGGGGCGGGAATTCAGTTGGTCATGGGTCTGGACTTGGATCTTCTTTACCTCGTCTGGACTGTATTCTTGTAGTAATTTGAAAGGTCCCTAAGTAATTTCTTGCATTTCACTCTTACTTCACCATATTCAATTCTTCTTAATGTTTCATATTTTGGGAGAAATGTTGGTGTCTCTCTGTTGGGTAATGGGTTACTAAAAAGCATGTGTAAGTATCTCATTTTTAGGCAATTTGCCAGGTCTCTGCAGATCCGTTTTCTTTTTTCTATTAATATTTTCATAAAACCAACAGAGCATTCATCACTAATTCCCAACCAGTTCTTAACAAACTCAGTGTCACAAAAAAATGTGGGTTTAAAAAAAAGTCTCAGATCCCTTGGTGTAAATGGTAAGAAAAAAAACAGTCAATTTCATTGCGTATGACGTTCTTGGTGGTTTCAAGTAAATTGTCCCCAATAGTCTTATTGTGTCCGGTGTGTTGTCCGGTCGCGGTGGTAGACCATGTTCCAAGGGGCTGGATCTCACAGGCTTCTGTAGAAGGCAAGCCCCAAAGCCTATGGAAGGCATCGGGCTGCCTTCTTTGCCATCAGGTCCCTGTCACTGCAGCGCAGGGACCCGATGGAGATGCGGAGGGCACCCGTACCCTCTGCATGCCGCGGTCAGCTTTGACTGCGGCATACAAGGGGTTAATATGCTGGAATCTGTTCCATGGCTCGGGTCCTTAAGTATGGCTCGGGTCCTTAAGTCACATCTACCAGCACCGTACATATATGGAGCGGGTCCTTAAGGGGTTAAACACACTGCATTGTATAAAAAAACAATAACATCATTTTACCAGCAAAATTAAAAGTAAATTACATCATACACAGAAATCCCCTCACATATAAGTGTACGTGTGAGTGAAAACAGCGAAAAATAGGCCAAAATCTTTTACAGAGCATTTTCAGACTGTTTAAGCATTGGTGTGGGTTGAAAAAAATAGAGTGAAAACACCTGGAAAATTAGGCTGAAATCTGGGACAGGGCATCTCCAGACAGTTCAAGTGTTGATATGGTGGTGGGTGGTATAATCTCATAGAAGGTTGACAACTTGTCTTTTATACTATAGGAAGTACATGCACATGAGACATTAGGCCCAAATCTCTTAGTGGCGCCAATACTGCATTATTCCAAAGTAAATTGTCAATAGCAGTGTCTTCAGTGTGTTTGTCGAAAAGGAAATACATTTAATTGTGCTTCTCTGTCTTTAAGTTCCAGAAAACAGACTTACAAACCATATTAGGTCACAGTTCTCTTTGGCTTCGGAAAAACCAGGAATCAAGAAAATGAAAATAATTCAATATTACTTTATTTTAAATATATTCCCAAATACCTCTCATTAGTTGTAATGGCTCATTTTGGAGCAATAATAGGGAGAAATAAAATGGCTGCCGCCCTATTAGAACACATAAAACCTGTCCTAATCACACAGGAGGACAAGTTACTTCACAACCCTTAGGTAAAGAGTTGCCTCAGCCTCCTCTCTGCTCTGCTTGTCAGGGATTATGATCCTGAATACAGCTGATAAGATCTTCAGCTGTATCCCTGTAGGAATGGAGTTGATGAGGAGACATGAAGTACAGAGAGGATGGACAGAACAGACTGTGGTAACGTGAGGCATTGGTCATAGAGACTGCATACAAGTGCTGCTGCTCATTACCCACATCCCCACCTCCTCTCTGTACTTCATGTCTCCTATTCCTATAGAGATTCAGCTAAAGATCTTATCATCTGTATTCAGAGTCATAATCCCTCAAAAGCAGAGGACAGAGGAGGATGAGTGTAACGAGGGGCTGGCGATGCGTGCTTCTTTCGCAGCACCACCGAAGCCCTGCACATGGAGAGGGGTGAGGACGCAGCCTGGGTCCTCATCTCGATGGCAGCAGGCGAGCAGCAGGAGAGCTGAGCGCCGATAATGATGATCGGTTCTTGGCTGTGTTGGTCTGTGTATTGTGAGTCACGTGACGCTGGCCACATCATGTGACTCCGCAGCCAGGGCTATTTAAACAGGCAGCCTGATGCCACAGGTTGCCTGTGATTGGTTTTCCTTCCTTCAATAGCGTACTCAGTGACCTTGTGTGTTTTGACCTTGGCTTTGCTTTCTGACTTCGACTTTAAATCCTCCCTGGTATTGACGTTACCTTTTGGCTTCTGAACTCGGCTTTGTTTGTGACCTCGACCTTGCATCCTCCTTTTGTATTTATGTGACCTCCTGGCTACTGACCTCGGCTCATATTTACCATGTTGTATTTTCTACCCCCCTGTGCCTGCCTGTCACTTTGTTTGTTGTTTTCTCCGGTATTGTATTATTGCCTTTAAGGCGCTGCACGTACTCAGTTTAGGGACTGCCTTCTAGTTGTACCCCATCGCCAAAGGCAGATCGCGCAAGTAGGCAGGGACAGAGGTGTTGGGGGAGCTTAGGGCTGCGCACACTCCATTCCACCGTGACAATGAGGCAGTTCTTTAGCTCAGTGTTCAGAAGTAACTTGTCCTAAGTGAGTGATTAGGACAGGTTTTGTGTGTACTAATAGGATGGAGGCCATTTTATTTCTCCTAAGGATTGCTCCCCAGACAAAATGAGTCATTATAACTAATGAGTTATTTTGGAATATATTTATAATAATGTAATATAAAAAAAAATCTGTAAATCTTATTTTCTTAATTCCCAGATAACCCCTTTATGGAGGAAAAGGATGAGATTGTGGATTGGATGGCTCACCCATCCTCTTAATCAGAGCAAGATGATATGGAGGTGACTTCTGAGTCTGAAACAGTTCTGTGGAACCTTGGGTCACAGTATTACTGCTGCATTCTGGTAATGAAAGGGAAACTATTGAAACATTTACAGGTTAGGTGCAGGTGGAAACCTCATTCCCGAAGAGGAGGGGATGGACAGGTATATGGGCTATATAGATAAATGATTTTTGCATATCCATATGTTTATTCCCCAAAACATAGAAAATGTCTAGGGTTGAGCGTTCGTACCGAACTTTAGGATTTTTGGACCCCGGACCTGAACCCAAACATTTCAGTAAAAGTTTGGGTTCAGTGTTTGGCGAGTTAATGACGCTTTTTGAAAGGCTGCAGAGCAGCCAAACAACAAGCGTTTAACTTGTGTGCCCTTAGAAGCCATCACAGCCATGCCTACTAATGGCATGGCTCTGATTGGCCAGTGCAGCATGTGACCCAGCCTCTATATAAGCTGGAGTTACTTAGCGCTGCACGTCACTCTGCTCTGATTAGTGTAGGGATAGGATGCTGCTGCTGTGAGGGCAAGAATAGGACAGAATCTATAATCAAAAGTGCTTGTTAACTCAGCGATCTACCTAGATTTTGTTTTGTGGGTGCAGTGCACAATCTTTTTACCCTGCCCTTAGCCCAGTGACCCAGAAAAATACCTTTATCTGCCTGTCAGGTGGGGTCGGCGGCAGCCATTTTATGCAAGTTCTGTGCAACAGCACAGCATATGTGCATTTGTGACAGTCAAATAGAAGCTTGAACTACTGCAATTATATTCTGGGTTTTAAAAAACAATCACACATTTTTGGCAAGACCTGTGGCCTTTGCAGCATTAGTCAGTTTGCAATTTAAGCTAGAAATACAGCATTAATTTTCTGGGTTTTAAAAAAACACCCTTTTTGGGCAAAATACTAAATTTTACAGCCCTTGCTGCATCTGTACGTGTGAAATTAAAGCGTTATATACTGCTGTCATATTCTGTTAGTAAAAAAAAACACCCATTTTGGGGAAAATATTTAATATTGCAGCCTTTGCTGCATCTGTAATTGCTAAAAACAAGCTTGAAATTCTTCAATAATTTTTTGGGTTTTAAAAAACACCCATTTTTGGCAATACCCTCAATCTTGGGCCTCTGCCGCATTAGTCAGTGTGCAATTTAAGCTAGAAATACAGCAATAATTTTCTGGGTTCTAAAAAACACCCTTTTTGGGGAAAATACTCAATTTTACAGCCCTTGCAGCATCTGTCTTTATGAGATACACGCTTTAGATACTGCTGTGCAATTTTGTTATTCAAAAAACACCCATTTTGGGCAAAATACTTAATTTGCGGCCTTGTCTGCATCTGTCTGTGAAATTCAAGCGTTATATACTGTTGTGCTATTCTGTTATTAAAAAAACACCCATTTTGGTCAAAATACTTAATTTGCGGATTTGTCTGCATCTGTCACAGTGTGAAATTCAAGCGATACATACTGCTGTCATATTCTGTTATTAAAAAAACACCCTTTTTGGACAAAATTATAAATTTTACAGCTCTTGCAGCATCTGTCATTGTGAAATACACGCTTTAGATACTGCTGTGCTATTCTGTTATTAAAAAAACAGCCATTTTGGGCAAAATGCTTGATTTGCGGGCTTGTCTGCATCTGTCAGTGTGAAATTCAAGCGTTATATACTGCTGACATATTATGTTATTAAAAAAACACAAATTTTGGGCAAAGTACCTAATATTTCAGCCCTTGCTGCATTTGTCATTGTGAAATACACCCTTTAGATACTGTTATTCTATTCTGTTATTAAAAACAAGATCCTAAATTTGAGAAATATGAGGAGAGCGTCAAATAAGGGACACGGCTCTACGAATGGTGAGGCCAGAACAAGTACAGGCGATAGTAGATTGGGTTGCTGACAGTGCCTCCAGTTCCTTTACATCGTCTCCCACCCAGTCTCCTGCTGAAAGATCACAGTTAGCTCCTGCAGCAGATGTCCATCAGTCCTTCACCTCACCCCCTTGCAAATCAGCTAAGCAGTCTGAGCCCCAAGTCATGCAGCAGTCTCTTCTGTTTTTTGATGACTCTGCTAGCAGGGTTTCCCAGGGCCATCCACCTAGCCCTGCCCCAGAAGTAGAAGAGAATGCCGATGCCCAACCACTTATCTTTCAAGATGTGTACATGGGAGGACCACAGGTGCCAACTGCTGTGCCTTTCGAAAGTGTGCAGACCGACAAGGAAGTCAGGGGTGAAGACTGGGTGGAAGATGATGTGGAGGACGATGAGGTCCTCGACCCCACATGGAATCAAGGTCATGCGAGTAACCTATGTAGTTCGGAGGAAGAGGCGGTGGTCGCACAGAGCCACCAGCACAGCAGAAGAGGGAGCGTCCTCTAGACAGTACGCCTGCAACTGCCCACCGCACACCAAAGCCAGCTCCAAGGATTTCCCTGGAGTGGCAGTTCTTCTGAAAATGTGCTGACGATAAGACACGAGTGGTTTGCCTGAAGCGAGGCATAAACGTTCTCAACCTGAGCACAACCTGCATGACCAGGCATCTAAGTGCAAAGCACGAGCTGCAGTGGAGTAGACACCTCAAAAACCAAGAAAGGTCTATGGCTCCTCCTGCTTCCTCTTCTGCTGCATTCTTGGGCTCTTCATCCACCTCTGAAGGGACAGTGCCACCTGCCACCCCGCAAACAGTGAATCTTCCAGCAACACCACCACCTGGATCACCAAGCATCTCCACATTGTCCCACGGAAGTGTTCAGCTCTCCATCTCCCAAACACTGGAGCAGAAGAGGAAGTCCCCCCCTACCCACCCACTATCCTTGGCCCTGAATGCCAGCATTTCAAAATTGCTGTACTTTGAAATGCTGTCATTCCGTCTGGTGGAGACGGAGAGTACAGCGTGCCCAGATGCTACTACTTTTCCAGGCGTGCCATCCCTTCCCTGCACAACCAAGTGGGGGACAAAAATCAGATGTGCACTGCACAATGCCATCTGTGGCAAGGTCCACCTAACTACGGATACGTAGACCAGTAATCACGGTCAGGGACGTTATATCTCCATAACAGCAAACTGGATAAATGCAGTGGCAGCTGGGCCTGAGGCGGAGAGCAGTTTGGCGCATGTCCTTCCACCTGTTGCTTCCTCCTCCTACTCCGCTTCCTCATCCTCTACCGGCTCCTCATCCAGTCAGCGTAATACCTTCACCGCCAACTTCAGCACAGCCAGGGGTAAGCGATAGCAGGCAGTTTTAAAACGTATCTGTTTGGGGGACAAATCCCACACCGCGCAGGAGCTGTGGATGGGCCTTGAACAACAGACCGATGAGTGGTTGGTGCCAGTGAGCTTCAGGCCTGGTAGTGTGCGATAATTGGCAAAATCTCATAGCAGCTCTGTGACTAGCCGGTTTGACGCACATCCCTTGCCTGGTGCATGTGCTGAATCTGGTGGTGCAGAGGTTCCTTAAAAATTACCCCGATATGTCAGAGCTTCTGCATAAAGTGCGGTCCGTCTGTGCGCGATTTTGGCGTTCTCACCCTGCTTCTGCTAGCCTGTCAGCTCTGCAGCGTAACTTTGGCCTTCCCGCTCACCACCTCATATGCGACGTGCCCACAAGATGGAACTCCACCTTGCATATGCTGGCCAGACTGTGCGAGCAGCAGCAGGCGATAGTGGAGTTTCAGCTACAGCACGCACGGGTGAGTCGCTCTGCTGAACAGCACCACTTCACCACCAATGACTGGGCCTCCTTGCAAGACCTGTGTTCCTTGTTGCGCTGTTTCGAGTACTCCGCCAACATGGTCAGTGCCGATAAAGCCGTTCTCATCGTTATTATCCCACTTCTATGCTTCCTTGAAAAAATGCTGCTGGCGATGATGGAAGAGGATGTGGCACAGGAGAAGGAGGAGGAAGAGGGAGCATTTCATAGGGTTTCCTGCCAGTCATTCACAAGTGGCTCTGAGGGTGGGTTCCTGCATCCACAAACGCCAGGTACACAATTGTCCAGCCAGGGCACAGTCCTGGAGGATGACAAGGTGTAGGATGAGGAGGAGGTGATGGAGCAGGAGGAACCGTGTTCACAGCAGGGTGGCACCCAAACCAGCTCATGGGCATCATTAGTGCGTGGCTGGGGGGATACAGAGGACACAGACTATACACCTCCCACAGAGGACAGCTTTTCGTTGCCTCTGGGCAGCCTGGCACACATGAGCGATTACATGCTGCATTCCCACCTGACAGCGGGGGCACAGTGGAAGCACAAGGCGAAGGCAGAGGAGGAGGAAGAGGTTGTCAACGCAGCTGGGGCACCACCAGCACCTCAGAAGGCAGGGTTAGCATGGCCGATATCTGGAAAAGCTTTGTCAGCACGCCACAACAACCAGCACCACCAGCTGATATGGAACGTCTTAGCAGGAGGCAGAATTTAACCAACATGCTAGAATAGTATGTGTGCACACGCTTACACGTACTGAATAACGGGTCTGCCCCCTTCAACTTCTGAGTCTCCAAATTGGGCACATGGCCTGAGTTTGCCCTTTGCGCCTTGGAGGTGCTGGCCTGCCCTGCAGCCAGTGTATTGTCTGAACGTTTGTTTAGCACGGCTGGAGGGGGTTTTCACAGGTTATATTTCCCATTGTTTTGGGGTCTACCCAAATTTAAACAAAAAAAATAAAAATAAAATAAAAAACATAACAAAAAACCAGTGTTGGCTACCTCCTACTCCTCCACCTCCACTTCCACCTACACCGCCACATCCACCTCCTACTCCATATGGACCTCCTCCTCCTAGATCAAGATTATTATTAAGTCATTTCCCTATCCACATTTGTTTGCAGAGCACTTGCTCTTAACCACACTTTGCTGCCATTTGCAGCCCTCTAGCCCTTTCCATGACTTTTTTTACACCATCTTAGTGCTCCAAAGTTCGGGTCCCCATTGACTTCAATGGGGTTCGGGTTCAGGGTCCCCATTGGGTTCAGGGTCAACTTTTTTGTGAAGTTCGGCCGATCCAGTTGAACCCGAACATCCAGGTGTCCGCTTAACTCTAAACATGTCCTATTTTTGGCTGCGAATATGAACCAATCAAACCCAACGGATCTATAAAAAATGTGGAAATCACATACAGATGTGTGAATTTACCCTTAAGTATATGATTATTACCAGTATAGATTGCATCTCAAACCTTACATGTCCTAGGATGAACACATCACAGTGCCTCCAACATGCACAGTAACATGAACCTCAGTAAAACTAAGGGCTGGGCAATGCAAAATACAGTAATATGTGTTTAATTTAAAAAGGAACACTTGCACAAACAAAACTGCAGTGCATCATGGTTTTCTTCTCTGTGAATTATTGGCCTTGTGTAACATGTGTTATTTTAAAATTGGCCAAGTTTCAGAAACTTTTCTGTTCATAGCTTATTTTAAGAATCATGTCCATGTGGAGATGTTAATAATTTTTTTTATTGCTGGATTCCTATAAGATTTTCATTCTGCATGCAGATTTATGGAAATTACCTGTTCTCTAAGGAATATCTGATGCAAAATTTATAAAGATCATATAACATTCTACTAGTAATATTTAATACATGTAACTCAAAGACCGGAGAAACAGAAGAGTTATAAATATCTTTCAGCATAAGATGTAAGATGATTTATGGTCTTACTAGAATTACCAAACTATGATTCTAAAATAAAAGAATTTATGAGGCTATGGAAGAACTACTATTACTGGACCTGGAAAAGACCCTGTGGACACATGACATGTTCAGAGTTGCTTAAGAAACCTTATAAATATCTATTTGGCGTTCTGTTGATTTATTATGTGTGCTAATAAATTATAAAGAACACTTAATATAGCTCTGAATTTAACATTTTATCTGATTCCATATGGTTACAGAGTTAAAACAGTATTGTAACTAAATGAATTCTAAATGAATACTGTAAGGGCAGGACTACCAAAATAACAGTGACAGTTGCTGCTTTGGAGGCCACTCAAGGTACTGAGAGAAAAACATGGGTGAATGTGTTAAGATGTTATTCTATTTATTAATACCATTCCATGTAAGACAGCACACCACAGAGGCGGTTCAATGTGTCAATTTATTAATCCAGCCAAAAGAAATGCATCATGTATAGTTACAGTAGCAAAATTTCGGACCCATTAGTTGTTCTTTTTCAAGCAAAGGCCTCATACACACGGCCGTTGTGCGGCCGTTCCTCGCATTGGGGACCGCAATTTGTGGTTCCCAATGCACGGGCAACATCCGTGCGGCGTCCGGGACGTATAGAGACCCTTTCAACTTGAATGGGTCCGTGATCTGTCCGCACTGTAAAAAAAATTGAATATTATATATATATATATATATATATATATATTCTATAGTTCTATTTTTTGCAATACTGAGACACGGACAGAAACACCACGAAAGCCGCTCCAGATTGCGGACCCATTCAAGTGAATAGGTCCGCGTCCGTGTTGTGGGGAGCACACAGCCGGTGCCTGCATATTGTTTGTGGGCTGCAATATGGCCACAGCTGGGCAAAGGCCGTGTGCATGAGGCCAAAGTCGGATGCACATTATGTCGGACAGCTTGGAAGTTCCAAACTGTCGGGTTGGCTATGCACTCTACTTTAATTGATAAAGGACCAACAACTAATGGGTCCGAAACATTACTACTGTAACTATACATGATGTAGTTCTTTTAGCTGGATTAATAAGTTGGCACATTGAACCGCCTCTGTGGTGTGCCATCGTACATCGTATACTGAATATTTAGTCTCTTGGCTAAAGAGACTGAAGACGGGCACCCACCAAAGCCAAAAATTCAAGACATGTGCTCTCGTTATTGGGGTATATTGGGGGTATTTATTATAATAATTTAACGGGTTTCTGTCACCCCAATTTTTGCTATTAAACAGGGTGACATTATAAATGTGAAAATGTCACCTGAATTTAACTCTGCACTTCTTATATTTAAGTATGCCCCCATTTTCGTGCAATTTTCGGCTTTCTCACTGCGCCTGCGCCGAATACTGAGCGGGACAGCGCAGGCGTGAGATTTACACGGCAGGCGGGGCCAGCAGGAGAACCAACGCTGGCCTGGCCCTGTCTATCAAGACAGAAGGGCGTGGAAATGAGGTGTGCTAATGGAGCGTCTAGGAGTAGGTGCAATGCCCCCCCCTGCTCCTAGGGGCTCACATTGCAGGAAAATATAAGCAGCCATAGCAGTCTATAGTAATTCCAAAAGTAATACAGTCTACTCACTTTGAACAACCTCTTATTATATAATAGGTTACCTATCAATGAGCTCTTTGTGGATGGCAAAGCTAGACTCAAAATGTGAAGGCATTCAGGAATAAGTGATATACATACTTAGGCCTCATGCACACGACAGTATTTTTTCACGGTCCGCAAAACGGGGTTTCCGTTGTTCCGTGTCCGTTTTTGTTTCCGTGTGTCTTCCTTGATTTTTGGAGGATCACCAGACATGAAGGAAATAGAAAAAAAATCTAAGTCAAGTTTGCCTTGCAAATGATAGAAAAAAAAACGGACATGGATCACGGACGCGGATGACAATCTTGTGTGCCTCCATGTTTTTTCACGGACCTATTGACTTGAATGGGTCTGAGAACCGTTGTCAGTGAAAAAAATAGGACAGGTCTTATTTTTTTCACAAACTGAAAACAAAGATCACAGACGCGGATGACAAACGGTGCATTTTCCGAATTTTCCACGGACCCATTGAAAGTCAATGGGTCCGCAGAAAATGGAACAACGGACACGGGACACAACAACGGTCGTTTGCATGAGGCCTTAGGCCACATGCACACGACCGTATGTGTTTTGCGTTCCGCAAAAAAAACAGATGATGTTCCGTATGGCATCTGTTTTTTTTGCGGATCCGTTTTTTTTTGCGGATTAATTGTACTAATGCCTATCCTTGTCTGCAAACTAGTAAAAAATAGGACATGCACTATTTTTTTTTGCGGAGCAACGGAACAGATATACTGATGCGGACAGCACACGGTGTGCTGTCCGCGTTTTTTGCAGACCCATTGAAATGAATGGGTCCGCATCCTATCCGCAAAAAAACAGATCAGACACGGAAACAAAATTCGGTCGTGTGCATGAGGCCTTAGCTGTACCTTATATTACATAGCAGGGGCAAACAACATTGAGCAAAGAATTCTGCTACAGGAAAATAGGAAAGTGACAGCATTCTCCTCACTAAATAGATTTTTTTAAATTGAAATAAATTAAGATTTTTTTTGATTATAAGTGTATAGCCATTTTGGGTGATTTTTTCAGTTTTTTTTTAAATCAGATTCACTGTGGATTTTTCTCTGTGGAAAATCCTCAGCAGACCTGCTGTGTGGCCAAATCATTAGTTGAGACCCTGTGCAGTGGTAGGTATTAAAGTGAATGTCCACCCATGAAATGTGCTAATTCTGCTGGCACAGAGCTCACCAGGCCAGGGAGAGTTTAGGAGTCTACTGCATATATATATTTTTTATATATATATTGAACTGAATGAGCAAACTGTATACAATAAGCTCCCCCTAGTGGTGGCTGCATCATTGGGATAAATGGGTGCCTCATTCACAGTGTGGTTTGACTGATCAAAGTGAGAAGTGCATGTCGATCATTGTCTGGTCTGTTCTATACAATAATTCATGTTAAATAAATGTGAATCAATTTTATAAAGCAATACTAAAGCAAAGTACAACACTACCCATTAAAACAACATGAAGATGTTTAAAAGGTTTGCATACATATAGCTTTCGTTGATAAGCAGAACAGATAGGCAGCAGCAGAATAGCAAATACAGCAGTGTGGTAGTGAATAGTTTTGAGCGAACTTGCGATTTACAAGTTCAGCGTTCAGGTTCGCGTTATCTAAGAATTCCGCAATAGATTCCGTTACAATGGACCATAATGTAATTCTTAGTGTTGATCGAGCATGCTCGGCCAAATACCAGTTCAGCTCGAGCATCGCGGTGTTCGGCCAAATACCGAACACCGCTTGAGTGCGATACTCAAATCTCCACCCTGCACGTTTGTAATGTAGTGTAAGCACTGTAATGCCATAGCCATGTTGGTTACTGGCATTACAGTGATTGGCTGGCCAGAACGCATCATCGGGTGCTATAAAGCACCCAATGACACGTGGTTCGGCCAGTCTTAGTAAGGGAGAGCTGTGCTGTAGAGGGACAGATAGTGTAGGAAATTTTATTACATTTTTTGGTTAGGCTGGGTTGGTGTTAGAGACCCAAAAGACCTTTTAAGGACTATTGTATTGTTTGGCAGCAATATATGTTTTTAGCGCAACCTACGCTAAAATGCGTGCGATTAGAGAACCAGAAGTATTTTTAAGGACTATTGTTGTATTTGGCAGCAATATATATTTTTAGAGCAACCTGCGCTAAATAGCTTGCAATTGTTTGGCCGTTGCGGACAGCGACATTATCTGCGCTACATCTCCTGTGTAAAGTGTTCGCATACTAAAAATATCTGTGACATCCAGTGCACTTTTTCCGTAGACGGTTTCCGCTGCAGACAGTTACATTACCTGCGCTATATCTCCTGTATAACGTTTGTGCATTATACATTTCTGTGATATTCCCTGTAATTTTTTATCAGCCGCTGGTGACAGCAGCGACATTACCTGCGCTACATCTCCTGTATAATGTTTGCGCATCATAAATATCAGTGACATTCAGTTGCCACATTTTTTTGCCACTGGTGGCCGCAGCGACATTACCTGCGCTGCATCTCCTGTATAACATTTGCTCCTGTGTAATGTGTGTGCATGCCAAATAGCTGTGACATTCCCTGTAATTTTTTTATTAGTAGCTGGTGACAACAGTGACATTACCTGCGCTACATCTCCTGTATAACATTTGCGTATCCTAAATATCAGTGACATTCAGTTTAGTTTATTTGCGCATACACTTACAAAACCTGCCCTAGTGTACGTGTGAAATACTTGCAAGCATATATAATGTGGTCGTACTGCTGATGGTGCATGCAGAGGCCGTGGTCCTGGTTGTGGTGAAACTGTGCCTGCTGCAAGAGCACATGAAACACACTAATCCACGATACCTAGCTTCATGTCCCAGTCTTCAGGGCGGCACAGGAGACCACTTTTGAAGTCAGACCAGTGCGACCAGGTGGTCGGTTGGATTGCAGCAGATAATGCTTCCAGCAGGTTAAGCACCACCCTGTCTTCCACAAAGTCCAGTCTCAGTAGCAAAGAGTCTGGTCAACAGAATCCTCCCCCTGATCCTCCTTCTTCCCACCATGGAGAGTATTGCCACACAAGTGATCCCACACTTGGATGTTCCAATGAGCTCTTTTCAAAGCCATTCCTTGATTTGGGCCTCTCGCCAAGCCCGCCTGAAAAGGGACAAGAGGAGATTATGTGCACTAATACCCAAACTTTTGAGCATCCACAGTTACAAGAAGATGACGGTGGAGAACGGCAATTAGTGTTTCACAAAGTGGATGATGATGATGATGAGACACAGTTGCCAATAAGTCAATGAAAATTAGTGTCTTAAGAGGTTGATGATGAGGATGAGACACAGTTGTCAATAAGTGGAGTTGATGTTAGGTCAACAAGTCAGAAGGATGACCAGAGTGAGGAAGTGGAAGAGGAGGTGGTAGATGTTGAAATCGCTGACCCAACCTGGGAAGGTGGCAAGCCGAGCGAGGACAGCAGTACAGAGGGGGAGGGATCTGCAACACCTCAACAGGCTGGAAGAGGCAGTGGGGTGGCAAAAGGAAGAAGGCGGGCCACACCAAACAGGCCCGCAACTGCTCCCCGGAGCACCCCCTTACGGCTATCTCCCTTGCCAAGGGGTAGGTGTTCCGCAGTCTGGCGTTTTTTCAGGAAAGCGCGGATGATGAAATAATTGTTATTTGCAACCTGTGCCGTACCAAAATGAGCAGGGGCATGAACACTAGCAACCTCACCAGCATGATCTGCCAAATGACATCATAGCACCCTAATAGGTGGGACGAACGCCTGGGTCCACAATAAGTGTCTGCGGGTAGCACCACGATCTCCTCCTCCCCTGGGTTACTTGCTGGCCAATACATTGTCCAAGACGCGGGCCCGGATGCCTCCCGCCCTGCACCTGGACCTTTGCAAGCACCATCAGCTAGCACATCCACTTCTTCCAACGCAGCGTACAGATGTCCAAACCCCAGGCCTTAGAACGAAAGCAGCAAATACCAAGCCACCCACCCACAGGCCATAGCACTAAATGCGCACCTTTCCAAATTGCTGGCCCTGGAAATGTTGCCATTTAGGCTTGTGGACACTGAGGTTTTCCACGGCCTGATGGCAACAGTGGTCCCTTGTTACTCTCTATTTTCCAGGTGTACCATCCCTGCCTTACACCAGCATATGTCCCGTAACATCACCCGTACCCTGACCAACGCAGTCATTGAGAAGGTCCACTTAATGAATGACACATGAACAAGTGCTTGTGGCCAGGGATGCTACATTTCCCTGATGGCACACTGGGTGAATATTGTGGAGGGCGGGAACGAGTCGCACTCTGGGATGGCACAGGTGCTACTGACGCCATGGATTGCGGGCCCTACTTTCATCAGGATTTCCGCCACCACCTACATTAGTGGCTGCAACCCCCACTTCTCATCCTCCACCTCCTCCTCTATTTCCACCTCTGAATTATCATCTTGCAGCACCAGTCAACCATCAGTCAGTAGCTGGAAGCAGTGTAGCACTGCAGTGGGGAATCGGCAACCGGTCGTGCTGTAACTAATATGTTTAGGTGACAAACAGCACACCGCCGCGGAGCTATGGTAGGGTATAAGGACCAGACTGGGCTGTGGCTCTCGCCACTCAACCTACAAGCAGGCATGTTTGTGTCTGATAATGGCCGTAACTTGGTGGCGGCTTTGGAGCTTGGCAAGCTCACACACATACCATGCCTAGCCCACGTGTTAAACTTAGTTCAGCGGTTTCTCAAAACCTACCCCAATTTCCCTGAGCTACTTGGTGAAGATGCGCCGCGTGTGTGCCCATTTCCGAAAGTCATCTACAGCTGCCTCCGGACTGTCGACGCTGCAGCAGCGCTTGCAATTGCCAGCTCACCAAATGTTGTGGGATGTGAGCACACGCTAGAACTCCACTTTCCACATGTTGGCCAGGCTTTGTGAGCAGCAGAGGACAGTAGTGGAATACCAGCTGCAACATGGTCACCGCCTTTCCAGTCAGCTTCCGCTCTTCACAAGCGACAGGTGGGCACGGATGTCTGACCTCTGTGAGGTTTTACGCAACTTTGAGGAATCAACACAGATGGGGAGTGGCGATGCCGCTATTACCAGCGTAACCATCTCACTTCTGTGTCTACTGAAAAGCTAGCTGCTCACATTGAAGGAGGATGTTTAGCATGTGGAAGAGATGGAAATGGGGGAAGACAGTACACATGGTAATAGCCAGACCACCCTCCGTTTTCTCAGCGCAAATTGTATGATGATGATGAGGAGCAGGAGACGGTTGTCTCCGCTACAGAGGGTAGTACACAGCAGGTTTATTCCATCTATTCAGCATGGATGGGCCGAAGAGGAGGAAGAGGATGAGGAGATTGAGAGTAAACCTCCTGATGAGGACAGCGATATCTTTTCTGTTGGCACTCCGGCACACATTGCTGCCTTGCCGCCAGCGTTTTATCAGAGCGGGTGTTTAGTGCTGCTGGGGGCATAATAACTTATAAGCGCATCTGCCTGTCAACTGAAATGCTGACTGGTTGACTCTTATCAAAATGAACAAGGCCTGGATTGCCCCTGACTTCTCTACTCCACCAGAGGAAAGCGGCTGAACATAAAGGCACTTTAAAAGTGGCTTCATGGTCTATTGAATACACTGTATTCCCATGCACCCCTTCCACCACAAAAAAAGGGTATATGGTTCAATTTTCCTTTTCTCGTCCTCCTCCTCCATCATACCAGCATGCTTATTAGGCTGCCCTCATTCCTAATGTTTTAGAGGGTCAGCTCAGCAGCAGGCCCTCAACCATAAATTTTTCGATAGTCAGCTCAGCAGCAGGGCTCAACCATATTTTTTTCCATGGTTTAGATCAGCAGAAGGCCCTCAACCATACTTTTTTCTATGGTCAGATCAGCAGCAGGCACTCCCCCCCTAATGTTTTAGAGAGTCAGCTCACCAGCAAACCCTAAACCATACTTTTTGTTGGTCAGCTCAACAGCAGGCCCTCATCCCTAATGTTTTAGATGGTCAGCTCAGCAGCAGGCCCTCATCACTAATGTTTTAGATGGTCAGCTCAGCAGCAGGCCCTCGCCCCTAATGTTTTAGATGGTCACCAGCAGGCCCTTGCTCCTAATGTTTTTGAGGGTCACCTGCAGGCCAGCAATCATAATTTTTCAAGGGTTTGTATGATGCCCTCCTTTATGTGTAATAAAGGGTGTATTGGAGTGCCGGTTCCTTGTAATTTTTGGCAGCCCTTTCACTTAGTGCATAGGCTTTATGAGTGTAGGAGTCCCACAACCTGAACAATTGTACCACAATGTCAATGAGGCCCTACTTTATGTGATATACAGGTTGTATCGGAGTGCCTCTTCCTTGTAATTTTTGGCAGCACTTGCACTTTATATGCAAGTAAATACAGACGTGGACAAAATTGTTGGTACCCTTTGGTCAATGAAAGAAAAAGTCACAATGGTCACAGAAATAACTTTAATCTGACAAAAGTAATAATAAATTAAAATTCTATAAATGTTAACCAATGAAAGTCAGACATTGTTTTTCAACCATGCTTCAACAGAATTATGTAAAAAAATAAACTCATGAAACAGGCATGGACAAAAATGATGGTACCCCTAACTTAATATTTTGTTGCGCAACCTTTTGAGGCAATCACTGCAATCAAACGCTTCCTGTAACTGTCAATGAGACATCTGCACCTCTCAGCAGGTATTTTGGCCCACTCCTCATGAGCAAACTGCTCCAGTTGTGTCCGGTTTGAAGGGTGCCTTTTCCAGACTGCATGTTTCAGCTCCTTCCAAAGATGCTCAATAGGATTGAGGTCAGGGCTCATAGAAGGCCACTTTAGAATAGTCCAATTTTTTCCTCTTAGCCATTCTTGGGTGTTTTTAGCGGTGTGTTTTGGGTCATTGTCCTGTTGCAAGACCCATGACCTGCGACTGAGACCAAGCTTTCTGACACTGGCTAGTACATTTCTCTCTAGAATTCCTTGATAGTCTTGAGATTTCATTGTACCCTGCACAGATTCAAGACACCCTGTGCCAGACGCAGCAAAGCAGCCCCAGAACATAACAGAGCCTCCTCCATGTTTCACAGTAGGGACAGTGTTCTTTTCTTGATATGCTTCATTTTTTCGTCTGTGAACATACAGCTGATGTGCCTTGGCAAAAACTTCGATTTTTGTCTCATCTGTCCACAGGACATTCTCCCAGAAGCTTTGTGGCTTGTCAACATGTAGTTTGGCATATTCCAGTCTTGCTTTTTTATGATTCGTTTTCAACAATGGTGTCCTCCTTGGTCGTCTCCCATGTAGTCCACTTTGGCTCAAACAACGACGGATGGTGCGATCTGACACTGATGTTCCTTGAGCATGAAGTTCACCTTGAATCTCTTTAGAAGTCTTTCTAGGCTCTTTTGTTACCATTCGGATTATCCGTCTCTTAGATTTGTCATCAATTTTCCTCCTGCGGCCACGTCCAGGGAGGTTGGCTACAGTCCCATGGATCTTAAACTTATGAATAATATGTGCAACTGTACTCACAGGAACATCTAGTTGCTTGGAGATGGTCTTATAGCCTTTACCTTTAACATGCTTGTCTATAATTTTCTTTCTGATCTCTTGAGACAGCTCTTTCCTTTGCTTCCTCTGGTCCATGTCGAGTGTGGTACACACCATATCACCAAACAACACAGTGATTACCTGGAGCCATATATATAGGCCCAATGGCTGATTACAAGGTTGTAGACACCTGTGATGCTAATTAGTGGACACACCTTGAATTAACATGTCCCTTTGGTCACATTATGTTCTGTGTTTTCTAGGGGTACCATCATTTTTGTCCATGCCTGTTTCATGAGTTTATTTTTTTACATAATTCTGTTGAAGCATGGTTGAAAAACAATGTCTGACTTTCATTGGTTAACATTTATAGAATTTTAATTTATTATTACTTTTGTCAGATTAAAGTTATTTCTGTGACCATTGTGACTTTTTCTTTCATTGACCAAAGGGTACCAACAATTTTGTCCACGTCTGTATATAGGAAAGAATGTTTCCTAACAATTTTTCCTCTAAAATCGATTTTATCTTCGGTTTGGTGCAAATTATTGTCAGTCTGTAAAAGCACCTTTATTACACATCCCTGTCTTTGCCTGGACCTTTTTCAATAGCAGAAGGAAATTTGGTGTCACAGCACCTATTACTTGTCTGCCGTTGACAACTAGTCACCGTTGCCTTTGTTTGGAGAGGTATTGTGAACGAGAAGCCTGAAATGGACAAATGCAGATTCTGTTTAGGATCTGATAACAGTTGGTTTCATGTATAGAAACCTCATGTTGAGTGCTTCAATCCTGCCTTTGCTGTGGAGTGACACACTGCCCCAACTGCTGGTGTGATGATCTGGAGATCCATTACATATGACAGATGATCACCCCAAGTAGTGATAAGAGGGACACTAAGGGTATGACCACACGGCATGTTCGTGATCCGATTTGGTTGCAGCCATGCTGCTGTCAAGAACCACGTGCCAATTATCCCACAGCTGCTATTTATTTAACTAATGAAGACCGCACTTCAATACTTTGTGGCCATTATCAGTGAAGACCGACTAAACACTGCGTTCTTCATTAGTTAAATTAAATGCAGCTGCGTGCTAATTGGCCATGCAGTTTTTGACCACTGCACGGCCACAACCCGACCAGATCAAGACTGTGCCATGTGGTCATACCCTAACAGCTCAGTGATGTGTGGCTGGTCACATGTGTTGCCTTCCATGGCAGGGCTTCCAAGTTGCATTTTTCAGCAGGTTAATGCTCTCTCACACACAGCAAGGGTTTCCCAGGAATGTCTCAGCCAAACTGGAACACTGCCTTGGCCTGCTTGGTTGCCAGATTTATTGCCAATCGAGCATTTTTAGGATCAGCTGGGACACTAACTTTGGCAACCTATGTGCAGGCCCAGCTGCACAATATATGGAGAAAAGTGCTACAGGATACCATACGGGACCTGTATGCCTCCATGCCCAACCATATCTCATACCAAAGCTTCCTTCAGTGTACAGTTTTCCCTAATAAGCTTATCCTTTAACTCTAATATTGTAATCACTTTCATATGTATGTCATCATTACATTCACACATAGGTTTCATTTTATTCTTATTGGTGTGTTATTTATTTTTTTGTCAATAAGTGCATATAGATGCATTTGGCATAGACTAGAAAAAGAGAAACAGCATCACTATTGAGACGGCCCATGAACAAGAGTGCCACTATTAGGATACAGTACATTCACACAGGAAAGATTTGTTATAGAAATTTCTGCAACTGAAATCTTTTTCCATACTGTACATCTGAATGGGGTTGTTCATGCAGCATATGTTAAATGGAAGTGTCACAGAAATTTCTTCAACAAATATGCTGCATGTGAATATAGCCAAATTTGAAAAAGAGAGGATAAAATGATTCCAAAACCTAGGGTTTTCATTATTCCTTTTAAGCTAAGGCCTCCTGCACACGACCGTTGTGTGCACCCGCGGCCGTTGTCCCGTTTTCCGTTTTTTTTCGCGGACCCATTGACTTTCAATGGGTCCGTGGAAAAATCGGAAAATGCACCGTTTTGCAGCCGAGGCCGTGATCCGTGTATCCTGTCCGTCAAAAAAATATGACCTGTCCTATTTTTTGGACGGACAACGGTTCACGGACCCATTCAAGTCAATGGGTCCGTGAAAGAACACGGATGCACACAAGATTGGCATCCGTGTCCGTGATCCATGGCCGTAGGTTGCTTTCATACAGACGGATCCGAAGATCCGTCTGCATAAAAGCTTTTTCTGATCTAAGTTTTCACTTCGGGAAAACTCATTTCCGACAGTATATTCTAACACAGAAGCGTTCCCATGGTGATGGGGACGCTTCTAGTTAGAATACACTACAAACTTTGTACAAGACTGCCCCCTGCTGCCTGGCAGCACCCGATCTCTTACAGGGGGATATGATAGCACAATTAACCCCTTCAGGTGCGGCACCTAAAGGGGTTAATTGTACTATCATATTCCCCTGTAAGAGATCAGGGCTGCCATGCAGCAGGGGGCAGACCCCCCCCTCCCCAGTTTAAATATCGTTGGTGGCACAGTGTGCGCCCACCATCGCACCCCCTTCCTCCCTCTAATGTTAGAAATCGTTGGTGGCACAGTGTGCCCCCACCATCGCCCCCCCTCCCTCCCTCTATTGTAATAAATCGTTGGTGGCACAGTGTGCCCCCACCATCGGCCCCCCCTTCCTCCCTCTATAGCTCTATAGCAGTAACAACATTGGTGGCAGTGTGCGGCCTCCCATCCCCCCCCCCTCATTGGTGGCAGCGGAGTTCCGATCAGAGTCCCAGTTTAATCGCTGGGGCTCCGATCGGTAACCATGGCAACCAGGAAGCTACTGCAGCCCTGGTTGCCATGGTTACTTAGCAATAGTACAACAGTATAAGATTCATACTTACCTGCTTGCTGCTGCGATGTCTGTGAACGGCCGGGAGCTCCTCCTACTGGTAAGTGACAGTTCTTTAGCAATGCGCCGCACAGACCTTTCACTTACCAGTAGGAGGAGCTCCTGGCCGTTCACAGACATCGCAGCAGCAAGCAGGTAAGTATGAATCTTCTACTGTTGTACTATTGCTAAGTAACCATGGCAACCAGGACTGCAGTAGCGTCCTGGTTGCCATGGTTACCGATCGGAGCCCCAGCGATTTAACTGGGACTCCGATCGGAACTCCGCTGCCACCAATGATGGGGGGGGGGGAATGGGAGGCCGCACACTGCCACCAATGTTGTTACTGCTATAGAGGGAGGGGGGGGCCGAAGGTGGTTGGCACACTGTGCCACCAACGATTTAATACAATAGAGGGAGGGAGGGGGGGGGCAATGGTGGGCGCACACTGTGCCACCAACGATTTATTACAATAGAGGGAGGGAGGGGGGGGCGATGGTGGGCGCACACTGTGCCACCAACGATTTCTAACATTAGAGGGAGGAAGGGGGGGCCCGATGGGGGGTGCACACTGTGCCACCAACGATATTCAAACTGGGGAGGGGGGGGGGTCTGCCCCCTGCTGCCTGGCAGCCCTGATCTCTTACAGGGGAATATGATAGTACAATTAACCCCTTTAGGTGCCGCACCTGAAGGGGTTAATTGTGCTATCATATCCCCCTGTAAGAGATCGGGTGCTGCCAGGCAGCAGGGGGCAGTCTTGTACAAAGTTTGTAGTGTATTCTAACCTGAAGCGTCCCCATCACCATGGGAACGCCTCTGTGTTAGAATATACTGTCGGATCTGAGGTTCACGAAGTAGCTCATATCCGACAGTATATTCTAACATAGAGGCGTTCCCATGGTGATGGGGACGCTTC
This sequence comes from Bufo gargarizans, assembly GCF_014858855.1. Lineage (NCBI taxonomy): Eukaryota > Metazoa > Chordata > Amphibia > Anura > Bufonidae > Bufo > Bufo gargarizans. The sequence continues at coordinate 542,322,836 of NC_058082.1, read as the reverse complement.
AAGTTAAAATATACCATCGGATTGGAGAAAACTCCAATCCGATGGTATAAAAGAACTCCAGACTTTACATTGAAAGTCAATGGGGACGGATCCGTTTGAAATGGCACCATATTGTGTCAACATCAAACGGATCCGTCCCCATTGACTTGCATTGTAATTCAGGACGGATCCGTTTGGCTCCGTGGATCCTCCAAAAATCAAGGAAGACCCACGGACGAAAAAACGGTCACGGATCACGGACCCCGTTTTTGCGGACCGTGAAAAAAAACTGTCGTGTGCAGGAGGCCTAATGCAGAGGCTGTAGTTGTATAATGACTCGGAAGCCCGAAGGGCTCTTAAGGTTCTTCACACTCATATAAGGCCAGTGCTATACATTACATGCGATAGTTGGGAAGCTCCGTTTACAGATTTTGCATTGGGGTCCAGGAACTTCAAGTTATGCTTCTGATTGAACCATACAAGGTGAATGGACATGTATCAGGGCAAAAAGACTGCAATACAGGTCTGTAATATGGACCCTATTGCAATCCATGTGATACCTCTGTGAAGCCTTGTGAGGCACAGCCTTCTTTATTTAAAACCAAGGGAGAGCACTTGTATAACTTGATAAAATCCAAGTGAATCGTGTGCATGTCATGTTCATTAGGCTTAAAGGGGTAGTGTCACTTCAGCGAATAGCATTTATTATGTAGAGAAAGTTAATACAAGGCACTTACTAATGTATTGTGTTTGTACATATTGCCTCCTTTGCTGGCTGAATTAATTTTTCCATCACATTATACATTGGTGTTTCCATGATTACGACCACCCTGCAATGCATCAGCGGTGGTCATGCTTGCACAATATAGAAAAAAGCACTAGCCTATGTGTGTTCCCATGATCCCGATCAAAAGAGGCCAGCACTTTTTCCTATAGTGTCCAAGTACGACCACCACTGATGGATTGCAGGGTGGTCGTAACCATTGAAACGCTTAATGTATAATGTGATAGAAAAATCAATCCACTCTGCAAAGGAAGCAATATGGATGATAAAAATACATTAGTAAATGTCTTGTATTAACTTTCTCTACATGATAAATGCTACTTGCCGAAGTGAGACAACCCCTTTAACGAGAATCCATCACCAGATTTTACAATACAAACTGCATACATTATTAAATAGATCTTATAGGCATGATGAGGCTGGTGTGCTTACTTTTTAAAACCATATCAGAATTGCTGTTTAATTCTTTTATGGTTCAAACTTTGTGTTTAATTCTTTTAGAAAATGTTTTTACCTGATGTTAAAATGATATTAAAACGAGCATTGTACAAATCCACCTTTGACAATCTGTCCCTGGACTGAGATCAGGTGGGAAAAAATGTAAAAAAGTTTTATACATCCATTCTGACGTGAACTTTCAAAGTAAGTAAATCAGGTTCACCAGGTGTAATAGCTCTATTCAACAATGCATGTAGTTTGTATTGTGAAATTGGGGGCTAGATCCTCTTTAAAGGGGTTTTCCAGGACGTAATCATTGATAATTATATTAAGGATGTCATTAATATCAGATCGGTGGTGTCCGACCCCCAGCACTCCTGTTGATCGATTGTTTTCATTAGTTACAGCTCGGTAACTGGGCACTGGCACTTCGGCTAGCTAAAACAGCTGATCAGCATTTGTTCTGGGAGTTGTACCCCCTATCCATCTGATATTGATGACTTATCCTAAGGATAGGTCATCAATAAGTGAGCCCTGGAAGCCCCCCTTTATCACTACTTCAAAAAAGTGTTCCTGCTCTTAACAATAACAAAAAATAAGCTTCCCATTTTATTTTTTCATGAGAATATGTTTTATTCTTAAATTTCCTTATTCTTACTAACCTATAAACGAGAGGTGGGGTTTAGCTAAAGGGTGGGGCTTAGCCATCTTTTTGTCTTACTATAGAAAGGACAGGTAGGAGTGGCTCCTGCTACATCTGGAAAGAGAGAAGATTCCTTTCTATTTTTCTAGTTGTAATTGCAGTATAAAACAAAAGAAGATCAAAAGAAGGAAAAAAAAGAGATTAAGGAAGGAAATGCCAAAATCTTGTGACCATCAGGAAAATAATGTGACTGTGTAGTTTACATCTTTCCCATAGAGAAAAATGCAAGTCATCTGAGAGTCAAAGCAATCCTATAATTATACATCAAAACATGTTTATTTCCATTGTACTGGGAAGTCCTTACCTTTAGGGCTCCTTAGATATATTAACATTTATATTTCAAGCTCCCCCTATAAGCAAAGAGCAGTTAAGGCCTATGTTACACCTCAGCTATATACTTACCAACATTTAGATGGGTAAAATCAGGGCATCCAAAACCCCAGCCGGGAACTCCACATGGGAACACCCACTTATGGGCAGGGTTATCACTAACCCCATCCATTTACAATCTGGGACAGCCAGAATTTGCCGGGACTGCCTCTAAAAATCAGGGACAGTTCCTGCAAATTCGGGACAGTTGACAACTATGTACAGTAGATGGTGTGTCACTGGGAAAGTATAGACAAATGAGGTACTAAACAGCGATGGCCAGTTCGCCGTGTTCGCCCGCGAACACATGCAAGCTGCCATCATAACTGATAAGTCCGGCAATGCACAGGTAAGTCGTTACCTGTGCCTGTGCGCGAGCCGGTCTGAAATGAAATGCGGTCTCCGGGTGCAGGCAGTTCCGAGAATAGCCCGATGAAGGCCCCCAGTGGCTGTTCTCGGAACTGCCTGCTCCCAGTGACTGCATTTTAGACCGGCTCGTGCACAGGCAAGGACTTACCTGTGTGTTTTTGAGGGACCGCGCATTCCCTATTCAGGAGGTCAAACCTCTTAAATCTTGAGGCATCTAAGATTTCTGACACAGGCAAGTAAATCAGGTCCCCACTATCAGTCCACTAAGGCACCTGTGGGATAACAGCATATAGTGAAGCACTGCAGGTTACCAGGAAATTGCTTGTGTGTATATACTGATATATAGGCACATAGTATAGCTCCACAGCTCTCCTTTATCCACGTCTCTTCACCACCACTAAAACAAGGATTCCTCTAAGAGTGAAGCACCGCTAGCAAGTGGTTATATAAAAAGTATTTATTATACTCACAAACATATGGTAGAACAAAGCAGTCAAAGCTGTCTTTTTCAAATTTGTCAGTTAAGATGTCAGCTCGCATGTGTTCGTGGGCAAACACGGCGAACTAGCCATCACTGGTACTCAATACAGAAATACCCTGCTAAATACATTTTCTGTATCAAATGGCATACCTGTGCACTGGGATATTATCCCAGTGTATGTGCCCAGGGTACACACCAAAGGTAAGTGACAAGGCCTGTATATTGTTGGCTATCATTTGAATGGCTTCCATGTAATGTACCATTTCCCAGCTATGCGCTTTCTTTGCAGTCAGGGCCATCTTTACCAAGGGGCAAAAGGGGCAGCTGCCCTGGGCCCAGTTGCTCCTGGGGGGCCCAAGGCAGCTGCCTCTTGAGCCCTGCCAGCTACTGCCCTGGGTGTCAGGCTGTCGGCTACACAGGCATCATGATCGTACTGTGTGAATGATCTTAATTCTAGGACTAGGGATGAGCGAACTCGAACTGTATAGTTCGGGTTCGTACCGAATTTTGGGGTGTCCGTGACACGGACCCGAACCCGGACATTTTCGTAAAAGTCCGGGTTCGGGTTCGGTGTTCGTCGCTTTCTTCGCGCTTTTGTGACGCTTTCTTGGCGCTTTTTGAAAGGCTGCTAAGCAGCCAATCAACAAGCGTCATACTACTTGCCCCAAGAGGCCATCACAGCCATGCCTACTATTGGCATGGCTGTGATTGGCCAGAGCACCATGTGACCCAGCCTCTATTTAAGCTGGAGTCACATAGCGCCGCCCGTCACTCTGCTCTGATTAGCGTAGGGAGAGGTTGCGGCTGCGACAGTAGGGCGAGATTAGGCAGATTAACTCCTCCAAAGGACTTGATTAACTGATCGATCTGCAGCTGTGGATCATTGAGCTGCTGATCCTCAATTGCTCACTGTTTTTAGGCTGCCCAGACCGTTTGTCAGTCACATTTTTCTGGGGTGATCGGCGGCCATTTTGTGTCTTGTGGTGCGCCAGCACAAGCTGCGACCAAGTGCATTTAACCCTCAATGGTGTGGTTGTTTTTTGGCTAAAGCCTACATCAGGGTGAAGCTGTCACACCAAGTGCATTTAACCCTCAGTAGTGTGGTTGGTCAAGCTATCACACCAAGTGCATTTAACCAGCAATAGTCTGTTCATTTTTTGGCCATATACTAAATCAGGGGCAAGCTGCGCCCGTCACCAAGTGCATTTAACCCTCAGTAGTGTGGTTGGTCAAGCTGTGACACCAAGTGCATTTAACCAGCAATAGTCTGTTCATTTTTTGGCCATATACTACATCAGGGGCAAGCTGCGCCCATCACCAAGTGCATTTAACCAGCAATAGTGTGGTTATTTTTTGGCCATATCCCAGTCTAATTCTGTCACTAAATCCATACCGGTCACCCAGCGCCTAAATACTAGGCCTCAAATTTATATCCCGCTAAATCTCTCGTTACCGCTGTCCTGTTGTGGCTGGGAAAGTTATTTAGTGTCCGTCAAAGCACATTTTTTGTTCTGGGTTGAAATACAATTCCCAATTTAGCAATTTAAAAATTTAGTGGTTTCTGCTGTATCAGATCTATTTGAAATCTATCCCTAAAAGGGTATATAATATTCAAGGTGCACATAGGGTCATTCAGAATAACTTCACACACCCGCTACTGTGCATTTCCAAGTCTAATTCTGTCACTAAACCCATACCTGTCACCCAGCGCCTAAATACTAGGCCTCAAATTTATATCCAGCTAAATCTGTCCTTAGTGCTGTAGCTGGGCGAGTTATTTAGTGTCCGTTCAAGCACATTTCTTGTTCTGGGTTGAAATACAATTCCCAATTTAGCAATTTCATAACTTAGTGGTTTCTGCTATATCAGAGCTATTTGAAATCTATCCCTAAAAGGGTATATAATATTCAAGGTGCACATTGGGTCATTCAGAATAACTTCACACACACCCGCTACTGTGTATTTCCAAGTCTAATTCTGTCACTAAACCCATATCTGTCACCCAGCGCCTAAATACTAGGCCTCAAATTTATATCCTGCTAAATCTCTCGTTAGTGCTGTAGCTGGGCGAGTTATTTAGTGTCCGTTCAAGCACATTTCTTGTTCTGGGTTGAAATACAATTCCCAATTTAGCAATTTCATAATTTAGTGGTTTCTGCTATATCAGAGCTATTTGAAATCTATCCCTAAAAGGGTAGATCATATTGAAGGTGCACATAGGGACATTCAGAATAACTTCACACACACCCGCTACTGTGTATTTCCAAGTCTAATTCTGTCACTAAACCCATACCTGTCACCCAGCGCCTAAATACTAGGCCTCAAATTTATATCCAGCTAAATCTGTCCTTAGTGCTGTAGCTGGGCGAGTTATTTAGTGTCCGTTCAAGCACATTTCTTGTTCTGGGTTGAAATACAATTCCCAATTTAGCAATTTCATAATTTAGTGGTTTCTGCTATATCAGAGCTATTTGAAATCTATCCCTAAAAGGGTATATAATATTCAAGGTGCACATTGGGTCATTCAGAATAACTTCACACACACCCGCTACTGTGTATTTCCAAGTCTAATTCTGTCACTAAACCCATACCTGTCACCCAGCGCCTAAATACTAGGCCTCAAATTTATATCCTGCTAAATCTCTCGTTAGTGCTGTAGCTGGGCGAGTTATTTAGTGTCCGTTCAAGCACATTTCTTGTTCTGGGTTGAAATACAATTCCCAATTTAGCAATTTCATAATTTAGTGGTTTCTGCTATATCAGAGCTATTTGAAATCTATCCCTAAAAGGGTATATAATATTCAAGGTGCACATTGGGTCATTCAGAATAACTTCACACACACCCGCTACTGTGTATTTCCAAGTCTAATTCTGTCACTAAACCCATACCTGTCACCCAGCGCCTAAATACTAGGCCTCAAATTTATATCCTGCTAAATCTCTCGTTAACGCTGTCCTGTTGTGGCTGGGAAAGTTATTTAGTGTCCGTCAAAGCACATTTTTTGTTCTGGGTTGAAATACAATTCCCAATTTAGCAATTTCATAATTTAGTGGTTTCTGCTATATCAGAGCTATTTGAAATCTATCCCTAAAAGGGTATATAATATTCAAGGTGCACATTGGGTCATTCAGAATAACTTCACACACACCCGCTACTGTGTATTTCTAAGTCTAATTCTGTCACTAAACCCATACCTGTCACCCAGCGCCTAAATACTAGGCCTCAAATTTATATCCTGCTAAATCTCTCGTTAGTGCTGTAGCTGGGCGAGTTATTTAGTGTCCGTTCAAGCACATTTCTTGTTCTGGGTTGAAATACAATTCCCAATTTAGCAATTTCATAATTTAGTGGTTTCTGCTATATCAGAGCTATTTGAAATCTATCCCTAAAAGGGTATATAATATTCAAGGTGCACATTGGGTCATTCAGAATAACTTCACACACACCCGCTACTGTGTATTTCCAAGTCTAATTCTGTCACTAAACCCATACCTGTCACCCAGCGCCTAAATACTAGGCCTCAAATTTATATCCTGCTAAATCTCTCGTTAACGCTGTCCTGTTGTGGCTGGGAAAGTTATTTAGTGTCCGTCAAAGCACATTTTTTGTTCTGGGTTGAAATACAATTCCCAATTTAGCAATTTCATAATTTAGTGGTTTCTGCTATATCAGAGCTATTTGAAATCTATCCCTAAAAGGGTATATAATATTCAAGGTGCACATTGGGTCATTCAGATTAACTTCACACACACCCGCTACTGTGTATTTCTAAGTCTAATTCTGTCACTAAACCCATACCTGTCACCCAGCGCCTAAATACTAGGCCTCAAATTTATATCCTGCTAAATCTCTCGTTAGTGCTGTAGCTGGGCGAGTTATTTAGTGTCCGTTCAAGCACATTTCTTGTTCTGGGTTGAAATACAATTCCCAATTTAGCAATTTCATAATTTAGTGGTTTCTGCTATATCAGAGCTATTTGAAATCTATCCCTAAAAGGGTATATAATATTCAAGGTGCACATTGGGTCATTCAGAATAACTTCACACACACCCGCTACTGTGTATTTCCAAGTCTAATTCTGTCACTAAACCCATACCTGTCACCCAGCGCCTAAATACTAGGCCTCAAATTTATATCCTGCTAAATCTCTCGTTAGTGCTGTAGCTGGGCGAGTTATTTAGTGTCCGTTCAAGCACATTTCTTGTTCTGGGTTGAAATACAATTCCCAATTTAGCAATTTCATAATTTAGTGGTTTCTGCTATATCAGAGCTATTTGAAATCTATCCCTAAAAGGGTATATAATATTCAAGGTGCACATTGGGTCATTCAGAATAACTTCACACACACACGCTTCTGTGCATTTCCAAGTCTAATTCTGTCACTAAACCCATACCTGTCACCCAGCGCCTAAATACTAGGCCTCAAATTTATATCCTGCTAAATCTCTCGTTAGTGCTGTAGCTGGGCGAGTTATTTAGTGTCCGTTCAAGCACATTTCTTGTTCTGGGTTGAAATACAATTCCCAATTTAGCAATTTCATAATTTAGTGGTTTCTGCTATATCAGAGCTATTTGAAATCTATCCCTAAAAGGGTATATAATATTCAAGGTGCACATTGGGTCATTCAGAATAACTTCACACACACCCGCTACTGTGTATTTCCAAGTCTAATTCTGTCACTAAACCCATACCTGTCACCCAGCGCCTAAATACTAGGCCTCAAATTTATATCCTGCTAAATCTCTCGTTAGTGCTGTAGCTGGGCGAGTTATTTAGTGTCCGTTCAAGCACATTTCTTGTTCTGGGTTGAAATACAATTCCCAATTTAGCAATTTCATAATTTAGTGGTTTCTGCTATATCAGAGCTATTTGAAATCTATCCCTAAAAGGGTATATAATATTCAAGGTGCACATTGGGTCATTCAGAATAACTTCACACACACCCGCTACTGTGTATTTCTAAGTCTAATTCTGTCACTAAACCCATACCTGTCACCCAGCGCCTAAATACTAGGCCTCAAATTTATATCCTGCTAAATCTCTCGTTAGTGCTGTAGCTGGGCGAGTTATTTAGTGTCCGTTCAAGCACATTTCTTGTTCTGGGTTGAAATACAATTCCCAATTTAGCAATTTCATAATTTAGTGGTTTCTGCTATATCAGAGCTATTTGAAATCTATCCCTAAAAGGGTATATAATATTCAAGGTGCACATTGGGTCATTCAGAATAACTTCACACACACCCGCTACTGTGTATTTCCAAGTCTAATTCTGGCACTAAACCCATACCTGTCACCCAGCGCCTAAATACTAGGCCTCAAATTTATATCCTGCTAAATCTCTCGTTAGTGCTGTAGCTGGGCGAGTTATTTAGTGTCCGTTCAAGCACATTTCTTGTTCTGGGTTGAAATACAATTCCCAATTTAGCAATTTCATAATTTAGTGGTTTCTGCTATATCAGAGCTATTTGAAATCTATCCCTAAAAGGGTATATAATATTCAAGGTGCACATTGGGTCATTCAGAATAACTTCACACACACACGCTTCTGTGCATTTCCAAGTCTAATTCTGTCACTAAACCCATACCTGTCACCCAGCGCCTAAATACTAGGCCTCAAATTTATATCCTGCTAAATCTCTCGTTAGTGCTGTAGCTGGGCGAGTTATTTAGTGTCCGTTCAAGCACATTTCTTGTTCTGGGTTGAAATACAATTCCCAATTTAGCAATTTCATAATTTAGTGGTTTCTGCTATATCAGAGCTATTTGAAATCTATCCCTAAAAGGGTATATAATATTCAAGGTGCACATTGGGTCATTCAGAATAAATTCACACACACCCGCTACTGTGTATTTCCAAGTCTAATTCTGTCACTAAACCCATACCTGTCACCCAGCGCCTAAATACTAGGCCTCAAATTTATATCCTGCTAAATCTCTCGTTAGTGCTGTAGCTGGGCGAGTTATTTAGTGTCCGTTCAAGCACATTTCTTGTTCTGGGTTGAAATACAATTCCCAATTTAGCAATTTCATAATTTAGTGGTTTCTGCTATATCAGAGCTATTTGAAATCTATCCCTAAAAGGGTATATAATATTCAAGGTGCACATTGGGTCATTCAGAATAACTTCACACACACACGCTTCTGTGCATTTCCAAGTCTAATTCTGTCACTAAATCCATACCGGTCACCCAGCGCCTAAATACTAGGCCTCAAATTTATATCCCGCTGAATTTGAATACAATACATTGGGCCAAATAATATATTTGTTGTTGTGGTGAACCATAACAATGAGAAAAACATCTAGTAAGGGACGCGGACGTGGACATGGTCGTGGTGGTGTTAGTGGACCCTCTGGTGCTGGGAGAGGACGTGGCCGTTCTGCCACATCCACACGTCCTAGTGTACCAACTACCTCAGGTCCCAGTAGCCGCCAGAATTTACAGCGATATATGGTGGGGCCCAATGCCGTTCTAAGGATGGTAAGGCCTGAGCAGGTACAGGCATTAGTCAATTGGGTGGCCGACAGTGGATCCAGCACGTTCACATTATCTCCCACCCAGTCTTCTGCAGAAAGCGCACAGATGGCGCCTGAAAACCAACCCCATCAGTCTGTCACATCACCCCCATGCATACCAGGGAAACTGTCTCAGCCTCAAGTTATGCAGCAGTCTCTTATGCTGTTTGAAGACTCCGCTGGCAGGGTTTCCCAAGGGCATCCACCTAGCCCTTCCCCAGCGGTGAAAGACATAGAATGCACTGACGCACAACCACTTATGTTTCCTGATGATGAGGACATGGGAATACCACCTCAGCATGTCTCTGATGATGACGAAACACAGGTGCCAACTGCTGCGTCTTTCTGCAGTGTGCAGACTGAACAGGAGGTCAGGGATCAAGACTGGGTGGAAGACGATGCAGGGGACGATGAGGTCCTAGACCCCACATGGAATGAAGGTCGTGCCACTGACTTTCACAGTTCGGAGGAAGAGGCAGTGGTGAGACCGAGCCAACAGCGTAGCAAAAGAGGGAGCAGTGGGCAAAAGCAGAACACCCGCCGCCAAGAGACTCCGCCTGCTACTGACCGCCGCCATCTGGGACCGAGCACCCCAAAGGCAGCTTCAAGGAGTTCCCTGGCATGGCACTTCTTCAAACAATGTGCTGACGACAAGACCCGAGTGGTTTGCACGCTGTGCCATCAGAGCCTGAAGCGAGGCATTAACGTTCTGAACCTGAGCACAACCTGCATGACCAGGCACCTGCATGCAAAGCATGAACTGCAGTGGAGTAAACACCTTAAAACCAAGGAAGTCACTCAGGCTCCCCCTGCTACCTCTTCTGCTGCTGCCGCCTCGGCCTATTCTGCTGCTGCCGCCTCGGCCTCTTCCTCCGCCTTTGGAGGAACGTTGGCACCTGCCGCCCAGCAAACAGGGGATGTACCACCAACACCACCACCACCACCTCCGTCACCAAGCGTCTCAACCATGTCACACGCCAGCGTTCAGCTCTCCATCTCACAAACATTTGATAGAAAGCGTAAATTCCCACCTAGCCACCCTCGATCCCTGGCCCTGAATGCCAGCATTTCTAAACTACTGGCCTATGAAATGCTGTCATTTAGGCTGGTGGACACAGACAGCTTCAAACAGCTCATGTCGCTTGCTGTCCCACAGTATGTTGTTCCCAGCCGGCACTACTTCTCCAAGAGAGCCGTGCCTTCCCTGCACAACCAAGTATCCCATAAAATCAAGTGTGCACTGCGCAACGCCATCTGTAGCAAGGTCCACCTAACCACAGATACGTGGACCAGTAAGCACGGCCAGGGACGCTATATCTCCCTAACTGCACACTGGGTAAATGTAGTGGCAGCTGGGCCCCAGGCGGAGAGCTGTTTGGCGCACGTCCTTCCGCCGCCAAGGATCGCAGGGCAACATTCTTTGCCTCCTGTTGCCACCTCCTCCTTCTCGGCTTCCTCCTCCTCTTCTTCCACCTGCTCATCCAGTCAGCCACACACCTTCACCACCAACTTCAGCACAGCCCGGGGTAAACGTCAGCAGGCCATTCTGAAACTCATATGTTTGGGGGACAGGCCCCACACCGCACAGGAGTTGTGGCGGGGTATTGAACAACAGACCGACGAGTGGTTGCTGCCGGTGAGCCTCAAGCCCGGCCTGGTGGTGTGTGATAATGGGCGAAATCTCGTTGCAGCTCTGGGACTAGCCAATTTGACGCACATCCCTTGCTTGGCGCATGTGCTGAATTTGGTGGTGCAGAAGTTCATTCACAACTACCCCGACATGTCAGAGCTGCTGCATAAAGTGCGGGCCGTCTGTTCGCGCTTCCGGCGTTCACATCCTGCTGCTGCTCGCCTGTCTGCGCTACAGCGTAACTTCGGCCTTCCCGCTCACCGCCTCATATGCGACGTGCCCACCAGGTGGAACTCCACCTTGCACATGCTGGACAGACTGTGCGAGCAGCAGCAGGCCATAGTGGAGTTTCAGCTGCAGCACGCACGGGTCAGTCGCACTACAGAACAGCACCACTTCACCACCAATGACTGGGCCTCCATGCGAGACCTGTGTGCCCTGTTGCGCTGTTTCGAGTACTCCACCAACATGGCCAGTGGCGATGACACCGTTATCAGCGTTACAATACCACTTCTATGTCTCCTTGAGAAAACACTTAGGGCGATGATGGAAGAGGAGGTGGCCCAGGAGGAGGAGGAGGAGGAGGAGGAAGAGGGGTCATTTTTAGCACTTTCAGGCCAGTCTCTTCGAAGTGACTCAGAGGGAGGTTTTTGGCAACAGCAGAGGCCAGGTACAAATGTGGCCAGCCAGGGCCCACTACTGGAGGACGAGGAGGACGAGGATGAGGAGGAGGTGGAGGAGGATGAGGATGAAGCATGGTCACAGCGGGGTGGCACCCAACGCAGCTCGGGTCCATCACTGGTGCGTGGCTGGGGGGAAAGGCAGGACGATGACGATACGCCTCCCACAGAGGACAGCTTGTCCTTACCCCTGGGCAGCCTGGCACACATGAGCGACTACATGCTGCAGTGCCTGCGCAACGACAGCAGAGTTGCCCACATTTTAACCTGTGCGGACTACTGGGTTGCCACCCTGCTGGATCCACGCTACAAAGACAATGTGCCCACCTTACTTCCTGCACTGGAGCGTGATAGGAAGATGCGCGAGTACAAGCGCACGTTGGTAGACGCGCTACTGAGAGCATTCCCAAATGTCACAGGGGAACAAGTGGAAGCCCAAGGCCAAGGCAGAGGAGGAGCAAGAGGTCGCCAAGGCAGCTGTGTCACGGCCAGCTCCTCTGAGGGCAGGGTTAGCATGGCAGAGATGTGGAAAACTTTTGTCAACACGCCACAGCTAACTGCACCACCACCTGATACGCAACGTGTTAGCAGGAGGCAACATTTCACTAACATGGTGGAACAGTACGTGTGCACACCCCTCCACGTACTGACTGATGGTTCGGCCCCATTCAACTTCTGGGTCTCTAAATTGTCCACGTGGCCAGAGCTAGCCTTTTATGCCTTGGAGGTGCTGGCCTGCCCGGCAGCCAGCGTTTTGTCTGAACGTGTATTCAGCACGGCAGGGGGCGTCATTACAGACAAACGCAGCCGCCTGTCTACAGCCAATGTGGACAAGCTGACGTTCATAAAAATGAACCAGGCATGGATCCCACAGGACCTGTCCGTCCCTTGTCCAGATTAGACATTAACTACCTCCCCATAACCATATATTATTGGACTCCAGGGCACTTCCTCATTCAATCCTATTTTTATTTTCATTTTACCTTTATATTGCGAGGCTACCCAAAGTTGAATGAACCTCTCCTCTGCCTGTGTGCTAGGCCTAAATATATGCCAATGGACTGTTGCAGTGGTGGGTGACGTGAAGCCTCATTCTCTGCTATGACATGCAGACTGATTCTCTGCTGTCATGAAGCCAGATTGTCTGTTACGGGACCTCTCTGCTCTGCCTGTGTGCTAGGCCTAAATATATGCCAATGGACTGTTGCAGTGGTGGGTGACGTGAAGCCTCATTCTCTGCTATGACATGCAGACTGATTCTCTGCTGACATGAAGCCAGATTGTCTGTTACGGGACCTCTCTCCTCTGCCTGTGTGCTAGGCCTAAATATATGCCAATGGACTGTTGCAGTGGTGGCTGACGTGAAGCCTCATTCTCTGCTATGACATGCAGACTAATTCTCTGCTGACATGAAGCCAGATTGTCTGTTACGGGACCTCTCTCCTCTGCCTGGGTGCTGGGCCTAAATTTATGACAATGGACTGTTGCAGTGGTGGCTGACGTGAAGCCTGATTCTCTGCTATGACATGCAGACTGATTCTCTGCTGACATGAAGCCAGATCCTCTGTTACGGGACCTCTCTCCTCTGCCTGTGTGTGTGCTGGGCCTAAATATATGCCAATGGACTGTTGCAGTGGTGGCTGACGTGAAGCCTCATTCTCTGCTATGACATGCAGACTGATTCTCTGCTGACATGAAGCCAGATCGTCTTTTACGGGACCTCTCTGCTCTGCCTGTGTGCTAGGCCTAAATATATGCCAATGGACTGTTGCAGTGGTGGGTGACGTGAAGCCTCATTCTCTGCTATGACATGCAGACTGATTCTCTGCTGTCATGAAGCCAGATTGTCTGTTACGGGACCTCTCTGCTCTGCCTGTGTGCTAGGCCTAAATATATGCCAATGGACTGTTGCAGTGGTGGGTGACGTGAAGCCTCATTCTCTGCTATGACATGCAGACTGATTCTCTGCTGACATGAAGCCAGATTGTCTGTTACGGGACCTCTCTCCTCTGCCTGTGTGTGTGCTGGGCCTAAATATATGCCAATGGACTGTTGCAGTGGTGGCTGACGTGAAGCCTCATTCTCTGCTATGACATGCAGACTGATTCTCTGCTGACATGAAGCCAGATTCTCTGTTACGGGACCTCTCTCCTCTGCCTGTGTGTGTGCTGGGCCTAAATATATGCCAATGGACTGTTGCAGTGGTGGCTGACGTGAAGCTTTATTCTCTGCTATGACATGCAGACTGATTCTCTGCTGACATGAAGCCAGATTGTCTGTTACGGGACCTCTCTCCTCTGCCTGTGTGCTAGGCCTAAATATATGCCAATGGACTGTTGCAGTGGTGGCTGACGTGAAGCCTCATTCTCTGCTATGACATGCAGACTAATTCTCTGCTGACATGAAGCCAGATTGTCTGTTACGGGACCTCTCTCCTCTGCCTGGGTGCTGGGCCTAAATTTATGACAATGGACTGTTGCAGTGGTGGCTGACGTGAAGCCTCATTCTCTGCTATGACATGCAGACTAATTCTCTGCTGACATGAAGACAGATTCTCTGTTACGGGACCTCTCTCCTCTGCCTGGGTGCCGGGGCCTAAATATCTGAGAATGGACTGTTCCAGTGGTGGTTTCAAAGGAAAGGACCGGCACTTCGCTGATGTAGATCACAATGTAGATTTATTCAGTCACATATTCAAAATGGCATAGTGACGCGTTTCAGCACAGATGTGCTTTCATCAGACTGCATAAAACATCTTACACTCCAGCTATTTATACATAAATGAAACACAAAGGAACTGACATCATCAAAGAAGCTCCGCCTCCCTCATTAAATAAAATTCGCATATCAAATAATCGCAATGAAAAATTCGCATTGAAAAATTCGCAATTGAAAATTCGCAACTGAAAATTCGCAATTGAAAATTGAAAATTCGCAATTGAAAATTCGCAACTAAAAATTCGCAACTGAAAATTCGCAATTGAAAATTCGCAAAAAACATATCCACTCTATACTGGCGAAGATTTTCAGTCACATAGTCCATTCTTGCAGTGATTAATCACGCTGAAGAAAAAAAGAAATATATTTATCAGATTGCATAAGGCCGAATGCCTTATAGGAAGCAGGACACATTGTACTCACGATTGAGGCCCCTGGGCTCCATTGTCTGAAGACGATGGATCCAGTAAGCCTCCCTTTTCAATAACAATTTATTTCTGTCACCCCCTCGACGGGGTAATGATACACCTTCAATAATCTGATACCTCAACTGCGAGATGTTGTGTTTTTTATCATAAAAATGAAGGGGTATTGGGAGTAATAAATTCTGTTTACGGATAGTAGATTTGTGTTTACTTAGTCTGTCCTTCATTCTCATTGAGGTTTCCCCCACATATAGTAATCCACATGGACATTTAAGAATGTAAACCACAAATCTACTATCACAAGTGAACGTGCCCCTTATTGGAATATTTTCACCTGAGTGAGGGTGGGAGAAACATGAACCCTTTATAACGCTGGAACAATTGACACAGTTTAAACAAGGAAAAGTGCCCCGTCTAGGTGTAGATAAAGTACTCTGTCCTCTTTCTATTTTATTACTTCCCACATCCGCCCGGACTATTTTATCCCTAATATTTTCTGCCCGTTTATAGCATATCATGGGTGGCCTCTGGAACTCTCCTATCCGTGGATAGGACTTAGATAATATGTGCCAATGTTGATTAACAATAGTCCTAAGGCGCTGGGACCAGGGATGGTATTTAATCACTAAGGGGATCCTTGTTTCTTTCTTAGTTCTATCTGGTGGTGTAATCTCAGCTTTATTACGCTGTATTTTCAATAGATCAGGGGGGTAGCCTCGCTCTCTAAATTTATTGGTCATATCGTCTAATCTTGTTTGACACATATCCCTATCACTAACGATCCGTCTAACCCTCTGGTATTGCCGCCCTGCTTCTTACTAGAATTGTTCCAGTGGTGGGTGACGGGAAGCCAGATTCTCTGCTATGGAACCTCTCTCCAATTGATTTTGGTTAATTTTTATTTATTTAATTTTTATTTTAATTCATTTCCCTATCCACATTTGTTTGCAGGGGATTTACCTACATGTTGCTGCCTTTTGCAGCCCTCTAGCTCTTTCCTGGGCTGTTTTACAGCTTTTTTAGTGCCGAAAAGTTCGGGTCCCCATTGACTTCAATGGGGTTCGGGTTCGGGACGAAGTTCGGATCGGGTTCGGATCCCGAACCCGAACATTTCCGGGATGTTCGGCCGAACTTCTCGAACCCGAACATCCAGGTGTTCGCTCAACTCTATCTAGGACCTTAATGAGTTTTGCTTTAGGACCTTAATGACATCATTACCATGTGACCAGTAACCTAGCAATTACTGGTCACATGGCTATGAGGTCATCACAGGTCCTACAGAAGTTAACTGTGGAGCTTTTTTGTGTAAAGATTACATCAGAAAAAGGTGACAGGGACTGTTATGTTAATATACTGTAAACTATTGTATAGTGGGGTGCTGTATACTGTGTGGTGGGCTGTATATTGTGTGGTGGGCTATATATTGTGTAATGGGCTGTATATTGTGTGGTGGCCTGTTTACTGTGTGGGGGCCTGTACACTGTGTGGGGGGGCCTGTATAGTGGGGGGGGGGGGAGTGCTATACTGCTGTACTGTATAGTGTTGGGGGCTGTATCATGTATAGTTTGGGGTGCTGTATACAGTGAGGTGTTGTATACCGTGAGGTGCTGTATACTGTGGGCTGCTATACTGCTCTACTATATACTGTGGGGTACTGTATAGTGTGGGGTGCTAAACTGAATACTGTGTGGTGCTGTATACTATAGGGTGCTATACTGCATACTGTGGGGTGCTGGGGTGCACTGTAACACTAGGGTGAGCCGAGCCCCGGTCTCCTTCCTGCAGAGCGGTGCCCACTTCCAGCCCAGAGCACTGATCCTGAGCCGCTGGAGTCTTCAGAACTGGAAGTATTTACTGTCATTCACTGGACTCTACCAGGTGTGTGTTGTGGTGGAGGGCGTGATTGCATGCTAAGGTGTGGGAAGGCGGGATCCAGGGGGCCCAAGTAAATTTTTGCCCGGGGTCCAATCAATATTAAAGACGGCCCTGTTTGCAGTTGGTTCTATAGTACTAGATACCAGCTAGTGTTGGGCAAATGGGGTTTGGATTGCTGTATCCGAACCCGATTTGTTTGTAAGCTTCATTAACAATATCGCCTCCGTCCTACCGTAACATATATGGGCTCCGCGGAGGTCTTTGCGAACTTGTGGCAAATATCGCAAGACTTGCTTCATCTCACACTTAGTTTATTCGCATAAATTACAGTGTCAAAATCCGAAGCTGAACTTGAGGCAGGAAGCAGAGTTCAACTTCGGATTGTGACACAGTAATTTATGCGAATAAACTAAGTGCCACATCATAGACGCGAGACAAAGCAAGTCTTGCGATATTTGCTGCAAGTTCGCAATGACCCCAGCGGAGGCCATACATTTTACAGTACGTCGGAGGCTATATTGTTAATGAAGTTTACAAACAAATCGTATTCGGATACAGCAATCCAGACCCAATTAGCTCAACACTAATACCAGCTAATCCATCAAATCGTGGACAACTGCCAGAGCAAGGGTTGGGGCCAGTTCACACAGAGCTTTTTGGCGCTGATTTTGGCACATATCTGCCTCAAAATCAGCTCCAAAAACAAACCTCCCATTCATTTCAATAGGAAGCTTCACTTGGGAAAAAAAAGCAGCATGCCCTATCTCGGGGCAGAATCCAAGCCTAAAAATTGAAAAGAATAGGAAGTGTCAAAAAACACTCCATATGTATCCACATGTTTTCGCAAATTTTTTGGGTCAAATCCAAGCCAATAACAAGCTGAAAATGCAGTTTTGTACTGAAGGCGTAAAAAATAAGCTAAAAAAAAAAAACATGCACAAATTCTGCCATGAATTTTGTAGATGGATGTTCAAAATACGTGAACATACCCTTAGGGCCCTATTACACTGCCCGGTATTCCATGGTAGCACATCCATCGGCACGCATTTGCACCAGTCTGATTACACCGGCGGATGCATGTTGAATGTGAGAGGAATGATCGCTACCACAGTCGTTCTTGCCTTATCCAGTTCTGTGAACTATCGGCAGCACATCCCTGATTACACAGGCCGCTGCAAACTGAATGTGGGAGAAATGATTGTTACCCCAGTTATGTCTCCCATATTCGGTTCTACACTATTGATTATCGGCAGCACATCCCTGATTACACAGGCCGATGCAAACTGAATGTGGGAGGAATGATTGTTACCCCAGTTATGTCTCCCATATTCGGTTCTACAGTATTGATTATCGGCAGCACATCCCTGATTACACAGGCCGATACAAACTGAATGTGGGAGGAATGATTGTTACCGCAGTTATGTCTCCCATATTCGGTTCTACAGTATTGATTATCGGCAGCACATCCCTGATTACACAGGCCGCTGCAAACTGAATGTGGGAGAAATGATTGTTACCCCAGTTATGTCTCCCATATTCGGTTCTACAGTATTGATTATCGGCAGCACATCCCTCATTACACAGGCCGATGCAAACTGAATGTGGGAGGAATGATTGTTACCGCAGTTATGTCTCCCATATTCGGTTCTACAGTATTGATTATCGGCAGCACATCCCTGATTACACAGGCCGATGCAAACTGAATGTGGGAGGAATGATTGTTACCGCAGTTATGTCTCCCATATTCGGTTCTACAGTATTGATTACCGGCAGCACATCCCTCATTACACAGGCCGATGCAAACTGAATGTGGGAGGAATGATTGTTACCGCAGTTATGTCTCCCATATTCGGTTCTACAGTATTGATTACCGGCAGCACATCCCTGATTACACAGGCCGATGCAAACTGAATGTGGGAGGAATGATTGTTACCCCAGTTATGTCTCCCATATTCGGTTCTACAGTATTGATTATCGGCAGCACATCCCTGATTACACAGGCCGATACAAACTGAATGTGGGAGGAATGATTGTTACCCCAGTTATGTCTCCCATATTCGGTTCTACAGTATTGATTATCGGCAGCACATCCCTGATTACACAGGCCGATGCAAACTGAATGTGGGAGGAATGATTGTTACCCCAGTTATGTCTCCCATATTCGGTTCTACAGTATTGATTATCGGCAGCACATCCCTGATTACACAGGCCGATGCAAACTGAATGTGGGAGGAATGATTGTTACCCCAGTTATGTCTCCCATATTCGGTTCTACAGTATTGATTATCGGCAGCACATCCCTGATTACACAGGCCGAGGCAAACTGAATGTGGGAGGAATGATTGTTACCGCAGTTATGTCTCCCATATTCGGTTCTACAGTATTGATTATCGGCAGCACATCCCTGATTACACAGGCCGATGCAAACTGAATGTGGGAGGAATGATTGTTACTGCAGTTATGTCTCCCATATTCGGTTCTACAGTATTGATTATCGGCAGCACATTCCTGATTACACAGGCCGATGCAAACTGAATGTGGGAGGAATGATTGTTACCGCAGTTATGTCTCCCATATTCGGTTCTACAGTATTGATTATCGGCAGCACATCCCTGATTACACAGGCCGATGCAAACTGAATGTGGGAGGAATGATTGTTACCGCAGTTATGTCTCCCATATTCGGTTCTACAGTATTGATTACCGGCAGCACATCCCTCATTACACAGGCCGATGCAAACTGAATGTGGGAGGAATGATTGTTACCGCAGTTATGTCTCCCATATTCGGTTCTACAGTATTGATTACCGGCAGCACATCCCTGATTACACAGGCCGATGCAAACTGAATGTGGGAGGAATGATTGTTACCCCAGTTATGTCTCCCATATTCGGTTCTACAGTATTGATTATCGGCAGCACATCCCTGATTACACAGGCCGATGCAAACTGAATGTGGGAGGAATGATTGTTACCCCAGTTATGTCTCCCATATTCGGTTCTACAGTATTGATTATCGGCAGCACATCCCTGATTACACAGGCCGATACAAACTGAATGTGGGAGGAATGATTGTTACCCCAGTTATGTCTCCCATATTCGGTTCTACAGTATTGATTATCGGCAGCACATCCCTGATTACACAGGCCGATGCAAACTGAATGTGGGAGGAATGATTGTTACCGCAGTTATGTCTCCCATATTCGGTTCTACAGTATTGATTATCGGCAGCACATCCCTGATTACACAGGCCGATGCAAACTGAATGTGGGAGGAATGATTGTTACCGCAGTTATGTCTCCCATATTCGGTTCTACAGTATTGATTATCGGCAGCACATCCCTGATTACACAGGCCGATGCAAACTGAATGTGGGAGGAATGATTGTTACCCCAGTTATGTCTCCCATATTCGGTTCTACAGTATTGATTATCGGCAGCACATCCCTGATTACACAGGCCGATGCAAACTGAATGTGGGAGGAATGATTGTTACCCCAGTTATGTCTCCCATATTCGGTTCTACAGTATTGATTATCGGCAGCACATCCCTGATTACACAGGCCGATGCAAACTGAATGTGGGAGGAATGATTGTTACCCCAGTTATGTCTCCCATATTCGGTTCTACAGTATTGATTATCGGCAGCACATCCCTGATTACACAGGCCGATGCAAACTGAATGTGGGAGGAATGATTGTTACCGCAGTTATGTCTCCCATATTCGGTTCTACAGTATTGATTATCGGCAGCACATCCCTGATTACACAGGGAGATGTACTGCTGATAATCGAGCATCTTTCATACTGATCAAAGATCCCATCAGTTGACAAACTAGTGAGTGCTTGTTCATCGGCTGTTAGACTATATGGACCAATTACTGGGACCAAGACTTACTATGCTTGTTACTGACAACTGGTCCGAAAATCATGCAGTCTAATAGGTTCCTTAAAGGGGTTATCCAATATCTGAAATATCCTTGCCCCCCAACGCCCAAGCACCTTGTATGGATTATGGATTAAATTTAACTGCTCCCCGGGACACACGTCGCTCCTGATCCCTGGACGGCTGCCGCTGCATCTACTCGTCGCTCGTATCAAAACACCTGGTGACGGGAGGGAGCAGCCAATCACAAGCCACGACAGGGACGAACCCCCTTGAGGCTGGTCACAGCCTGCTTTGGGTGCACACCCCGCCGCCAGATGTTTTGATCCGAGCTATGGGAAGATGCAGTGGCAGCCGTGCAGGGATCTAGAGCTGTGTTTCCCAACCAGTGTGCCTCCAGCTGTTGCAAAACTACAACTCCCAGCATGCCCGGACAGCCAAAGGCTGTCTGGGCATGCTGGGAGTTGTAGTTTTGCAACAGCTGGAGGCACACTTGGTTGGGAAACACTGACCTAGAGCGACGCGGGTTCTGGGAAGCAGGTATGTATAATTCATACAAGGGGCCCGGCCATTGGGGAGGATATTTTAGATATCGGATGACTCCTTGGTGTTCATATTCCCTATTTGGACAGTTGACACAAGGACGCCATCCCATTAGGCAGCTACATATCTTATATCCGTCACCATGGTTTATGCATGTGAAGGTTATTATTATTATTTTTTTATGAAATACACTGTTTAAGTACCTTGTATGTAAAAAGCAAGCACTTCTTTGTAAAGAGGATTTCCGTCCACATGATTCCGACATACAATGACATATAATCTGCAGTTTCTTGTGATGCCTGATATAATATGAGATCCATGTATAAATATGCAGTTTCCCAGCCTGATGCGAGTGCTCTGCTATTAGGAACTTGGCGGTAATTCTTTCTTCCTGCTCTGGGAGCTAGCTTTGACCTCTTAACAAAGAACAGGTTCAATCTGCTTCCCCTCCTCCACCCTGGGAGACTGATGAGGGTCACATGACCTTTGTAGTAGACAGCAGAGAATTTGGATGGTAATATGCGCTGCTGGGGGAGGGGAGCTGGCGGCTCTCACAAAATGCTTGTACTGGAAGCTGAAGCTGGGAGGAGAAGGGAAAGACCAGCTCAGACCAGCTTCATTCCACAAACTCATTTAGATGCAAATGCCAAATATTTTTACCAGACGCACTGTATAAATTTACAGTTTCCTTTTTAGCTTATTCAGACGGTGTGAAAACCCCCCGAGTGTCCTTGATATGCAGTCTTTTAAATGAAGGCTTTGAAAAGAAAGTGATTACTTTGTTTTGTTTCATAATACTTAAGATGGATTTTGTACCGCGCCGTAGATCAGACTATAAAACTAGATCTTGAGAAGGAAGAGTAATACACTTCACAGCGAGGAGGCAGGGGAACAAGAGCAAGATTCCTTCAAAAGAAACCTGAAAACCCACCTCTTCAGACAAGCCTACAACCAGTGCCCCTGCTGTCTCTATACCGCCATGACCAGCTTCACCCGCACCTACTGTGTCCTTCTCCCATACCATGTAGATTGTAAGCCCTCATGGGCAGGGCCCTCTCTCCTTCTGTACCAGTTTGTAATTCGTCTTGTTTATAGTTAGTGCAATTGTCTGTATTATGTATGTGTACGCCTTTTCATATGTACAGCGCTATGTAATGAATGACGCTTTAATAATAAATAATAATAATAATAAGCATAAAATACAAAGGGTGAAATCTGCAATGCAAATGGACCTCCTTTGATGTACAGTCCACTCCGCCGGTCATTTTCAGTGCAGTCCACATTGATATTTTAATGGTAGATGAGATTTGGTAAAGGGGGGTTTCCGCTTTTGAAATACTGATTGATCACCTACCCTTAGGATAGGTTATTATTATCTGATCGGCAGGGGTTCCATTCCCGGCTCCCCCGACAGGAATGTACTAGCCATAAACTTCCCTATGCCCTCCTCACGGCCATCAGCCGGGTACATAACAATCTTTCAGGTGCCCTCCTGAATTCAACTGTGTATCGCCTCAGGATGGCGATACACAGGGGCGTAGCTAAAGTCTCATGTGCCCTGGTGCAAGAGTTCAGCTTGGGCCCCGACCCCTCAGTGCTTTGTGGCCAGGAGAAGGGAAGCACATAGACTTCATGCTGCCGGAAAAATTGAACAGGCACCCCCCACCCATACCAAATTCTTGACCTAACCCCTTCCCTCCAGCCAGAGATGTAACTTAACCATCATGCACTTTCTATAATACTGGTGTCTTCTTATGTGGCACAAGGGTCTTTGGGCCCCCTCCAGCTCCTGACTGCTACCTCTGCACCCCTTATAGCTATGGCCCGGTTATATATTTGAATACTGTGGCGAGGGTAGCAGTATTATGTGCTGCACTGTAATAGGTTATTCAATTGAAGCAGTATTTTCTGCTGCACTATGGTATTTGGTTCTGCGGGGGTGGTGTCCTGTGCTCCACTTTGGTATTGCTGCACCTTCTACTTCTGTTAACCCCTATAATGGTGCAGAACCCCAAACAACCAGACAGAGTTTAAACAATGGTGGATTTATTAAATGATGGCAGTACAGTTCAGACCAGAAATCATATGCAGGTAATCAATCCAAATAATAACTTGTGCAGGAAAACTCACAAGGGACAGCCAGACCAGGCCAAAGTTCATATGCACAGAAATAGTCAGTGTAACGCAGTACCTAGGGACGAGACATTTCCAGGGTCTGATCCGAGGTCCAACACGAGACAAACTGTTCTGCATAGAAGTTTCCCACAGGCAGTCTCTAGAGATGGATTGAGAAAATCAGGGGCCAGGCCTCTTAAACACCTGCTAGCCAATCACAGAGTGCCATGTGTCTATTCCTCATAGGCCATATCATTATCCTAATCCCTGACACTTGTGCGGTCTTGGCTGGTCATTGATCACTTAACCCATGCCTTCCCTCTAATCTACTAGAGTTTATGTACAGGTATATTCCCCATCAGCAGCCGGCATAGCGAATAAGATGAGCGTACGTTCGGCTGCATAACCCTTTGCGAACCTCTTCTTGAGCGTGCACGCGGACGCTCAAGCGGCCCAGCATGCACACGTCCACCTGCACATGCGTGACCTGACCCACTACTCCAATGGGAATTCCTGGGGGCCCCAGTGAACCGCAAAACAGGAGAGTGTCTTACAACCCCTCTCTCAATTTGAATCTGCTTACAATATGGGTCCACTTTTAGTTTTTTTCTCCAGGGACACTCTAAGTTCCCTGTCCGCACCTGCCTGCCGAACAGCTGTTTGAAGAGGAAGTAGCACTGCCTTCTCTTCACTGTTTACCTGCTTGCTGTCGACATTGCACATTACTAGCAAAGTGGATATGATTTTAAGGCCAGACACACCAGCGATTTGAATGTGAGGAACTGGAAGCGTGTCTCAGTGAGAGGTCCTGTTCTGGCCTCCACTCCTCTGACAGGATCGCACAGCATCAAACTGATTTATAATGCTGTGTGACCCTTAGAGTCAGTGCCATACTCCCAATAGAGGAATACCACGCAGCTTCTATGGGACCCGTGGAGGAAGGGGGCCCACCCATGCAGGAAAGGCTTTGCCCCATAATGGCTAGCTATGGGAAGAACAATGTGGAGAAGGACCTGCGATGTCATCATTATGTGATCTGGGCAGGAATACAGAGTTCAGCAGCTTTGTAGGTGAAGGATCTGCGATGATGTCATCACCATGTGACCTGTGGAGGAACACAAACTCAGCAGCGGAGAGGAAAATCTGGTTGAATGTGAGTCGGAGGAGCTTCTGTTTTGTGCCTGGAGGAGAGGTTAGTGGTGTCCTGGGATAGCTCATAACATCCTAATACTGGGAGTTGTAGTCCTACTATATCCCTCTCCATGTAATGTTCACTGGGGCCCTACAATAACAGTTTAAACATAATAATAATAATAAAAAAAATTATTTATATAGCGCCACCATATTCCGCAGCGCTTTACAAATTTATAGGGTCATGTACGAAACAAGACTGGCTAATATGCAACTGAAAGACTAGGAGTCAGGGCCCTGCTCGCAAGAGCTTACAATCTATGAGGAATTGGGGGTGACACATAAGGTAGTTGATTGTGATAAGTAGGATTTGAGCCATTATTGAACAGATAGGAGTGGTGTCGGCCGATCTGCTTCGGGTTTAGGACTACTAGAGGATCAAGTTCAGGCCAGAGGAGTTGGTGGGGGGAGGTTTAATCAGGGAATAGTCAGTTTAGGTAGCTTGATAAGCCTGCCTGAAAAGATGTGTTTTTAAGGCACATTTGAAGGTGGAGAAGTTGTGATTTGTCCTAGTATTCCGGGGCAGAGTATTCCAGAGAGTAGGTGCAGCTCGAGAAAAGTCTTGAAGACGGGAGTGAGAGGTAAGAATTATGGAGATTATTAATCTTAGGTCGCTAACAGAACGGAGAGCAAGAGTAGGGTGGTAGATGGAGATGAGGGAAGAGCTGTATGGAGGTGCAGCACTGTGTAGAGCTTTGTGGGTGAGGGTGAGAAGTTTGAACTGTATTCTGTGGTGGATGGGCAAACAGTGAAGTGACTGGCACAGTCTAGTAGCATCAGTGTAGCGGTTGGATGGATAGATGAGACTGGCTGCAGCATTTAGGACAGACTGAAGGGGGGATAGTTTAGTGAGAGGGAGACCGATTAGTAATGCATTGCAGTAGTCAAGACAATTGAATTGACAGATTGAATCAAAGCAACAACAAGAGTTTTTGCCGTTCCCAGCGTAAGAAAGGAAATAAGATTCTGGCGATATTTTTGAGGTGCAGACGATAAGAGCGTGAAAGTGATTGAATATGGGGAACAAAGGAAAGATCAGAGTCAAATGTGGCCCCAAGACAGTGGACATGTTGGACAGGAGTTATGATAGTGCTGCAGATTGAAATTGAAATATCAAGTTTAGGTGAGTTAATAGATGGGGAAAGACAAGAAGTTCAGTTTTTGAGAGGTTCAGTTTTAGATGCAGAGAGAACATGCTGGGAGATATAGTTCTCTCCTCTTATAATGTCCACTGATGCCATATGATAACAGTCTTGTAACGGGGGTTGTAGTTCTCTCCTCTTATACCCTCTCGCTGTAATGTCAACTTATGTCTCATAATAACAGCCTGTACATGCTGGGATTTGTAGTTCTCCCATCGTGTATTGCCCTCTAATTTCCAATAACAACCTGGTTATGATGAGACTTGGAATTCTTTTGTCACTATCATGATGTTCTGCAGCATCTGAGGTGTGTTTTAGGCTTTCATATCTGCGCTAATGACTTTCACTGCTCATTTCTGTCATAGGAGCACAACAACGAAAATCACGGTAGCGCCAGATCTGGCAAATCACAGATGACAACACCTGACAGAGCCTGCTGACTATGATGATATTTGATGGGTTTCCATCATGGAGCCTGGCAGGCTGTAACATTGTGCCCAGCATTTCTGATCTGATCTGCAACTGAGGCCCCTAAGGACTCGTTCACATTTCCGTCAAGCATATGTCACCAAAATTTGCTGGATCCGACATTGCTGGATTCTCTAACTCACCACCGGATCCCCTCTGGCTGTAATGACATCTGGTGGCGATTTACCTGCCTTCTGGCATATATGCAACCTTTTTTTTGTTTGTCCGACAGGCGGCTTTTGTGCCAGAATGGACAGCCCGATCTGTTTGACGGAGATGTGAACGAGGCCTAACACAGATGATCAAAGCTTGCATCAGCTGAGGTGTGTATTATGAGGTTGTACAGCAGCTGAGATGTCTATTATCAGGTTCTTCAGCAGCTGTGGTGTGTATTAGGAGGTTTTGCAGCAGCTAAGGTGTGTATAATGATGTTATGTAGCAGCTGAGGTGTGTATTATGAGGTTTTGCAGCAGCCGAGGTGTGTACTATGATGTTCTACAGCAGCTGAGGCGTGTACTACAGGGGCGGACATACCGCATGTGCAGCCGGTGCGGCTGCACAGGGGCCCAGGGAAGGAGGGGGCCCCTTCCTACAGGCAGCAGGGGAAGATGAGCGCTTCCATTGAGGTAGCGCTCATCTCTATTCATCTGTATCACTGTCCTTAGGAAGCGATACGGATGGATGCTACGACGGGGCAGGGGAGAAGCGTCTCCCTTCCCTGGTCCTCTCATAGGCTACAGGCACTAGGCCTGCAACCTATCAGAGGACGGCGCAGGTGGCACGATGATGTCATGAGCAATACAGTGTGGGACACAGGCCGGAAGAGGCCTGCATCGCATCGCTCAAAGCGGCAAGGAGGTAAGTATGTGAGTTTATTTTTTTATTTTTTATTTACACTTTACTAGAGGCCCTATCTGG
The DNA here is from genome assembly GCF_014858855.1 of Bufo gargarizans. Lineage (NCBI taxonomy): Eukaryota > Metazoa > Chordata > Amphibia > Anura > Bufonidae > Bufo > Bufo gargarizans. The sequence continues at coordinate 542,295,610 of NC_058082.1, read as the reverse complement.
CACTCATGGGGGCATCTACTGGGGGCGCTATCTTATGTACTGGCACACATGGGGGGCACTATGGAGGAGCACTATGGGGGCCCTATTTTAAATACTAACACACATGGGGGGCACTGTGGAGGGGGGGGAGTACGATTGGGGCCCTATTTTATATACTGACACACATGGGGGCACTATGAAGGGGGAGGAGAACTATGAGGGGCCCTATTTTAAATAGTGACACACATGGGGGGACTATGGAGGGGGGAGTACTATTGGGGCCCTATTTTATATACTGGCACACAAGGGGGGCACTCTGGAGGGGGAGAAGCCCTATGGAGGGCCCTATTTTAAATACTGACACACATGGGGCACTATGAAGGGGGGAGTACTTTTGGGGCCCTATTTTATATACCTATTTTATATATCATTATCCCCTATTTTATATACTGGCACACATGGGGGGCACTATGGAGGGGAAGAGCACTATGGGGACCTTATGTTATATACTGGCACACATAGGGGGCACTATGGATAAGCGGGGAGGAGCACTATGGGGGCATCTTCTGTTTTTTTTTCTTATATATTGGCAGACATGGGGGGCACTATGGAGGGGTAGTAGCACTATGGGGGCCCTATCTTATATGCTAGCACACATGGGCACTATGGAGAAGGGGGGAGCAGTATGGGGGCATCTACTGGTGACCCTATTTTATATACTGGCACACATTATGGGGGCATTTTATACTGGCACATTGTCAGGCACCATGGGGACAAGTGGATGCGCACGATATAGGAGTATTTTATACTGGCACAAATTATAGGGCACTATAGGGACCTTGGCCTAACTGGGGGCACTAAGAGGGTTTTGGGCAAACAGTAGGGGGCATTGGCACACATTATGAGGGTACTGGCAGAAATCGGCCACAATCCGGCAAAAATGCAGAGAATCAGTGGGACACAAACCGCTGCATGCTTGAGTTTGTGTCCGGCCAATTCCATGCATTCTCTGCCGGATCAGGTGGCCGGAGCAAAGTGCCGCAGGTGTGAAAGTAGCCTTACCCTGTATGTTTTGTATTGCTCTAAGTAATGTTAGGACGGAATAGGTTATGTTGAGAATTTGACTTGAGAGGAGGGGGGGGGGGGGGGCAGGCACATTCTTTGCACAGGGGCCCTCTGCTGTCTGTGTCCGCCCCTGGTGTACTATGATGTTCTACAGCAGCTAAAGTGTGTATTATGATGTTCTGTAGCAGCTAAGGTGTGTACTATGAGGTTCTGAAGCAGCTGAGGTGTGTACTATGATGTTGTGCAGCAGCTGAGGTGTGTGCTATGATGTTCTACAGCAGCCGAGGTGTGTATTATGCTGTTTTGCAGCAGCTAAGGTGTGTATTATGATGTTCTGTAGCAGCTGAGGTGTGTATCATGAGGTTCTGAAGCAGCTGAGGTGTGTACTATGATGTTCTGCAGCAGCTGAGGTGTGTACTATAATGTTCTGCAGCAGCTGAGGTTTGTATTGTGGTGTTCTGCAGCAGCTGAGGAGTGTATTATTTCATACTTTTTTTATCCTGTCTCTGCACCCCATAAAAAAAAAATTAAATGTAATTTATTAACAAGTAAGGTAGTTGTTTAATTAATTCTACAAAGGGGGCGCTATGTGACTAATCTGTCTGGGGCACCAAAGTACCTTGTCTTGTCACTGTTCCTCTGCCACTGTGACCTGATTGACCGGTCCGGACCTGATCCAGCAGCTACACCAGTCCAGACTCCAGTCCAGTGCCGTGAAGATCTGCCCCAGGCCCAACTGTGCATTGCCATGGTGACAGCCGGCACAAAGTCACAAGCCATAAGTCAGCAATGGGAGAAAAGAGAGGAGGAGAAAGGGTGAAATAGAAGCAGGCTGCAGCTCAATGGGGAGTTCTCAAATCTTCTGAATTATAGTGACATAATTAAACTTACATGAAGGAAAACTGGCTTAGTTGCCCATAGCAACCAATCAAAATCCATCAGATTGAAGATCTCTGAAAAATGGAAGGTGGAATCTGATTGGTTGCTATGGGCAACTAAGCTAGTTTTGATAACTCTCCCCCAGTGTTTGCAGGACGTTTCATAATTTCCTATCGACTAGCATGTAAAATCTGGCTGCAACTTTTTTTTTGCTTAAAGGGGTTGTCTGGGTTCAGAGCTGAACCCGGACATGCCCATAATTTCACCCAGGCAGCCCCCCTGACTCGAATATCGGAGCAGTTCATGCTCCGATGCTCTCCTTTGCCCTGCGCTAGATCGTGCAGGCCAAAGGCTCTTTTGTTTAAAATCACACACTGCCAGGCGGAAGCTTCCGCCCGGAAGTGTTTTCGGTGATGTCACCGGCTGTGATGGGTGTGCTTTAGCGCTACCCTAGTTGTTTTACAGGCTAGGGCAGCACTGAAGCCCGCCCATCAGTGCCAGTGATGTCACCGGGCTTCCTGGCAGCCCAGTACGTCACAGGATCTCCAAAAAATTCCTTTGGCTGCGCGATTAACACAGAGCAAAGGAGAGCATTGGAGCATGAATAAAATAAAATAAGTAATGTGAAGCCAAACTCAATTCAGTGTAGTCTAGCTACAGAGCTAAAATTCTAAAAGAAACATTGTAACTAGCAAGTATACAAAGTACGGTAACATCATCATATTATGAAGTCATTAATTCCTTATCAGAAACTGTAATAGACAACTTTAATTAGTTCTTTTGCAAACTAAGCATTTTGATGCTGATGGAAAATTAGTGCATTTAAAATTGTGTTTATTTTATTCATTAATTTCCCAATAGCTGGAAAAGATAGCTCTTCCAAAGTTTTTAACATGAATATTTATACATTTATTTTACTTGCCTATATAGCACCAATATAGTCCACAGAGCTTTTATAGACATTGGCCTGATTTTAGTGTTTGTTTCAATCTAAAAAATATGGCACAATTTGTAGCATCTAAGGTTTTTACAACTTTTTCCGCTCATCAAAAAGGTGGGGCATAATGTAAAGTGGGTGGGGCTTAGAGTGAAAGAGGGATGACATTAGATGCACTATTTTGCATAAGAATTGCATCACAGTCCTGGTGTTAAACTCTGTCCCGAACAAAGACAACCAATAGTTGATAAAGAGCCCTATAAAGGTGTCTATCCCTGCACCAGATTTATCATCCAGCCTGAGCCACTGTGATAGATCTGGTTCAGGTCTAGACAGCCTGTCTGATCTTATGCCAACTTTAACATTAGAGATGGCCTTGCGGTTCTCCCGGCGGTCGTTTTGCAACGATTCGCCGAACATGCGAACATATGGTGATGTTGCATGCGTCATATTGTTTTGCATTGCGCCGAACTTTGACCCATCACACATCTATAAGGTGGGACAGGACAGCCAATTGAGACGTTTCAGTACATGAACACACCCAGAACCCCACCCTTTAACAGAACCTGATCTGGCAGCCATTTTACATTCTGTGTTTTGCTAGTGTAGGGCGAGGATGTTTTGTGGAGCAGGGACAGACTGTTAGGGACACTAAACGCTAGCTAATAGGGCCGCAAAAGTCCTTTTAAAGACTGGTATAGGTGTGCTATCAATAGGTGTGATATACTGAGGGGTGTGTTATACTTATAATGTACTTTCTAACATAGAAAGTATATTATAGTACATTTGTATTATGCAGAAGTTGTCTGCTACGATACCGCAGTTACCGTACAGACCAAAAGTTTGGACACACCTTCTCATTCAAAGAGTTTTCTTTATTTTCATGACTATTAAAATTGTAGATTCACACTGAACGCATCAAAAGTATAAATTAACACATGTGGAATTATATACTTATCAAAAAAGTATGAAACAACTGAAAATATGTCATATTCTAGGTTCTTCAAAGTAGCCACCTTTTTGCTTTGATTACTGCTTTGCACACTCTTGGCATTCTCTTGATGAGCTTCAAGAGGTAGTCACCTGAAATGGTTTTCACTTCACAGGTGTGCCCTGTCAGGTTTAATAAGTGGGATTTCTTGCCTTATAAATGGGGTTGGGACCATCAGTTGCATTGTGGAGAAGTCAGGTGGATACACAGCTGATAGTCCTACTGAATAGACTGTTAGAATTTGTATTATGGCAAGAAAAAAGCAGCTAAGTAAAGAAAAACGAGTGCCATCATTACTTTAAGAAATGAAGGTCAGTCAGTCCGAAAAATTGGGAAAACTTTGAAAGTGTCCCCAAGTGCAGTCACAAAAACCATCAAGCGCTACAAAGAAACTGGCTCACATGCGGACCGCCCCAGGAAAGGAAGACCAAGAGTCACCTCTGCTGCGGAGGATAAGTTCATCCGAGTCACCAACCTCAGAAATCGCAGGTTAACAGCAGCTCAGATTAGAGACCAGGTCAATGCCACACAGAGTTCTAGCAGCAGACACATCTCTAGAACAACTGTTAAGAGCAGACTGTGTGAATCAGGCCTTCATGGTAGAATATTTGCTAGGAAACCACTGCTAAGGACAGGCAACAAGCAGAAGAGACTTGTTTGGGCTAAAGAACACAAGGAATGGACATTAGACCAGTGGAAATCTGTGCTTTGGTCTGATGAGTCCAAATTTGAGATCTTTGGTTCCAACCACTGTGTCTTTGTGCAACGCAGAAAAGGTGAACGGATGGACTCTACATGCCTGGTTTCCACCATGAAGCATGGAGGAGGAGGTGTGATGGTGTGGGGTTGCTTTGCTGGTGACACTGTTGGGGATTTATTCAAAATTGAAGGCATACTGAACCAGCATGGCTACCACAGCATCTTGCAGCAGCATGCTATTCCATCCGGTTTGCGTTTAGTTGGACCATCATTTATTTTTCAACAGGACAATGACCCCAAACACATCTCCAGGCTGTGTAAGGGCTATTTGACCATGAAGGAGAGTGATGGGGTGCTGCACCAGATGACCTGGCCTCCACAGTCACTGGACCTGAACCCAATCGAGATAGTTTGGGGTGAGCTGGACCGCAGAGTGAAGGCAAAAGGGCCAACAAGTGCTAAGCATCTCTGGGAACCCCTTCAAGACTGTTGGAAGACCATTTCAGATGACTACCTCTTGAAGCTCATCAAGAGAATGCCAAGAGTGTGCAAAGCAGTAATCAAAGCAAAAGGTGGCTACTTTGAAGAACCTAGATTATGACATATGTTTAGTTGTTTCATACTTTTTTGATAAGTATATAATTGCACATGTGTTAATTCATAGTTTTGATGCCTTTAGTGTGAATCTACAATTTTCATAGTCATAAAAATAAAGAAAACTCTTTGAACGAGAAGGTGTGTCCAAACTTTTGGTCTGTACTGTATATAGAGGGAAAAACGCTATTGGAATAACTAATTGCAACTGGTGGGATATACCTGAAATACTGATTGAGGGGTGCGATATACCTGCTTCTACAAAATACTAATTAAGGGGTTCTATATACCTGCTTCCACAAAATATAGATTGAGGGGTGCTATATACCTGCTTCCACCAAATATTGATTCAGGTGTTCTATATACTTGTTTCCACTAAATACTGATTGAGGGCTGTGATATACCTGCTTCCACAAAATACTGATTAAGTGGTTTGATATACCTGTTTCCACAAAATACAGATTGAGGGATGAGATATACATGCTTCAACACAATATTTATTAAGGTGTTCGATATACCTACTTACACAAAATACAGATTGAGTGGTGCAATATACCTGCTTCCACTAAATATTGATTCAGATGTTCTATATACCCGTTTCCACAAAATACTGGATTGAGGGGTGGGATATACCTGCTTCTTCAAAATACTTATAAGAGGCTCTACATACCTGCTTCCACAAAATATAGATTATGGGGTGCTATATACCTGTTTCCACAAAATACTGATTGAGGGGTTTGATATACCTACTTCTACAAAATACTGATTGAGGGCTGCGATATATAACGGCTTCCACAAAATACTGATTGAGGGGTTTGATACACCTGCTTCCACAAAATACTGATTGAGGGGTGCGATATACCTGCTTCCACCAAATATTGATTCAGGTGTTCTATATACCTGTTTCCACAAAATACTGATTGAGGGGTTCCATATACCTGCTTTCACAAAATACTGATTAAGGGGTGCGATATGCCAGCTTCCACCAAATACTGATTGAGGCCTGCAATATACCTGCTTCCACAAATACTGATCTTCTCTAGGGACTTTGGCACAGGGTCATTTTGAAAAGACAGACAGAGGAAGTGGCAGCGGTTCCGCAGGGGTCGTAGGGGTCGGGCATGTGTACCAGGCCGGAGCCTAAGTGGAAAGTTGGAGAAGGTGCGTGCGATTATGTCAAAGGACGCACCAGAGTTGGTTGAGTGGCTCACTCAGCCTTCAACTTCTGCATCCTCCTCATCCTCTTTATCTGCACCCTCCTCACTCTCTGCTGTGTGCACTCCCAAAGACACCACCACCATAGCCCCTCTACTCGAGTAAGAGAAATTATTTTCCCATCTTTTCCCAAACCTTACCGATGCGCAACCATTCTTGGCATCGGATGAGGAAGAGGAGGTAGCAACGGTCACCACCCAGCGGTCTGATATCAGTACCCAGATCAGCCCAAGGAGGGTGGTACCCGCTGTTGCTGCCTACTCCAAGATCTCTAATGTCAGAGGTGGTGAAGGTGACGATGATGACGTGTCGGTGGACAGTGGGTGCCCACAAGAGAGTAAGAGGAGGGGAGGTCAGAGGGAGAGACGGAGCGGCAGATATGGAGGAGAAGAAGGAGAAGCAGGCAAAACTTGCAGTGCACAGGAGCCAAAAAGAAGACTGCAAATGTATGTGGAGTGAGCCATCCACCATGCACGGTCACACTTTGCGCTCCCATGATGCCGGCACATAGCTCCGCTGTGTGGGCTTTTTTTAACATGTCAGCTGCTGACAATATGTCACTACCAGAGCTTTGAGACGTTCTCAAAGCTCTGTGTCTCCACCCCTGTGATGATGTCACTTAGGGTTGGAGGTTTTCTCACTGTTCTGTTTCTCCGCCCCTGTGATGAGGTCTTACTCTCAGCTGTCTCTCCTGCGTTTGATTTCTCTGCCTTTAAATCACCCCTCCTCCTATTGCAGGGCGTGGATTATATTTCTCCTTTCAGTTGTAGCTCTGCCTTGAGTATCTTCACTCCTTTAGCTACTAGTTCTCCGGGGGCAGTGAGAATTTTGTTCGCTTCAGAGAGGCATGTAAACTCCATTTTTGTTTGTGTCCCCACTCCTCTGGTAATGAGGAACAGAGGGTGAGGATTGTCATCTCCCTGCTCAGGGGTAATGCTCAGACTTGGGCTTTTTCGCTGCCATCAGGGGATCCTTCCCTGCGATCCGTGGAGAGGTTTTTTGTGGCCCTGGGGCAGATATATGATGACCCGGATCGTGTTGCTCTGGCAGAATCGAACTTACGTGTTCTATGCCAGAACAAACTGTCTGCGGAGCTTTATTGTTCTGAATTTCGGAGATGGGCAGCTGATTCAGGCTGGAATGATGCTGCACTCCGAAGTCAGTTCTGTCATGGTCTCTCAGAGGGTTTGAAAGATGCCTGTGCTTTCCATGAGAGACCAACGTCCTTAGAGTCTGCCATGTCATTGGCGGTACGCCTTGACAGGCGTCTAAGGGAAAGAAACAAGACCTCTCCGTCCAGCCATTGTCAGTCTAGGGGCAATGGTGCGGACTCATTCAGTATGCAGGGGTCTCATCCTGTCTCGCTCCCCTCTGAGGAGGAGCCCATGCAGCTAGGCCGACTTGCCCCTGATAAAAGAGGATTTAGTCCTCAGAATATGGTGTGTTTTTGTTGTGGGGGCATAGGTCATTTGGCAAATGTTTGTCCGTCTAGGAGATTCCTGAACTGTACTAAGAGCGATAATAAGAGAAAAACCTCAAGAGGTAGATCATCAAGTTCTGCTTCATCTGCTACTTTGGGCAAAGTTGATGTGGGAATTGATGCTTTTCCTCTGACCTGCAGTTCCCGTTTTCTCCTGTCTGCCAGGGTGGCGCTAGAGAGCAAGGTCATTCCTTGTGAGATTTTTGTCGATAGTGGAGCGGCCGTCAATCTTATTGACACTCAATTTGTAGCTTTGCATGGGTTTCAGGTTTGTACATTAGAAAAGGATATACCTGTTTTTGCTATTGACTCTGCCCCACTCTCGCAGAGATCTCTGAAAGGCATTGTTCACAATATCCGGCTAGCTGTAGGTGACACTCATGTGGAGGAGATATCTTGTTTTGTCCTTAACGGATTGCCTTCTCCTCTAGTTTTGGGGCTACCCTGGCTCACTAGACATAACCCCACTATTGATTGGCAAGGAAGGCAAATAAATGAGTGGAGTGACTTTTGTAGAGAGAATTGTCTCACAGCCACTCTTGCTGAGGTGTCTACTAAAACTCTGCCATCATTTCTCTCTGATTTCTCGGATGTGTTTTCCGAGAGCGGTGTTCAGGAGCTACCTCCTCACCGGGAATTTGACTGTCCCATTAACCTCATTCCCGGCGCCAAGCTGCCAAAGGCACGCCTCTACAATCTCTCACAACCGGAGAGACTCGCAATGCGAACCTATATCTCTGAGAGTCTCGAGAAGGGGCATATTCGTCCCTCAAAGTCGCCTGTTGCCGCGGGTTTTTTTTTTGTTAAAAAAAAAGATGGCTCTCTGAGATATTGCTTAGATTTTAGGGAGCTGAACCGTATCACGATTCGCGATCCCTATCCCCTTCCTCTGATCCCGGACCTCTTCAACCAAATTGTTGGGGCCAAGGTGTTTTCCAAATTGGATCTGAGAGGCGCGTACAACCTGGTCAGGGTCAGAGAGGGGGATGAATGGAAAACGGCCTTTAATACCCCTAACGGGCATTTCGAGAATCTCGTTATGCCTTTCGGCCTGATGAATGCTCCGGCCGTCTTTCAGCATTTTGTTAATAGTATTTTCTATCATTTAATGGGGAAATTTGTATTGGTGTATCTTGATGATATTTTGATTTTTTCCCCTGATGTTCAGACTCATCAGGATCATCTTTTTCAGGTCCTGCAGATACTGCGGGAAAATAAACGGTATGCCAAGCTGGAGAAATGTCTTTTTATGGTATCAGAGATTCAATTTCTGGGTTTTCTCCTCTCTGCTTCTGGTTTTCGCATGGATCCGGAGAAGGTCCGTGCTGTGCTGGAGTGGGAGCTTCCTGAAAATCAGAAGGCATTGATGCGCTTTCTGGGTTTTGCTAACTACTACAGAAAGTTCATTTTGAATTATTCCTCTATTGTCAAACCCCTTACTGACATGACAAAAAAGGGGACGGATTTTTCCTCTTGGTCGGAGGAGGCGCTTGCAGCCTTTTCTAAGATTAAAGAGAGTTTTGCGTCTGCTCCCATCTTGCTGCATCCCGATGTTTCCTTACCTTTTATTGTTGAGGTGGATGCTTCCGAGGTGGGTGTGGGTGCAGTTTTGTCCCAGGGCCCCTCTCCTGCCAAATGGCGACCTTGTGCCTTTTTCTCTAGAAAACTCTCCCCGGCAGAGAGAAACTATGATGTGGGAGATAGGGAGTTGTTGGCCATCAAGTTGGCTTTCGAGGAATGGCGCCATTGGTTGGAGGGGGCCAGGCACCCTATCACCGTTTTTACCGACCATAAGAATCTGGCGTACCTGGAGTCGGCCAGGCGTATGAATCCGAGACAGGCCAGATGGTCTCTGTTCTTCTCCAGATTTAATTTTGTTGTTACTTTCCGCCCTGGGATCAAGAATGTGAAGGCTGATGCTCTCTCTCGCTGTTTTCCGGGAGGAGGAAACTCCGAGGACCCGGGTCCCATTTTGGCGGAGGGGGTAGTTGTTTCTGCTCTATATTCCGATTTGGAGGCCGAGGTCCAGGCTGCCCAGTCTGAGGCACCTGCCCGTTGTCCCTCCGGGAAGTTGTTCGTGCCTCCTGAGCTACGTCACAAACTCTTTAAGGAACATCATGATACAGTTCTTGCTGGTCACCCCGGGAGTAGAGCTACGGTAGATCTCATTGCTCGGAGATTTTGGTGGCCGGCTCTTCGTAAGTCTGTGGAGGGTTTTGTGGCGGCTTGTGAGACGTGCGCTCGCGCTAAGGTCCCTCGTTCACGACCTTCAGGTTCCCTTCTCCCGTTACCCATACCTTCCCGTCCTTGGACACACCTGTCCATGGACTTTATCACGGATCTTCCTCGTTCCTCGGGGAAGTCGGTGATCCTGGTGGTCGTGGACCGTTTTAGCAAGATGGCTCATTTCGTTCCTTTCCCTGGTTTACCCAATGCTAAAACGTTGGCGCAAGCTTTTGTCGATCATATTGTTAAATTGCACGGCATTCCCTCTGAGATTGTTTCCGATAGAGGCACGCAGTTTGTGTCCAGGTTCTGGAAGGCTTTCTGTTCTCGCCTGGGGGTTCGGCTGTCCTTCTCTTCTGCTTTTCACCCGCAGTCGAATGGTCAGACTGAGCGCCTCAATCAGAATCTGGAGACATATTTGCGCTGTTTTGTGGCAGAGAACCAGGAGGATTGGTGTTCATTTCTCCCTCTTGCTGAGTTTGCTTTGAACAACCGTCGTCAGGAATCTTCTGATAAGTCACCATTTTTTGGTGCATATGGGTTCCATCCGCAGTTTGGGACATTCTCGGGAGGGGCTCTTTCTGGTTTACCTGAGGAGGAGAGATTTTCCTCGTCTTTGTCTACCATTTGGCAAAAGATTCAGAGTAATCTCAGAAAGATGAGTGAGAAGTATAAGCGTGTGGCTGATAAGAGACGTGTGCCTGGTCCGGACCTGAATGTGGGTGATCTGGTGTGGTTGTCTACAAGAAATATTAAACTGAAGGTTCCCTCCTGGAAATTGGGCCCCAAGTTTATTGGGCCTTATAAAATTTTGTCAGTCATCAATCCTGTTGCCTTCCGCCTTGATCTTCCACGGGTTTGGAAGATACATAATGTTTTTCACAGATCTCTCTTAAAACCATATGTCCAGCCCACGGTACCCTCCTCTTTGCCTCCTCCTCCGATTTTGGTTGATGGCAATCTGGAGTTTGAGGTTTCCAGAATTGTGGACTCTCGCATTGTCCGCGGTTCTCTTCAGTACCTCGTTCATTGGAAGGGTTATGGTCCTGAGGAGAGGATGTGGGTTCCGATGTCGGACATTAAAGCCACTCGCCTTATCAGGGCATTTCATAGGGCTCATCCTGGGAAGGTGGGTCCTGGGTGTCCGGAGTCCACCCGTAGAAGGGGGGGTACTGTCACTACCAGAGCTTTGAGACGTTCTCAAAGCTCTGTGTCTCCACCCCTGTGATGATGTCACTTAGGGTTGGAGGTTTTCTCACTGTTCTGTTTCTCCGCCCCTGTGATGAGGTCTTACTCTCAGCTGTCTCTCCTGCGTTTGATTTCTCTGCCTTTAAATCACCCCTCCTCCTATTGCAGGGCGTGGATTATATTTCTCCTTTCAGTTGTAGCTCTGCCTTGAGTATCTTCACTCCTTTAGCTACTAGTTCTCTGGACCTGTGTTCTGCTGCTGCAAGCACTCCGGATATTGCCAGCGGTCCTTGGATCCGTCTTCTCTACGGCTGCAGCTCCATCAGCTAAGTGTGCAGACTTTGTTATGTACCTGGTGATTTCCTGACTGGATCTGAGGTGGCCCCGGTTCCCTCCTTATTCTGTGCAGGGCATCGGAGGCCGTGCCCCTTCCACTATTGTAGGGGTTACAGGGCTCATCAGTCTAAGGTACGCGGGCATGCCTCGTTCCACCATTTGGATCCGGGCATGTGCTTTAGCAGCATAGGGAGAGTGTTGAGGGTCTGACAGGGGTCACCCTTTCTCTTCCCTAGTTTGGGTCCGGTCAGTAGCTCTTTTTACTGTGTATACTCGTGTTACCCTTAAACAGCCGTGACACAATAGTGTTGCCACCTGCAGCCTGTGCTGTCAATGCATAAGTCGCAGTAAGCCCAACACTCACCTAGGGACAACTGCTTTAAGAAGGCCCCTGGCCTCCCATCACCGAGACCAGAGGGAGCAACGCCGTCAGAACCCAGAAAGCCACACTCCTGGTGCTCCATAAAAACTGGTAGACTCGGAGCCCTTTAGAAAATTTGTAGCCATTGGCACACCGCAATGGAAGGTCCCCGAAAGGAAATATTTCTCCCAGAAGGGCATCCCAGAGCTATATGGCCACACTCAGCGGCAAGTTAATATATCTCTGGCACACAGTGTCGGTGCCAAGATACATCTGACTACAGACACGTGGTCTAGCAAACAAGGGCAGGGAAGGTACATAACTTTTAGTGCCCACTGGGTGAACCTTCTGATGGCCATCAAACATTTAACCCGTGGCACCCGTGTGGATTTGGTATTACCGCCATGGATTGCATGCAGGCCTGCCTCTTCTTATCCTCCTCTTACTCCATCCTACGTCTCCTCCTCGGCTGAATCCTCCTTTTCCACTGCGACCGTCTCTTCCGCTGCACCCCCCAAGCTCCCCAGAACCTATTCAACGTGCCAGGTGAGACGTTGCCATGCTGTGCTGCGGTTGTTGTGCCTGGAAGCCAAAAGCCACACTGGTCCTGCACTGCTTTCAGCTCTGCAGTCACAGGCCGATCAGTGGCTAACCTTGCTCAATTTGACAGTTGGTAAAGTGGTGTGCGACAATCTGCTGAGCGCGCTGAAACAGGGCAAAATGACACAAGTGCCGTGAATGGCACAGTTCCTGAACTTAATCGTGCAGCGATTCGTTGCCAAATACCCCGGGGTCCAGGACGTCTTGCGGCAGCCCAGGAAAATCTCTGCCTATTTTAGAAGATCTTACACGGCTATGACTCGCCTTGCTGACGTTCAGTGGCGACACCACCTGCCAGTCAGATGTCTAATTTGGGACAGCCCGACGCGCTGAAATTCCACCTTGTATATGCTTGATAGGCTGCTCCAGCAGCAACGTGCCGTTAACGACTACCTGTACGAACTCTGCAGGTGAGCTTGGTTTCTTTTCACCGCTCCAGTGGCTGCTCATGCACGAAGCATGCAGACTTCTGCGGCCATTTGATGATATTACCAAGCTGTTCAGTCGCAGCCAGGGTGCTATCAGTGGCATCGTACCTTACGCCTTCTTTCTGGAGCGTGTATTGCATCGTGTCATTGATAAAGCCAGGAGCTGCAAGATGAGAAAGTCGCAATGCTGAATGTCTTTCCAGGGGGGCTACTCCATCTGAGACAAGTCAGCAGGAGTCTGAAGAGGAGTCAGAGGAGGATGGTGGCTGGGGGAGGAAAAGAAGGAGGAGCAAGAAAAGCAGGCTTTAAATTTTTCGGGGATCCCTGGTTTTGTATGTGGCTGGGGGGAGGAGACCGAGGACAACATTTTCCTGGGTGATGAGCAGGAGCCAGTGCGCTCCACCGCTTCCAATTTAGTGCAAATGGGGGCCTTCCTGCTCCAGTGTTTGAAGAGAGACACCCATATAAAAAGCACAAAGGGCAAGGACCAGTACTGGGTGGCAACGTACTTAGACCCCCGGTACAAACACAAAATGGCGGACATGTTACCAGCATCACAGAGGGCTGTCAGAATGCAGCATTTCCAGGCCTTGCTGCAAGAGATGCTGCATTCTGCTGTTGCGGGCGCTGGCAGAGGAATTTCCACCCACAGCAAAATTGGTGCTGGTACCAATCCTACCGCGCAAGAAGAGGGTGGTTTGAAGATATGTTGGTCACTTCGGATATGAGATCATTCTTGCAGTCAACCCAACCAAAAAAAAAAAGAATATTCAAAAAAATAAATACAATTTTTTGATATAGTGCTATATATTCGTTTTTTAGAATATTCATAACTTTTTCCATCTAAAGACATAATTCCTCCCTGCTTAAGTTGCCCACAAGCAAAAAGCAGGGAGGAATCATGTGTTCAGATGGGAAAAAATGACGAATATTCGCTATAACCGATATATAGCACTATATGCCAAATATTTGCAAATTCTGGAAGTACTCCACTGGGCTGAAGTAAAATTGTTACCCACTGACCGCCTAATATACCTTTAGCCATATGATCACTTATTCTTTTCTGTCCGGTTAATGCCTAATGTTTGGGGCCTGTACTCCACTGGCCTGCAGTAAAATTGCTATCCACTGACCGCTGAGCCCACAGCATATAGTACTTCTCTGGCTGAACAGAAAGGGACAGAGGCAGTTTTAGGAAAGGTTAGGGCACAGGGCCTGTTCCCGGGCCATGCCAACTAAGGGTTGTGTCTGACGAACCCACCGCCTCTTGGCTGACACGACCGCTAGCTCAGACTGGATGCTCAGGACTCTTGAAGTGACCCCTGCTGCCATGCACTTTTACTCAGCTGCGACCTGTGCCTGCACCAGAAACATTTAGGCCTGTCTCCCCCCCCCCTTCTCTGTCTGACATACTGTTAGATGAAATAAGTAAATAAATAAAAAATTAAAGGGGTTCTGCAGTTTGTTTGAACTGATGATCGGCGGGGGTCCGACACCCGGGACCCCAGCCGATCAGCTGTTTGAGAAGGCAGCGGCACTTCAGCAGCGCCGCGGCCTTCTCACTGTTTACTGCTGGCCCAGTGACGTCACGACTAGTATGAATTTGTTTTAGTTTTTTTTGCCTAAAATGAGTATAATCCAATGATAAAAAATTGCCCTGTCTGAAGGTATTCATAGCTTTTAAAAGCCACATACACCTCTCAGTACTATATAAACACATTTTTTCTACTTTTGTAATTTTCTTACTCTCATATATGAGGGCTAAATGTACTGTAATTGTGATACAGCTCAGTAAATACTGTAGATTCCTTTTCACCAGGGCTGTCACTGTGTAGATGACATACACAAAGTACTCTAACGAAGAAAAAAATAAAAATACAAAAATCCAGCAACTCTGAATTTAGCACATTGCATCAATTAAAATAAACCTACCAACCACAGAAACACAACAGTTATCCCATTAAGGGGGTAACATTGTAAAAGGTTGTCAGGCAGTGGCGCAATATCAACTCTATTTTTTTCTCAACATGTTAGTTAAAGAAACAAACTACATACCACTTACCCAGGTTTTGACACGTTTCCATGACACTTTTTTTTTTACACTTATGATGACAGCTTGTGTGAAATCTGCAAATGTAGAAAAACCTGTGTTACTGATGGCATTCCATGTATATAAAAGTGCATGTCTTCTATTTTACCTTTGTAGAGACAGGAAGAAGCAATTTAGACCTTAGGCCCCTTTCACACGGGCGAGTATTCCGCGCGGGTGCAATTCGTGAGTTGAAAGCATTTCACCCACACTGAATCCGGACCGATTCATTTCTATGGGGCTGTTCACATGAGCGGTGATTTTCACGCATCACTTGTGCGTTGCGTGAAAATCGCAGCATGCTCCTCTTTGTGCGTTTTTCACGTAATGCAGGCCCTATAGAAATGAATGGGGTTGCGTGAAAATAGCAAGCATCCGCAGGCAAGTGCGGATGCGGTGCGATTTTCACGCACGGTTGCTAGGTGACGATCGGGATGGGGACCCGATCATTATTATTTTCCCTTATAACATGGTTATAAGGGAAAATAATAGCATTCTTAATACAGAATGCATAGTACAATAGCGCTGGAGGGGTTAAAAAATAATTAAAAATAATTTAACTCACCTTAATCCACTTGATTGTGCAGCCCGGCATCTCTTCTGTCTTCTTTGCTGTGTGCAGGAAAAGGACCTGTGGTGACGTCACTCCTGTCATCACATGATCCATCACCATGGTAAAAGATCATGTGACGGACCATGTGATGACCGGAGTGACGTCACCACTGGTCCTTTTCATGCACACAGCAAAGAAGAAGACAGAAGAGAAGCCGGGCTGCGCGATCAATTGGATTAAGGTGAGTTAAATTATTTTTATTTCTTTTTAACCCCTCCAGCGCTATTGTACTATGCATTCTGTATTCGGAATGCTATTATTTTCCCTTATAATCATGTTATAAGGGAAAATAATACAATCTACAGAACACCGATCCCAAGCCTGAACTTCTGTACCAAACATGCCGATTTTTCTCACGCGTGTGCAAAACGCATAACAATGTTTTGCACTTGCGCGGAAAAATCGTGCATGTTCCCGCAACACACCCACAGCTTTTCCCGCAACGCCTGTGTGAAAGAGACCTTACTGATCAAGCATTTTTCTTCATTTTTTCATCATTGCCTTCCAAGGTCTACAACTTTTTAATTTTTCTGTCAATGTAGCTATATGAGGTTTTTTTTTCAGGACAAGTTGCAATTTTTAATGGTGCCATTTTGGGGTACACATACATTTCTGATTAACTCTTTCTCAGAGAGAGTTGGGAAAAAACAGCAACACTGCCACCTTATAAATTTTGCTGTGTTAGTTTTCAGCATAAATAACATGATATCTTTATTCTCTGGGTCAGTACGATTACAGCGATACCAAATATATAAATATATATATATGTATATACTAGCAGAAGGACCGGGCTTCGCACAGGTATATTTCATCTATTTAATTAAATTTTTCTGTGTCGTTAACCCTAAGTTCACACCTGAGCGTTTTACAGCGCGTTCAAACGCGCTGTAAAATGCTCAACACATGAAAACCAATGCTTCCCTATGGGAATGGTTCTCACCTGGGCGTTTTACAGCGCGTACGATCGCGCTGTAAAACGCCCGACGCTCAAACAAGTACTTGAGCTTCTTTGGGGCGTTTTGACGCGCGTTTGTGGCCATAGGACACTGCAGTCAATGACACAAACGCGCGTCAAACGCGCGTTTACTATTACAAAAAACGTGCGTCAGGAACGCGCGTCAAAAACGCGCGTTTGACGCGCGTTTGAGAAACGCTCAGGTGTGAAAGCAGGGTTAAAGATATCGACAGTTGATTGGACATGATTTGGAAAGATGCATCCCAGTCTCTATAAGTTCTCACAGCTGACAATGCATATCAGAGCAAAAATCAAGCTATGAGCAGGAAAAAACTTCCAGTAGATCCCAGAGACAGGATTATGTGGAAGAAAAGATCTGGAGAAGGGTACAAAAAGTTTCTACAGCACTGAAAGCTTCCAAGAGCACAGTGTCCTCCATAATTCGTAAATGGAAGAAGTTTAAAACAACCAGGACTCTTCCTAGAGCTGGCTGACCCACTAAACAAAGCAATAGTTGGTAATAGAGGTGACCCAACTCTGGCTGAGCTCCAAAGGTTGACCATCACTGCAGAACTCCAACAATCTAAGCTTTATGGCTTGTGGACAGAAGGAAGCCTCTCCTCAGTAAAAGGCACATAAAATCCTGCGTAGAATAAAAAAAAGGACTCCCAGACTGTGAAAAAAATAATCTCTCATCTGAGAAAACCAATATTGAACATTTTGGCCTTAATTCTAAGTCATGTTTGAAGTAAACCAGGTACCGAAAAATAGCATATCTTAGTACTGCATGGTGGTGGCAGCATATGCTGCAGGGTTGCTTTTCAGTGGCTGGTCCCCATCCAACCTGACAGAGGTTGAGAGGATCTTTAGAATAGATTGGCAGAAAATCCCCAAATCCAGGTGTGTAAACCTTGTGGCATCATACCCAAGAAGACTGGAGGCTGTAATCGCTGCCAAAGGTGCTTCAATTAAGTACTGAGTAAAGGGTCTGAATATTGATGTCAATGCAAGACTTGTTTTTCCTTTACAATAAATTATCAAAGATTTTGAACATTCTGGGGGTCATTTATCAAACTGGTGTAAAGTAGAACTGGCTTAGTTGCCCATAGCAGATTCCTCCTTTAATTTTCCAAAGGAGCTGCCGAAAAATGAAAGGTTGAATCTGATTAGCTACTATGGGCAACTAAGCCAGTTCCACTTTACACCAGTTTGATAAATGACCCCCTCTGTTCACATTGTCACTACGTGGTTACTGAATGCATATATTTTTTCATTTTAGCACAGGGTCATATAACAAAATGTGAAAAAAGCAAAAGGTCCTGTAGACTTTCCAAATGCACTGTAAATGGGTGGTATGTATGGATAAACAGGGTCCTCCAGAGAGACTGAGGCTCATTGCAGTTGCTTTTTTTAATCTAGCCATCTAATTTAAAAATGTAAATGTGTGATAACTCCTAGAGAGGAACGAAGTTATGAAAAATTCCATTCGGCTGCTTTGCCGAATTTTACAAAGAAATTTGCTTGTGACGAATTAGGTTGTCGCAAAGCGGATTTCTTTGTATGTAGCGGGCACAATGATGGGGAATAGTGATTGAACCCAGGGGCGGACATACCGCATGTGCAGCCGGTGCGGCTGCACAGGGGCCCAGGGAAGGAGGGGGCCCCTTCCTACAGGCAGCAGGGGAAGATGAGCGCTTCCATTGAGGAAGCGCTCATCTCTATTCATCTGTATCACTGTCCTTAGGAAGCGATACGGATGGATGCTACGACGGGGCAGGGGAGAAGCGTCTCCCTTCCCTGGTCCTCTCATAGGCTACAGGCACTAGGCCTGCAACCTATCAGAGGACGGCGCAGGTGGCTCGATGATGTCATGAGCAATACAGTGTGGGATACAGGCCGGAAGAGGCCTGCATCGCATCGCTCAAAGCGACAAGGAGGTAAGTATGTGAGTTTATTTTTTTATTTTTTATTTACACTTTACTAGAGGCCCTATCTGGCACTCATGGGGGCATCTACTAGGGGCGCTATCTTATGTACTGGCACACATGGGGGGCACTATGGAGGAGCACTATGGGGGCCCTATTTTAAATACTAACACACATGGGGGGCACTGTGGAGGGGGGAGTACGATTGGGGCCCTATTTTATATACTGACACACATGGGGGCACTATGAAGGGGGAGGAGAACTATGGGGGGCCCTATTTTAAATAGTGACACACATGGGGGGACTATGGAGGGGGGAGTACTATTGGGGCCCTATTTTATATACTGGCACACAAGGGGGCACTCTGGAGGGGGAGGAGCCCTATGGAGGGCCCTATTTTAAATACTGACACACATGGGGCACTATGAAGGGGGGAGTACTTTTGGGGCCCTATTTTATATACCTATTTTATGTATCATTATCCCCTATTTTATATACTGGCACACATGGGGGGCACTATGGAGGGGAGGAGCACTATGGGGACCTTATATTATATACTGGCACACATGGGGGGCACTATGGATAAGCGGGGAGGAGCACTATGGGGGCATCTTCTGTTTTTTTTCTTATATATTGGCAGACATGGGGGGCACTATGGAGGGGTAGTAGCACTATGGGGGCCCTATCTTATATGCTAGCACACATGGGCACTATGGAGAAGGGGGGAGCAGTATGGGGGCATCTACTGGTGACCCTATTTTATATACTGGCACACATTATGGGGGCATTTTATACTGGCACATTGTCAGGCACCATGGGGACAAGTGGATGCGCACGATATAGGAGTATTTTATACTGGCACAAATTATAGGGCACTATAGGGACCTTGGCCTAACTGGGGGCACTAAGAGGGTTTTTTGGGCAAACAGTAGGGGGCATTGGCACACATTATGAGGGTACTGGCAGAAATCGGCCACAATCCGGCAAAAATGCAGAGAATCAGTGGGACACAAACCGCTGCATGCTTGAGTTTGTGTCCGGCCAATTCCATGCATTCTCTGCCGGATCAGGTGGCCGGAGCAAAGTGCCGCAGGTGTGAAAGTAGCCTTACCCTGTATGTTTTGTATTGCTCTAAGTAATGTTAGGACGGAATAGGTTATGTTGAGAATTTGGCTTGAGAGGAGGGGGTGGGGGGGGGCCCAGGCACATTCTTTGCACAGGGGCCCTCTGCTTTCTGTGTCCGCCCCTGATTGAACCGCTCCCCATCATTGAACCTCTCAGATGCCTGGCAGCACGATGGCTCAGTGGTTAGCACTGGTGCCTTGCAGCGCTATGGGCCTAGATTTGAATCTGACCAAAGACAACATCTGTATGTTCTGTGTTTGCATGGGTTTCCTCCGGGTACTCCTGTTTCCTCCCACACTTCAAAGACATACTAATAAGGACCTTAGATTGCGAGCCCCATTGGGGACAGCTTTAAGCTAATGTCTGTAAGGCTTCTTGCACACAAACTATATGTTTTAGGTCATGGTGCGTTCAAGAAAACTTGCACCATTTCGCAAGAAAGTTCAGTCAGTTTTGATTGCGTTCAGTTTTTTTCAGCGGGTGATGATAAAAAACATGAAGGTTTACAAACAACATCTCTTAGCAACCATCAGTGAAAAATGCATCACATCTGCACTCGCTTGCGGATGCGATGTGTTTTTCACGCAGTCCTATTCACTTCTGTGGGGCCAGGGCTGCGTGAAAAACGCTGAATATAGAACATGCTGCGATTTTCACGCAACGCAGAAGTGATGCGTGAAAAACAAAGCTCATGTACACAGACCCATTGAAATGAATGGCCCAGGATTCAGTGCGGGTGCAATGCGTTCACATCAGGCATTGCACCCGCACGGAAAACTCGCTCGTGTGAAAGGGGCCTAAAGTGCTGTGGAATATAGCAGCACTATATAAGTGCATAAAATAAGTAAAATAAAATGGTGCATTCATTGCTGGTCATGGCATCTGAGATTAAAAACTAGGGCTTTCAAGGGTTAATCAGTTTAAAAAATACTCACCTTATCCATTTTTACCACCATTTCAGGGAAAACGCATTTGTTACCTCGAAGTGCGAGAAAATTTAGCTTAACTGCAAACCGAACTTTCCTTTGGATGCTTCTATTCGCTCAACAGTAATTTGTTGTCAGTGTACAGTATGAGATTTCCTAACAAATGTAAGCTACTGGGTGTGCGTACAGCGGACCTTTAACTGTTAATTTTCACCAAGAAATTTTATAGAGATCCTTTTGTTCATGTAATATATTCAGAAGGTAAATATTTTAGATCTATTACTATACATACATTCATAGGCATGTGTATGTAATACTTTTATGATTGATCTACTTCATACCATTCCTGGAGTAGAAGGCAGTATACCTAGGGTCAACATTAAGGAAGCCACAAGTTGCCAGAACCAACAAAGAATGTCTTATATTGCTATAAGCTTAAACAATTATTCTTTAGAAATGATTTTGCGTGGATTATCACCACTATTAGTATTAACACCTGGTAAGGGTTCATTTCGGGAAAATTCTGAAAACCAGTTTGGTGACATTATGAGGAGTTTCCTGTTTTGAGTATAAACAAGATAACTGAGGTCAGAATGTAGAGTGAGTGTGACTGATGAAGGATAATCAGGAGGGATCAGGCGATAAAAGACAAACATTCACACCCTATTAATTGGATCCAAGTCTGGACAGTATTTAAATTGTACTCTTTGTTTTCGGAATCTGGCAGACCTTGCCCTTGATATGTGTGAAGCTCCATTTTATATTAACATTGGCTATACTTTCCACAAGTACAAATACAGACGCTATTTAATATGTCTTTACCTTTGTTACAAAGCAGAACAGTCTATTTCTACTGAACAGATTTGTATGGCTACTCCTAAGGGTCTTATCTTAGTGCTCCCAACCTCTGTCTTTAACCT
Organism: Bufo gargarizans; assembly: GCF_014858855.1. Lineage (NCBI taxonomy): Eukaryota > Metazoa > Chordata > Amphibia > Anura > Bufonidae > Bufo > Bufo gargarizans. Next base: position 542,274,079 of record NC_058082.1, on the reverse strand, counting down.
TGAACCCCTATACATGAATCTGGACTCCAACTCTTGTGGAAGGTGCCTTTAAATACCCTAGGTTGGCTAGCTATTAGCTGGGTGAGATCAAGGTGTCCACACGCTGGCCTTGAGCTGAAGAGAGTGTGCATGCCCTATGGGCAGTGAGAGGCAGAGCCACCAGGAACCTCACTCAGCCTGAGTGAAGATCAGTGCTACTCCGGAGGCTGGACCTGCTCGGCAGGAGAGTAGGAACCCTGACAGTCCGGACCACTAGAGACCTGAAGCAGTTGAGAAGGTGAGCAAAGAGGTAACTCTGCCCACTGGAGGAGTGGAACAGCCTTGGGCATGGACCACAACCATACCAATATTTTTGCTGCTATGTTTAGGGCATAAAAAATCTGCTTCTAATTTTGTAGAACTAGCTGGTAGCTTGTGTTTTGTGTATATAGGATAGCTCAATGTATAATCAGTATTTGAATGCCCATATGCAACAGCAGTATCGAGATAATCTGCATGGGGCACCCTGTGGATAATACTTAGGAGATACTATCACTATATACATGATGATATGATTCCCTTTTCACTGGCCCAAATATGGAGAATTAATAATAATAATAATAATCTTTATTTATATAGCGCCCCCATATTCCACAGAGCTTTACAATTGAGAGGGTGTATGTACAAATCAAAGTAGACATCACAGGATTGCAGGCTAATATACAACATTATGAGGGCCCTACTCAAAAGAGCTTACAGTCTATGAGGAAATAGAGGTGACACACATAGGGATGGTTGTCATTAGAATACACATATCAACTATCACAGACATACAAGCAAACATGGTTCATATTGTTAATTAATTGGTATGAAGTCACCCTACAACCACCCTGGCCGTGCTTGCACATTATAGGAAAAAGCACTAGCCTATGGCCCCTTTCACATGGGCGATAATTCCGTGCGGGTGCAATGCGTGAGGTGAACGCATTGCACCTGCACTGACTCCGGACCCATTCACTTCATTCTGGGGCTGTGCATATGAGCGCATTACTTGTGCGTTGCGTGAAAATCGCAGCATGTTCTATATTGTGGGTTTTTTCACGCAATGCAGGCCCCATAGAAATTAATGGGGATGCGTGAAAATCGCAAGCAAGTGCGGATGAAATGTGATTTTCACGCATGGTTGCTAGGAGATTATGTTAGTAAATTGATAAAAGTCAATTTACTGTATTATTCTTCCTTATAACATGGTTATAAAGGAAAATAATAGCATTCTGAATACAGAATGCTAACTAAAATGTTGCTTGAGGGTTAAAAAAAATAATAATTACTCACACCATCCACTTGTTCGCGCAGTCGGCATTGTCTTCTTTCTTCATCTTTAAGGACCTGCAAAAGGATCTTTGATGACGTAATCTTCTAACTTAATTCAGCAGGACCTGCGCTGACGTCACCACGCTCACCACGTGGTGAGCGCGATTACGTCAAAGGTCCTTTTGCAGGTCCTGAAAGATGAAGAAAGAAGACAATGCCGACTGCGCAAACAAGTGGATGGGGCGAGTTAATTTTTATTTATTTTTTTAACCACTCAAGCCACATTTTAGTAAGCATTCTGTATTAAGAATGCTATTGTTTTCCTTTATAATCATGTTATAAGGTAAAATAATAAAATGAATAGAACACCTAACCTAAACCTGAACTTCGGTGAAGAAGTCCAGGTTCGGGTCTGGGTGCCACATTCAGTTTTTTCTTAACATCAGAACGCAATCGCCATCAAAACTGACTGCAATTGCATGCCTAATCACACGGTTTTCCCGCAAATCCGGAATGCCCGTGTGAAAGAGGCCTATGTGTGCTCCAACAGTCCCAGCCACCAGAGAAGCAGTGTGTAATGTGATGGAAAAAATGAATCAAGCTAGCAAAGGAAAGCAATATGAATAATAGCAATACATTAGTAAGTGTCTCGTATTAACTTTCTCTACATGATAAATGGCACTTGCTGAAGTGAGACAACCCCTTGGGTTTAAACACTGTGCCCACTCGGAAGCTGAGCAGGTGTCATAGCCGCCAGGTTTCTGCTGTTTTAAACTCCACCTTATCTTCCCAGGACTTTTAATCAGAGTATGATATAGCTGGATTCTACATTGGCTTGACATTTTGTAGAACAAAAGCCCAGAAGAGGCAAGTCTGTTAGTGTAAGTCCTGTCCATTAGAAGCCTCCTAGTCGCGCTGATAGGTGGACACAACACAATTTTGATCCAAATGTGTAATATTTTTTATATAGCAAGTCTAACAGTGATGCAGTTTACATTTATTCATGTTTCCCGTGTTTGCATGTGTCTTTGCAATGTGTAGCTACTTGTAGTCCTTGTTTGCTTTTACTTTGCAGCCATGGAAGCATGCACCTGAACTTCTATTTTTTTTGCAATTCCACCCCATTTATATTTTTTTCCTAGCTTTCCACTACATTACAAAAACAAGCCCTCATACAACTATGTAAACCTAAAATAAAAAAAGTTTTGGCTCTGGGAAGGTAGGGAGTAAAAGATGAAAACACGAAAATGGAAAATGCATTGGTCCTTAACCCCTTAAGGACACATGACGTACCGGTACGGCATGTTTCCCGAGTCCTTAAGGACACATGACGTACCGGTACGTCATGGCTTTAAATAGCGATGCCGGCGCCGCGGGGGTTAATCGGAACGGGATGCCGGCTGAAATCATTCAGCCGGCATCCTGTAACAATGCAGGGGGGGGTCATTTGACCCCCCCGCATCGACGATCGCAGAAAACCGCAGGTCAATTCAGACCTGCGGTTTTCTGCGTTTCCGGTCCATTCGGGTGTCCTGTGACCCGATGAACCGGAAAAAGACTGCGATCGGTGGCGTAATTTTACACCACCAATCGCAGTCCGAGGATTTGCAGAGGCGGAGCTGGCCCTGGTGCTGAACGCCGCTGTCCAGGGTGCTGATTGGTGCAGGGGAGAGAGGCGCGAGATTCAAACTTCCTGCGCTCCTCTCTCCCCTCCTCTTCCTGTTCTGCACGAGCACCCGGCAGCATCGTCCAGCACCAGCTCCTGTGTCCCCCTAATCGCCATCCATCACCCTCCTGCACCCATCGCCACCCAGGTAGGTTAGGGTCAGTGAGGGAGAGGCACCTTTAGGCAGGGATAGAAGGGAAAAGTTAGAAAAAAAAAAAAAAAAAAAAAATCACATTTATTCCAAACTTTTTTTTTTCAGCTACCAGACCCCAGACGCCCCTGCCACTTGCCCCCCCCGCATCCCCCCCACCACCAGCCCCCCCCTCACCACCAGCCCCCCCCCCACCCCCCCCCCCCCACCAGACCCCCCCACCACCACTTTTTTTTTTCTGCGTGCGCTGACTGGCCGGCACTTTTTAGCGTCCGTCCACTGTTAGCGCATCGCCCGCCCCACCGCCCCACCACCCCACCGACCGCTGATCAGCGTTGAACCGCTGATCAGCAAGTTTGAACTTTTTTTTTTTTTTTTTCTAACACTTGCCCATTTTTTTTGCCTGGACTTTTAGTACGTGAACACCCGTGCCCCCACACACACGCACATAGAATAAAGGTTTACACGCACGCACATACACACGCACACACACACACCCATGGCCCGCCGGGTGTTCTCGGCCGAGGAGGCATATGCCCAGATTGCCTCCGACTCTGAGAGCCCCAGTGAGGATGAGGATGACCCCACGTTCCTTTTGTCATCCGCATCCTCCTCATCATCATCGGATGACGATGAGCCACCAAGGCAGCGGAGACGCCGCCAGGCGGAGCCAGGGGCCACACATGCTAGGGATCCTGTGGCCCACCCTAGTACGAGCCGCCCTGGGGTTCGTACTGGTTTCCCGGCCCACCAAATAAGTTCACCGGAGCCCCCTGCCGATGAACTTAGCTGGTGTCCCCCAGTGGACTTTGAGCCTGAGATTCCGGATTTCGCTGGCAATCCTGGAATCCAGATTCCCACAGTGGGGTTTACTGAAATAGACTTTTTTAGTTTTTTTTTCAGTAACCCACTGGTGAATCTGATGGTGGAGCAGACGAATCTGTACGCCCAACAGTTCGTCGCTCAAAACCCGGGCTCATTTTTGGCTAGACCCGGTGGCTGGACGCCGGTCAGTGCAGCCGAGATGAGGACATTTTGGGGCCTCGTGCTGCATATGGGTCTAGTGCAAAAACCCAGTGTCAGGCTGTACTGGAGTGGGGACGTCCTATACCAGACCCCACTGTACAGTACGGCCATGACACGCTCCCGGTTTGAGGCCATCCGGAAATGTCTGCATTATTCCGATAATGCAGCATGTCCCCCCCGAAGTGATCCTGCCTATGACCGGCTGTACAAGATACGGCCGGTCATCGATCACTTTGGGGCCACATTTCAGCAGGCCTACGTACCTGGAAGGGAGGTCGCGGTTGATGAGTCTCTCGTTGCGTTCAAGGGGAGACTCAGTTTCCGCCAATACATTCCCACAAAGCGGGCGAGGTATGGCGTGAAGCTATACAAAATTTGTGAGAGTACCTCAGGGTACACTTACAAATTTCGTGTGTACGAGGGGCGAGATTCCCGGATTCAACCACCAGAATGTCCCCCCACTCTGGGTGTTACCGGGAAACTCGTGTGGGACCTTATGTACCCACTGCTGGATAAGGGTTACCACTTGTACGTGGACAACTTTTATACCAGCATTCCCTTGTTCAGGTCCCTTGCCGCCAGATCCACGTTCGCTTGTGGGACCGTGCGGAAAAATCAACGCGGCCTCCCTGCCCACCCCCTCCAGGTACCTATCCCCAGGGGTGAGACCCGTGCACTTACCAGTGGAAACCTGTTGCTGGTCAGGTATAAGGACAAGAGGGATGTCCTTATGCTGTCCACAATCCACGGTAACAGCACCACCCCAGTCTCTGTGCGAGGTACCACGGCAACGGTCCTCAAGCCCGATTGTATCGTCGCCTACAATCGGTATATGGGAGGAGTTGATCTCTCTGATCAAGTCCTCAAGCCATATAATGCCATGCGCAAAACCCGGGCATGGTACAAAAAAGTTGCGGTCTACATGGTGCAGGTTGCCATGTACAACTCTTTTGTACTATCCCGAAGCGCTGGCAGCACAGGGACATTCCTCCAATTCTATGAGGCAGTCCTCAAAGACCTGATCTTTTCGGACCGGGAAAGAGCAGGCCGGAGTACCTCGGGAACTGGAGGCGCCCGGATCGTCCCTGGCCAACACTTTCCAGGTGTGGTCCCCCATACTGGAAAGAAGGGACGAACCCAAAAAAGATGCAGAGTGTGTCACAAGAGGGGGATACGGAAGGACACCACTACTCAGTGTGACACTTGCCCCGATCATCCGGGCCTCTGCATTATCGATTGCTTCAGGGAGTATCACACTTCCATGGAGTACTAAATTTTTATAATCTCCAACAGTCCCCTAGAGAACATAAAACACTATGGCTCTCAGACTTTGGAGACACAGAAACAATTTTTTTTCCCCAAAAAAATATTAGTTTTAGTGCAGGCATCCTCAAACTGCGGCCCTCCAGATGTTGTAAAACTATAACTCCCAGCATGCCCAGACAACCTACAGCCATCAGCAGGGCATGGTGGGAATTGTAGTTTTACAACATCTGGAGGGCCGCAGTTTTAGGATGCCTGCTTAGTGTCTCCAAAGTCTGAGAGCCATACATATTGGGCATCGTCGCGTGCGTAAAAGTCGTCGCTATAAAAATAACATTTGACCAAACCCCTCGGATGAACGGTGTTAAAAATATAAAATAAAAACGGTGCCAAAACACCCATTTTTGGGCAAAATTTCCATTTGAATCCTTTTTTTCCAGTAATAAAGCAAGGGTTAACAGCCAAAAAAAACTCAATATTTATGGCCCTGATTCTGTAGTTTGCAGAAACACCCCATATGTGGTCGTAAATGGCTATATAGCCGCACGGCAGGGCATAGAACGAAGGGAACTCCATATGGTTTCTGGAAGGCAGATTTTGATGGACAGTTTTTTTTTTTGACACCACGTCCCATTAGAAGCCCCCCCTGATGTAGCCTAGACTAGAAACTCCAAAAAAGTGACCCCATCTAAGAAACTACACCCCTCAAGGTATTCAAAAGTTACTTTATAAACTTTGTTAACCCTTTAGGTGTTCCACAAAACTAAATAGCAAATGTAGAAAAATTTTAGAATTTAATTTTTTTGTTACCTTGCCTCAAAAAAGTGTAATATAGAGCAACCAAAAATCATATTTACCCCTAAAATAGTACCAAATCAACAACCACCTTATCCCGTAGTTTCCTAGATGGGGTCACTTTTATGGAGTTTCTACTCTAGGGGTGCATCAGGGGGCTTGAAAGGGTACATGGTGTAAATAAACCAGTCCAGCAAAATCTGCCTTCCAAAAACCGTATGGCGTTCCCCTTCTTCTATGTCCTGCCGTTTAGCCAAATAGTAGTTTACGACCACATTTGGGGTGTTTCTGCAAACTACAGAATCAGGGCAACCCATTTTGAGTTTTGTTTGGCTGTTAACCCATTTTTTTCAGTAATAAAGTAAGGGTTAAAATGGAAAATTTTCCAAAAAATAGAAATTTCTAAATTGTTTCTCCATCTGCCATTAACTCTTGTGGAACACCTAAAGGGTTAACAAAGTTTGTAAACCCAGTTTTGAATACCTTGAGGGGTGTACTTTCTTAGATGGAGTCACTTTTTTGAAATTTCTATTCTAGGGGTGCAACAGGGGGCTTCAAATGGGACATGGTATAAACAAAACCAGTCCTGCAAAATCTGCCTTCCAAAACCCATATGGCGTTCCCCTCTTTCTACGTGCTCCCGTTTGGCCAAACAGTAGTTTACGACCACATATGGGGTGTTTTTGCAAACTACAGAATCAGGGCAACCCATATTGAGTTTTGTTTGGCTGTTAACCCTTACTTTATTGCTGGAAAAAATGGGTTAAAATGGAAAATTTTCCAAAAAATAGAAATTTCTAAATTGTTTCTCCATCTGCCATTAACTCTTGTGGAACACCTAAAGGGTTAACAAAGTTTGTAAACCCAGTTTTGAATACCTTGAGGGGTGTACTTTCTTAGATGGAGTCACTTTTTTTGAAATTTTTATTCTAGGGGTACAACAGGGGGCTTCAAATGGGACATGGTATAAACAAAACCAGTCCTGCAAAATCTGCCTTCCAAAACCCATATGGTGTTCCCCTCCTTCTATGTCCTCCCGTTCGGCCAAACAGTAGTTTACGACCACATATGGGGTGTTTTTGCAAACTACAGAATCAGGGCAACCCATTTTGAGTTTTGTTTGGCAGTTAACCCTTGTTTTACTCCTGGAAAAAATTTATTATATTGGAAAATTTTCCAAAAAATAGAAATTTCTAAATTGTTTCTCCATCTGCCAATAACTCTTGTGGAACACCTAAAGGGTTAACAAAGTTTGTAAACCCAGTTTTGAATACCTTGAGGGGTGTACTTTCTTAGATGGAGTCACTTTTTTGAAATTTCTATTCTAGGGGTGCAACAGGGGGCTTCAAATGGGACATGGTATAAACAAAACCAGTCCTGCCAAATCTGCCTTCCAAAACCCATATGGTGTTCCCCTCCTTCTATGTCCTCCCGTTCGGCCAAACAGTAGTTTACGACCACATATGGGGTGTTTTTGCAAACTACAGAATCAGGGCAACCCATATTGAGTTTTGTTTGGCATGTTAACCCTTACTTTACTTGCTGGAAAAAATTGGTTATAATTGGAAAATTTTCCAAAAAATAGAAATTTCTAAATTGTTTCTCCATCTGCCATTAACTCTTGTGGAACACCTAAAGGGTTAACAAAGTTTGTAAACCCAGTTTTGAATACCTTGAGGGGTGTACTTTCTTAGATGGAGTCACTTTTTTGAAATTTCTATTCTAGGGGTGCAACAGGGGGCTTCAAATGGGACATGGTATAAACAAAACCAGTCCTGCAAAATCTGCCTTCCAAAACCCATATGGCGTTCCCCTCTTCTACTGTCCTCCCGTTCGGCCAAACAGTAGTTTACGACCACATATGGGGTGTTTTTGCAAACTACAGAATCAGGGCAACCCATATTGAGTTTTGTTTGGCTGTTAACCCTTACTTTATTGCTGGAAAAAATGGGTTAAAATGGAAAATTTTCCAAAAAATAGAAATTTCTAAATTGTTTCTCCATCTGCCATTAACTCTTGTGGAACACCTAAAGGGTTAACAAAGTTTGTAAACCCAGTTTTGAATACCTTGAGGGGTGTACTTTCTTAGATGGAGTCACTTTTTTGAAATTTTTATTCTAGGGGTACAACAGGGGGCTTCAAATGGGACATGGTATAAACAAAACCAGTCCTGCAAAATCTGCCTTCCAAAACCCATATGGTGTTCCCCTCCTTCTATGTCCTCCCGTTCGGCCAAACAGTAGTTTACGACCACATATGGGGTGTTTTTGCAAACTACAGAATCAGGGCAACCCATTTTGAGTTTTGTTTGGCAGTTAACCCTTGTTTTACTCCTGGAAAAAATTTATTATATTGGAAAATTTTCCAAAAAATAGAAATTTCTAAATTGTTTCTCCATCTGCCAATAACTCTTGTGGAACACCTAAAGGGTTAACAAAGTTTGTAAACCCAGTTTTGAATACCTTGAGGGGTGTACTTTCTTAGATGGAGTCACTTTTTTGAAATTTCTATTCTAGGGGTGCAACAGGGGGCTTCAAATGGGACATGGTATAAACAAAACCAGTCCTGCCAAATCTGCCTTCCAAAACCCATATGGTGTTCCCCTCCTTCTATGTCCTCCCGTTCGGCCAAACAGTAGTTTACGACCACATATGGGGTGTTTTTGCAAACTACAGAATCAGGGCAACCCATTTTGAGTTTTGTTTGGCAGTTAACCCTTGTTTTACTCCTGGAAAAAATTGATTATATTGGAAAATTTTCCAAAAAATAGAAATTTCTAAATTGTTTCTCCATCTGCCAATAACTCTTGTGGAACACCTAAAGGGTTAACAAAGTTTGTAAACCCAGTTTTGAATACCTTGAGGGGTGTACTTTCTTAGATGGAGTCACTTTTTTGAAATTTCTATTCTAGGGGTGCAACAGGGGGCTTCAAATGGGACATGGTATAAACAAAACCAGTCCTGCCAAATCTGCCTTCCAAAACCCATATGGTGTTCCCCTCCTTCTATGTCCTCCCGTTCGGCCAAACAGTAGTTTACGACCACATATGGGGTGTTTCTGCAAACTACAGAATCAGGGCAACCCATTTTGAGTTTTGTTTGGCAGTTAACCCTTGTTTTTTTCCAGGAAAAAATTGATTATATTGGAAAATTTTCCAAAAAATCTAAATTCTAAAAATGTATGTCCATTTGCCATGAAGTGTTGTGGAAGACCTAAAGGGTTAACAAAGTTTGTAAAAACAGTTTTGAATACCTTGAGGGGTGTAGTTTCTAGAATGGGGTCATTTTTGGGTGGTTTCTATTATGTAAGCCTCACAAAGTGACTTCAAACCTGAACTGGTCCATAAAAAGTGGGATTTTGAAGATTTCCGAAAATTTCAAAATTTGCTTCTAAACTTCTAAGCCTTGTAACATCCCCAAAAAATTAAATATCATTCCCAAAATGCTACAAACATGAAGTAGACATATGGGGAATGTAAAGTCATCACAATTTTTGGGGGTATTACTATGTATTGCAGAAGTAGAGAAACTGAAACTTTGAAATTTGCTAATTTTTCAAAATTTTTGGTAAATATGGTATTTTTTTATGCAAAAAAATTAACTTTTTTGACCCAATTTTAGCAGTGTCATGAAGTACAATATGCGACGAAAAAACAATCTCAGAACAGCCTGGGTAAGTCAAAGCATTTTAAAGTTATCAGCACTTAAAGTGACAGTGGTCAGATTTGCAAAAAATGGCCTGGTCCTTAAGGTGAAATAGGGCTGTGTCCTTAAGGGGTTAAAAGGGCTTTAATACTAATGACCTATTCTCTGAATAGGTCAACAGTATCTCCTCACTTTGTGTCCGACACCCGGGACTCCTGTTGATCAGCTGTTTGAGAAGGCACTGGCGCTCCTGTAAGCACAGTTGCCTTCTCTCAGTTTTTCTTAGGCCAGTGATGACATGTTCATGGGTCACGTGGCCTAGGAGACTCTCAGCTCCATGAAGTGAATGGGGTTGAGATGCAATACCAAGCACAGCAACTATGTATGGCACCGTGCTTGGTAAGCTGTGAGAAGGCAGCCTTCCCAAAACAGCTGATCGACGGGGGTCCCGGATGTTGGACCCCACGATCAGATACTGAAGACCTATCCAGAGGAGGTCACCAGTATTAAAGTGTCAGAAAACCCTTTTAAGGAGATAATTCATCTCATGTATTTTACTTTTGTTCCTGGCTTTTTAACTTCAGTAAAAGGCCAGGACAGGGCATCAATATTAGGAGCCTGGAAAACTCCTTTAACTTTTCCACTTAGACCATCATTGACCAAAGAGAGAGACCCCTGTATTTACTCAATTAGGAAATCACATATTACATTTATCATTGCAATGCTCTTTTGTGAGCATTTTTATCTAGGCCTATCAGGAGAACAATAGACTTGTCATACTGTTATCCCAACTGTATCATTAGCATGATTACCCTGCAGTTAACATTTTCTACTCACAGCAGCAGTAAACTGAGAATAGATAACTCATCTATTTAAAGGAGTTATGGGGGACATTTATCATTTTTTATGCTACTATTGTGGCATTAAAAGTGACCATGTGTGCCATCAAAACTTCTGGCAAGAAAAGTTCCTGGGGCTTAGCAGGAGGGTTGTGGCTCTTAATAAATTTGCCACATTCTCTGCCGACAGACTTTATACTAAGAGACAGGCATTTCTAACGCCAGTCTTAGTATATCTTCCCCATTGTGCATCAAGTACTATAGTACCCAGACCTCAATGGCATAACTTAGACTTGTACCTACGAAACTGCCTTCCCTGTTGCATGTGCTCTTGGCAGTTGAAGGCATCTGCACTTTGATTGACAGGGCTAGACAGTTTAAACATGATTACGCCTAGCCTGACTTCTCCTAAAGTCAATCAAAGTGCAGAGAGAGCAGTAGTTGCAGAAAGATCTGAGCCTCTAGGAGTAAAGTCAATGCCCCCATTGCTCCTAGAGGTCCATTTGCATATATTAAAATTATTTTTTCTCAGCAATAAAGACACATGAACATGGGACCAAAACAGATGCCTTCAGCTGCCAAGCGCACAATGCAACAGGTCAGCCAGTGTCATAGGTACAAATCTGCTGACAGATGCCCTTTAATTTACCTCATTTACAAGTTTATGTTATCCCCCATGATTTCATCCTACTTCCCAGTTTCTCAAGTGTAACAAGACCTCCCAGGCCTCCACTGTCTAATCAGGCATTACGGCCAGGAGACATGCAATACCACCAGCTGGTCATGTAATAATGACGGTAACCTGTCTGTATGCTCCCTGACTCCTCTCACAACTCAAGCAGCAGTTGATCGTCCAAGATGGTATTGTAAAATTACAAGTGGCAACCTTGGCTGAACTATGGGTCCAAGTTGAAAGTAGGAAGATATCCACCATCTGTATGACCTTTACCTTACTAGGCAAGCAGCCTTTATCGCAGCAAGTGGAGATGCCACCCAGTATTATTGTGACTAGGGATGAGCGAACCCGAACTGTATAGTTCGGGTTCGTACCGAATTTTGGGGTGTCCGTGAAACGGACCCGAACCCGGACATTTTCGTAAAAGTCCGGGTTCGGTGTTCGTCGCTTTCTTGGCGCTTTTTGAAAGGCTGCAAAGCAGCCAATCAACAAGCGTCATACTACTTGCCCCAAGAGGCCGTCACAGCCTAGCCTACTATTGGCATGGCTGTGATTGGCCAGAGCACCATGTGACCCAGCCTCTATTTAAGCTGAAGTCACATAGCGCCGCCCGTCACTCTGCCCTGATTAGCGTAGGGAGAGGTTGCAGCTGTGACAGTAGGGCGAGATTAGGCAGATTAACTCCTCCAAAAGACTCCATCCAGTGATCGATCTGCAGCTGTGGATGATTGAACTGCTGCTATTGAATTGCTCACTGTTTTTAGGCTGCCCAGAGCGTTTTTCAGTCACTTTTTTCTGGGGTGTTGCGCCAGCACAAGCTGCCACCAAGTGCATTTAACTCTCAATGGTGTGGTTGTTTTTTGGCTAAATCCTACATCAGGGTGAAGCTGTCACACCAAGTGCATTTAACCAGCAATAGTCAGTTTTTTTTTTGGCCATATACTACATCAGGGGCAAGCTGTCACCAAGTGCATTTAACCCTCAATGGTGTGGTTGTTTTTTGGCTAAATCCTACATCAGGGTGAAGCTGTCACACCAAGTGCATTTAACCAGCAATAGTCTGTTTATTTTTTGGCCATATACTACATCAGGGGCAAGCTGCGCCTGTCACCCAGTGCATTTAACCCTCAGTAGTGTGGTTGGTCAAGCTGTCACACCAAGTGCATTTAACCAGCAATAGTCTGTTTATTTTTTGGCCATATACTACATCAGGGGCAAGCTGCGCCTGTCACCAAGTGCATTTAACCCTCAGTAGTGTGGTTGGTCAAGCTGTCACACCAAGTGCATTTAACCATCAATAGTGTGGTTATTTTTTGGCCATATCCCAGTCTAATTCTGTCAGTAAACATATACCTGTCACCCAGCGCCTAAATACTAGGCCTCAAGTTTATATCCAGCTAAATCTGTCGTTACTGGTGTGGCTGGTCAAGTTATTTAGTGTCCGTCAAAGCACAGTTTTTGTTCTGGGTTGAAATACAATTCCCAATTTAGCAATTTCCTAATTTAGTGGTTTCTGCTGTATCAGGCCTACTTTAAATTTATCCCTAAAAGGGTATATCAGATTCAAGGTGCACATAGGGTCATTCTGAATAACTTCACAAACACGCTACTGTGCATTTCCAAGTCTAATTCTGTCAGTAAACCTATACCTGTCACCCAGCGCCTAAATACTAGGCCTCAAATTTATATCCAGCTAAATCTGTCGTTACTGCTATACCTTTGTGGCTGGGCAAGTTATTTAGTGTCCGTCAAAGCACATTTTTTGTTCTGGGTTGAAATACAATTCCCAATTTAGCAATTTCCTAATTTAGTGGTTTCTGCTGTATCAGAGCTATTTGAAATCTATCCCTAAAAGGGTATATAATATTCAAGGTGCACATAGGGTCATTCTGAATAACTTCACACACACGCTACTGTGCATTTCCAAGTCTAATTCTGTCAGTAAGCTTATACCTGTCACCCAGCGCCTAAATACTAGGCCTCAAATTTATATCCAGCTAAATCTGTCGTTACTGCTGTACTGTTGTGGCTGGGCAAGTTATTTAGTGTCCGTCAAAGCACATTTTTTGTTCTGGGTTGAAATACAATTCCCAATTTAGCAATTTCCTAATTTAGTGGTTTCTGCTGTATCAGGCCTACTTTAAATACATCTCTAAAAGGGTATATCAGAATCAAGGTGCTGATAGGGTCATTCTCAATAACTTCACACACACGCTACTGTGCATATCCCAATCTAATTCTGTCCGTAAAACGTATACCTGTCACCCAGCGCCTAAATACTAGGCCTCAAATTCATAGTCAGCTAAATCTGTGGTTGCTGCTGTGCCTGTATTAGTGTAATACGGTACTTAAATAGATAGACAGACCGACGAGTGGTTGCTGCCGGTGAGCCTCAAGCCCGGCCTGGTGGTGTGCGATAATGGGCGAAATCTCGTTGCAGCTCTGGGACTAGCCGGTTTGACGCACATCCCTTGCTTGGCGCATGTGCTGAATTTGGTGGTGCAGAAGTTCTTTCACAACTACCCCGACATGTCAGAGCTGCTGCATAAAGTGCGGGCCGTCTGTTCACGCTTCCGGTGTTCACATCCTGCCGCTGCTCGCCTCTCTGCGCTACAGCGTAACTTCGGCCTTCCCGCTCACCGCCTCATATGCGACGTGCCCACCAGGTGGAACTCCACCTTGCACATGCTGGACAGACTGTGCGAGCAGCAGCAGGCCATAGTGGAGTTTCAGCTGCAGCACGCACGGGTCAGTCGCACTACAGAACAGCACCACTTCACCACCAATGACTGGGCCTCCATGCGAGACCTGTGTGCCCTGTTGCGCTGTTTCGAGTACTCCACCAATATGGCCAGTGGTGATGACGCCGTTATCAGCGTTACAATACCACTTCTATGTCTCCTTGAGAAAACACTTAGGGCGATGATGGAAGAGGAGGTGGCCCAGGAGGAGGAGGAGGAGGAGGAGGAAGAGGGGTCATTTTTAGCACTTTCAGGCCAGTCTCTTCGAAGTGACTCAGAGGGAGGTTTTTTGCAACAGCAGAGGCCAGGTACAAATGTGGCCAGCCAGGGCCCACTACTGGAGGACGAGGAGGACGAGGATGAGGAGGAGGTGGAGGAGGATGAAGATGAAGCATGGTCACAGCGGGGTGGCACCCAACGCAGCTCGGGCCCATCACTGGTGCGTGGCTGGGGGGAAAGGCAGGACGATGACGATACGCCTCCCTCAGAGGACAGCTTGTCCTTACCCCTGGGTAGCCTGGCACACATGAGCAACTACATGCTGCAGTGCCTGCGCAACGACAGCAGAGTTGCCCACATTTTAACGTGTGCGGACTACTGGGTTGCCATCCTGCTGGATCCACGGTACAAAGACAATGTGCCCACCTTACTTCCTGCACTGGAGCGTGATAGGAAGATGCGCGAGTTCAAGCGCACGTTGGTAGACGCGCTACTGAGAGCATTCCCAAATGTCACAGGGGAACAAGTGGAAGCCCAAGGCCAAGGCAGAGGAGGAGCATGAGGTCGCCAAGGCAGCTGTGTCACGGCCAGCTCCTCTGAGGGCAGGGTTATCATGGCAGAGATGTGGAAAAGTTTTGTCAACACGCCACAGCTAACCGCACCACCACCTGATACGCAACGTGTTAGCAGGAGGCAACATTTCACTAACATGGTGGAACAGTACGTGTGCACACCCCTCCACGTACTGACTGATGGTTCGTCCCCATTCAACTTCTGGGTCTCTAAGTTGTCCACGTGGCCAGAGCTAGCTTTTTATGCCTTGGAGGTGCTGGCCTGCCCGGCGGCCAGCGTTTTGTCTGAGCGTGTATTCAGCACGGCAGGGGGCGTCATTACAGACAAACGCAGCAGCCTGTCTACAGCCAATGTGGACAAGCTGACGTTCATAAAAATGAACCAGGCATGGATCCCACAGGACCTGTCCATCCCTTGTGCAGATTAGACATTAACTACCTCCCCTTAAGCATATATTATTGTACTCCAGGGCACTTCTTCATTCAATCCTATTTTTATTTTCATTTTACCATTATATTGCGAGGCTACCCAAAGTTGAATGAACCTCTCCTCTGTCTGGGTGCTGGGCCTAAATATATGACAATGGACTGTTGCAGTGGTGGCTGACGTGAAGCCTGATTCTCTGCTATGACATGCAAACTGATTCTCTGCTGACATGAAGACAGATTTTCTGTTACGGGACCTCTCTCCTCTGCCTGAGTGCCTGGGCCTAAATATATGCCAATGGACTGTTCCAATGTTGGGTGACGTGAAGCCTGATTCTCTGCTATGACATGCAGACTGATTCTCTGCTGACATGAAGCCAGATTCTCTGTTACGGGACCTCTCTCCTCTGCCTGGGTGCTGGGCCTGAATATATGACAATAGACTGTTGCAGTGGTGGCTGACGTGAAGCCTGATTCTCTGCTATGACATGCAGACTGATTCTCTGCTGACATGAAGCCAGATCCTCTGTTACGGGACCTCTCTCCTCTGCCTGGGTGCTGGGCCTAAATATATGCCAATGGACTTTTGCAGTGGTGGCTGACGTGAAGCCTGATTTTCTGCTATGACATGCAGACTGATTCTCTGCTGACATGAAGCCAAATTCTCTGTTACGGGACCTCTATCCTCTGCCTGGGTGCTGGGCCTAAATATATGACAATGGACTGTTGCAGTGGTGGCTGACGTGAAGCCTGATTCTCTGCTATGACATGCAGACTGATTCTCTGCTGACATGAAGCCAGATCCTCTGTTACGGGACCTCTCTCCTCTGCCTGGGTGCTGGGCCTAAATATATGAAATGGACTGTTGCAGTGGTGGCTGACGTGAAGCCTGATTCTCTGCTATGACATGCAGACTGATTCTCTGCTGACATGAAGCCAGATTCTCTGTTACGGGACCTCTCTCTTCTGCCTGGGTGCCGGGGCCTAAATATCTGAGAATGGACTTTTCCAGTGGTGGGTGACGTGAAGCCAGATTCTCTGCTATGGGACCTCTCTCCAATTTATATTGGTTAATTTTTATTTATTTTATTTTTATTATTTTCCCTATCCACATTTGTTTGCATGGGATTTACCTACATGTTGCTGCCTTTTGCAGCCCTCTAGCCCTTTCCTGTTTTTTTTACAGCCTTTTTAGTGCCGAAAAGTTCGGGTCCCTATTGACTTCAATGGGGTTCGGGTTCGGGACGAAATTCGGATCGGGTTCGGATTCCGTACCCGAACATTTCCGGGAAGTACGGCCGAGCTTCTCGAACCCGAACATCCAGGTGTCCGCTCAACTCTAATTGTGACTCTGCCTCAATATATACCCTGCTTCATGACCCTAAATAAAGGGTGCACCACCTTAGTTATCTGATCATTGACCAAGCACCACAATCTCAGCTCAATCATTCAGGGGACATAAATCCTATCTAATGTCAACTAAAGATAAAATAGTGGAATAGACATTAAGTAATGTAAGCAGCCATCAAGTTTGCACAAACCAATTGGGATATAGATTTGTTTGAAAAAACAAAACAAAAAGACAATCTGATTATCAATGTTGCCGGAATATAAGTGCACAATAATAAAGGTCAATGTGCGCAGTCCGCAAATAAAAGTTAGTGAACCCCATGTTTTAATGGAGCAGTAGAAAAAAGAACATTATATAAAAAATTGTGTCCCCTACTAAGCCAAAGACCGTAAAATTCAGGCAAATCTCCTAAAAAGCACAAAATGAAAAATAAATATTCAAACCTTTTGGTTGAAGGGTGTCCAACTTCATCATAACCCATTCTGCTTCCTTTCTCTTCCAAATAGTCTGTCAATATCAGAAGGGGAACATGATAACTACAGCAAGATGATTAACCCTGTGGTCAGTCTCCTTAAAAACTCTTGTGGCAGGCAATTCAACCTTACCAGCACATATTGAAGACTTGTGACACAAATATTTATCTATCAATATATAATACTTAGGCTCTGTTCACATTAGCTTCATGCCTTCCACCTATAATAGAGCTCTGGCCGCAATGCCAGATTTTAATGAACTTTGGCAGACACCATTGATTTTCTATTCCATCTGTCAGGTTTCCAATGGATTCGCAAGTTTAGTGCTGCAGCCACATTGATGGCCTTCGTGGCCATCAAAAATACACTTATTGATACAAAAAATAAAAAGCAATCTGATAGAAATGGCAGATTGCTGCAAAACTCAGCATGCAGTAATGTCTCTGATGCAGTTATGTGGTCTGATCAGACACTGGGTCTTGACACAAGAGGGCATAAACATGCTACTCCTGTTGCCCTATAAAAAGGCTCTCATTGGCTACTATTGGGTAGTGTACCTCATAGTAAGAAATCATTGACTGCTAGACATGACTCTACGTTGCAATCAAAGTCATTTTTTCCCCGTTGACAGACTTTGGGAGGGGGTGCATCATTGAACTGAGGGAATTGGCATGGTCATTTAGTCAAACTGATCATGATCCATTTAGAAACTGGGTATTGCCACAAGAAGACGTAAAAGTGCTTCCCCCGCTGCCCTATAAAAAGGCTTTCAGAAGCTACTTTTGGGTAATGTACCTCTTGATTGCTAGATATTCCTATATGATGCAAAGATATAGACAGACTTTGAGGTGGGGTGCATCATTGGACTAAGAGAAGCAGGGCGGTTGTTACATTGAATTGACCACCATCTAGGATCTTCCAACCTAGCTGTTAGGAGTGGTGGTTACGCGAGGGCACGCGCACACAGCAATCAGGCTGTGGTCAGCACACACAGACCACAAGTAGAGGAGAACTTTTGATCTGTCAACAAGTACGAGCCACTCCAACAGTTTTGTTGTCCACCATCCAGACACAGGTGGCAATTTCATTACATATCTCTGCCCAGACCATTGTCAGGTGCTTAGCAGAAGGAAATTCGCCTTCATGCTTATTTTTGACTGTATGCATTTGTATTCATGGACCATGTTTGTGTGTACTTCCTTTATGAGTTATGGTACTGTGTAGAAGCTCTCATGCTCAAGTTCTGATGTATTCTTTGCTTAAAAAAGTTTTTACATGGGTATGATTTTTAAATATTTATCAGCTGTATGAGGAAAATGGTTGTCCATACCTCATCCAATGGAACATGTCACAATTGTTTATTGGCATATGGCGTGCATTCAAAAAACAACCCTTCATACAAAAACTGTATATGGCCGTACATGGGAAATCAGATAACAGTACTAGTGTTGAGAAAATCGTACCCGACGAAAGTGGAATTTGATCCGAATTTCAGGATAAATTTGATTTGCTGCAAAGCCGAATTTCCTTGTGCTTCGAGGTAGCAAATGGATTTTTACCTGAAATAGTGTAAAAAACAGACAAAAAAATCATACTTTTGTCTCCTTGCGACGAGCCGTCCACCGCCATCTTGATTGAAAATCTTGCATTAAATCCTGTGCGCGGTGACGTGCAACGTCACTACACCGGCTGACGTGATAACGTCATTACTGGCAGTGCAAGATTTCACGCCAGATCAAAATAGCAGCAGCCAACGAATTGCGAGCAAATTGATGAGGTAAGTATGGTTTTATTTTTATTTTTATTTTACACTGTATTATTACTATCAGATGCTGTGATCATGTATGAACGCGGCATTTTAGGGGTACAATGACAAGGAGCGTCGCAATCACCGCTCCCTGTTATTGCACCCACTGCTTACAAAGAAATGCGCTTTGTGACTAATTAATTCGTCACAAAGCAAATTTTGTTTGTAAAATTAAGCCAAGCAGCCAAACCAGATTTTTAAACCCTTTGCTCATTTCTAAACATGACTTCTTTATTGAAGCTCAATTCAACTCGGAACTTGTTTGGAGACATAATATAGCAGGATACATAAGGTCTTATTGTGATTAATGTACACATTTTGTCTGATAAGTAAATCAAATACACAAATACCTTTGGTTTTTACAATTGTTTGATATTGAGTAATTTATGCCATGTAGCAACCTGTTTCATAATTTTACTGTTTCACATTCTCAAAGCTATTTTTAGGGTTGGGCATCAGGACATTTGCCTTAGGTCTATCGTCAGCACTCTTGGATTACATTTTGCTTCCAGCACATTATAATTCTATAGTTATGACTTTTACTAAATTGTTTGATTTAAATAAAGATCTACCTTGGGGCCCTTCCTTGTTTTTCTCACCCACTTACTACCAGGTAGTTAAAGCGTAACCCCAGGAGTACAAAGCCAGGTTACAATTTCCTTCTCCTGACACCTAATCTTGTGCAGTATCTACATGACCTCAGATGCCTTATTTAAATATCCAATTTCAAAAAAGCAACAGGGATCATTTGTATTGCAAAAAGTCACTGTGATTTTGTAGAAATCATAGACGGACATTAAGCATCATACAATATTGTTTCATACATAGAGAGATGTAATATTATGTTGGTCTGGTGATCTTTGTTAAAGGAATCATAGCAACTCAAATATATTTATTCTCACATTCAGCTAAACTGCTTCAATGATTCATTGATTGTGCACTGATCCAATTATGACCCCTGGTGGCAAAGCAAGGAATAAAGCTGCAAAATCATTGTAGCCTTGCTTGTTATAAGGACTGTATGTATCAGATGGTACAAGTCTGGTGTTATTTCTCGGGGGGAGGGGGGGACATACATAAAAAAATAAAAAATACACAAGTAAAGAACATAATAATAATAATAATTAATAATAATAATATTATACACTGACGAGCAAAAGGCTAACAATGTTTTGAACTCTTGACTTTCAGGCTCCATATCTCACTATCCACTATTGCTTTTAACGTGAGACTACCATCAAATTATAGACAATAATTTTGGCTATCTCATACATAAATTGGACTTGAAACTATTTAGCATATGATTAGTTATGCAGATTCTTGTCATGTAAGTGTATGGTTTCTATAATTTTGTTAGTATTTTGTAAATCTACCTTTGGCTTTCAACAGAGCCTGAATCCTTCTGGGCATGCTCTTGATCAGGTTCAAGTATGTCTCGACAGAAATCGGTACCCAAGTCTCTTCTACACGTTCCCAATGTTGGTGCATATTGGTCACTTGGGTACAAATACAGCTTTTTCTTTAACGCTACCCTTAAGTGTTCTATTGGGTTGAGGTCTGGGGACTGTGGGGGCCAATACAGCACCTCTACTTCATTGTCATTGAAATATTTCTTCGCCAATCTCGACATATGCTTCAGGGCATTGTCCGGTTGGAACACTATGTCGTCCTTTTCATACCCATAGTACTCGTGGAGGAGGTAACTCGTCTTGTAGGATACTCACATAAAGCTCAGCATTGAGACCACCATCAATCCTGGTCAAGTATCCAATGGTTTTGGCTGTGAAACAACACCATATCATCAGGATTCCTCCACCGAGCTTGACTTTTGTCTTATTGCTCCAAATCACCTGTTTCCAATCTTCTACTGTCCACTGTTTGTAATTTTTTGCAAACTCGAGCCGACGTTTCTTATGATGATATTGAAGGCCTCGAGGCCTCTTCACCTTTTTTCGGGCCACTGTTCCAAACTTGTGCAATGCGCGTCGCATGGTACATGCATGGACATCTGTGATCTCACTATTAGGAAGGATACGAGCCATCTCTACTGCCATGTTTGTCACCCCAGAACTGATAGACCTTGTGATGAGCTGACTTGTTGACTCCGATATTTTGCCTAGATGTCCACCTCTTGGCTTTGGAATAAATGGATGGACTTAATTTCGTATTCTTCCAACAGTCAGGGCACTCACATGTTGCAGTTTGGCAATTTCTTTGGCCAAGATACTGCTATCGATGAGCTGGATGATGCTGTTTCTCTTTTGTTGGATAATCTATTTCGTGGCTGCTCCTGGATTTAAACCAGTGATCGTTCACTGTAGATTCAACCTAATAACACACTAAGCTATTAGGGAATGTGATAACAGGTTGCAATTTGTAGTATACAAGAGGAAAAGGATTGTTCCACCACCAGGAGCAAAACAGTAACAATTCAGTTACATGACAAGGATCTGCATAACTAATCATATGCTAAATAGTTGCAATTTATGCATGAGATAGCATGAGATGATTGTCTATAAAATGATAGTAGTCTCATGTTCGAAGCTGTAGTGGATAACCTTTTGCTCGTCAGTTGTAATTATAAAATTCTATATATTATAATTATAAGATAATATTTTATAAAATGTCTCCATCTACACTTTATATCAGGGACCTTTTGACAGTAAAAATTCCATCAACCCCGCATCAGTGTGACATAATGCAGCAGTAGGAAATGCTATATTCAAATGGGAAACTACAGCAAACATTTCAGCCCTCGGGCATTCTATAGCTTGAGAATGGCCTAAATACATTGCTGGTTTTGGCTTATGTGCTTCAAATAAAGCAGCTTATACTTTATTTGTCAGTGCTTTTGCATAATGCAGGGGTTGAAAATTAAAGGTTGGGAGTCTTCAGGGTCTATCTTACAATAAACAATCTGTGCTCGATCAGGTAAGGAGCATTTACACATGTGGGGTGAGCAGGCATTATCGGAAAGGGATCGTTACTTGCTGATAATTGCCTCCTTGTCAGTGGAGGTAAGAATTTCATTTACATGCAGCAATCACCTCCAGCATATGGAAACCAGCAATGGCTACTGTCATCGCCTGTCTTCATGCAGATTAATTGTTTCTGGGCAGCAGATCACTGTTCACACAGCACATTCTGCTGCCCAGAAACAATGATTTAATGTGCTGCATGAACAATCATTTCACCTGATGAACGAGCGGCAGATATTTGGCCTGACAATTGCCCCATGTAAACCCACCATTAGGGTCCATTCACACGTCCGCAATTTCGTTCTGCAAAATGCTGACCCTTTCATTTCTATGGGGTAGCATAGGCTGCTATACTGTCAATACAACATGTTGCCGGCGGCAGCCACACATGAGGCAACATACTTCAGGCCTCACCTGTGATTGACCACAAGACAAGACCGCAGGCAACTGCATGCGGTTTCAGGAGTCACGTCATGACCATGGTCGTGACACTATTATATCTAGAATAGTAATTTTTCTGTAAATGTATATATGCACTGTTTTTCCTTTTACCTTTTATTAAAAGATTGAAAAATCTTATTTGCTAATTCTTCTGTGTTCTAAGCAAAGGAATTAACGAATAATGCATCTGAAGAGAGTAAAGTTACCATTTTGTGTGAGAAAGGTCATTTTTAATGTTGCTTGGCTGAACGATTGCGATCGGTCAGCAAGCGGTAGCTGGTTCAGTCACTGCTCTCCATGAGGGTGAGTGACCGGTAGTCGGGTCATGTGCCGTTAAAACAAGTGGTGGCACTATACCACTATACGTGCGGTATCCATCTGCGTACAGGTACGTTCATGACATACTCCACTGCAGCTCGTGCTTTGCACTTAGATGCCTGGTCATGCAGGTTGTACTCAGGTTGAGAAAGTTTATGCCTCGCTTCAGGCTCTGATTGTACAGCGTGCAAACCACTCGTGTCTTGTCGTCACCACAGTGTCTGAAGAACTGCCACGTTAGGGAACTCCTTGGAGCTGGCTTTGGTGTGCTCGGTCCCTTGCTGCATTGGGCAGTAGCAGGCGTACTGTCTAAGGGACAGCCGCTCTGATTTTGCACCCTGCTCCCTCTTTTGCTGTGTTGGTGGCTCTGTGCGACCACCGCCTCTTCCTCCGAACTACACAGGTCACTCGCATGACCTTGATTCTTTGATCCTCCACATGATCTTCCACCCAGTCTTCACCCCTGCTCTCCTTGTCGGTCTGCACACTGCAAAAAGCCACAGCAGTTGGCACCTGTGTTTCGTCATCATCCAAGACGTGCTGCAGTGGTCCTCCCATTTACTCATCTTGAAACATAAGTAGTTGGGCATCGGTGCACTCGATCTCTTCCACTTTTGGGGCAGGGCTATGTGGATGGCCCACGGAAACCCTGCTAGCAGAGTCATCAAAAAGCAGAAGAGACTGCTGCATGACTTGGGGCTCAGACTGCTTGGCTTATTTGCAAGGGGGTGAGGTGTAAAGACTGATGGACATCGGCTACAGGTGCTAACTCTAAACTTTCAGCAGGAGACTGGGTGGGAGACAATGTGAAGGAACTGGAGGCACTGTCAGCAACTCAATTTACTATCGCCTGTACTTGTTCTGGGCTCACCATTCGTAGAGCCACATTAGGCCCGACCAAATACCGCTGAAGGTTTTGTCGCCTACTCGCACTTAAGGAAGGTGTTTCACTTGTGCGTGTAGCTGGCACAGATCGACCACGTCTTCTCCCTACAACAGGAGCTCCACCAGCAGCACCACGACCGGGGCCACGTCCCTTATTCGACGGTCTCCTCATTTTCCGCAAATTTAGGATCTTGCCCAAAATGGGTGTTTTTCTTTTTTATAACAGAAGATAACAGCAGTATCTAACGCGTGTATTTCACACTGACAGATGCAGCAAAGGCTGCAAATTTAGCATTTTTCACAAAATGGGTGTTTTTTTTATTGTAACAGAAGATAACAGCAGTATCTAATGCGTGTATATTACACTGACACATGCAGCAAAGGCTGCAAATTTAGCATTTTTCCCAAAATGGGTGTTTTTTTTTTATATAACAGAAGATAACAGCAGAATCTATCACGTGTATTTCACACTGACAGATGCAGCAAGGGCTGTAAAATTTAGTATTTTGCCAAAAAAGGGTGTTTTTAAAAACCCAGAAAATTATTGCAGTATTTCAAGTTTAAATTGCACACTGACAAAACCTGCATAGGCCCCTGATGGAGGGTATTGCCAAAAATGGGTGCTTTATTAAACCCAGAATTTAATTGCAGAATTTCAAGCTTCTATTAGACTGTCACAAATGCACAGATGCTGTGCTGGTGCACAGAACTTGCATAAAATGGCTGCCGATGCCCACCTAACTAACAGACGGATAAAAGTTTTTTTTCTGTGTCACTGGGCTCAGGGCAGGGTAACAGGATTGTGCACTTCACCAACAAAATAAAATCTAGGTAGATCACTGAGTTAACAAGCACTTCAGATTAAAGATTCTGTACTGTTTTCTCCCTCACAGCAGCAGCATCCAATCCCTACACTAATCAGTCACATGACATCACCAACAATTCAAACAGGAAATGACATAATTGTAGTAACAAAAGATAAATAGTATAATACCATTGTGAATACTACAACAGTAATTGATCTTCCACTCACGATCGCGTTGTCGTAGTCTGCAAGAAAACATACCTGTATATAAAAATGTATTTTAAAAAAAAAATGCGTTTTACCAAAGAGTGGTGAGCTGTCAAATTTCTGATTGAACTTTCTATTGGAGGTGTGCTCCTACTTTGCTGATGATGAATATATTACAAACACCCTCAGTTTCAATGAAGATGATGCGACAAGGATTCCGTCACAAGTAACTTCTTCAATTGATTTCTTAACAATCCCTACGAGTGAATTTAAAAAGAGACATTGGGAAAGGGAATCCAGAAGGCTGGCATCATATGAGTTACATGCAGCAATTCTTGCTGAGTATTTAAACTCAACTTGATCCCGAGGGTGATGCAGGTCCATCTACGCCCCATCTTCTTCCTAGATGACCCACAGTATTGTGCTGATATATAAAAAAAATTATTAACCAGCGCTTGATCTTATTTAACTTACAGTCGACCGACTACAGAAAGTGATTGGTGATTTAAAGAAGGGTATCGCATCAACCCTACAGCAATTACAGGACTATTTGAGCTCTAAAGAGTTTGTGAAGCTAAAAGACACGGTAGAAAAATACATCAATACCTACCGGAAGGAGTCCCATGGGAAGAAAAGGTTAAAGTTCCTCAGAGACGGCGAGGATTAACTGCTGAACAGAGTATATCGATGGCAGGATACATCGCTAAAGTCTCGCTCTGGCTACAAAGGTGAATACAGACAAGGCAATCAATACATGTCCAGTTCTGGTAGCGAATCAAACGATTCCCAACCTTTTTCCAGGTGGGGCTATGGACGCCGTCCACCACGAGGAAACGCCAGACGGGCCACAAGCATCGGAGATCCCGATTGATCGATACAGCCGAATGTGACAACGCGGTCCCAGTTAGGACACGATCCATAGTAATTAATCTGTCTTTTAAACTAATAGAACATAAGATTATTGGGTTGTTGGAGAAAAGTCTCTCCTTTTCCCCAACCAACTATATGGACACCTATCAGTTGGATGTGGAGCTTCAAAAGTTCTTTGAGAAAATAAGACTAAAAACACACTTTGCCCAAGAAGATCATCTTTCTACTGTAAAAGATGCGAACAGGGATGATATGGATAGTGGATGTTTAAGGTTGACAGGCCTAGGTTTGCGAGTAAATAGCCGCTTAACCCCCCCAAAACCTACCATCCTGTCGAGACATTTGTCCATCTTGTTACTAAGGAAGTTCAACAGAGATTGGATATAATAAAGAGGGGTGAACATTACTGCCAAAGACAAGAAAGCAGTACGCAATCTTATGGGGGATAAATCCCTAATTGTAAAGCCCACTGACAAAGGATCAATTGTGATTATGGACAAGGAGAAATACTTACAGGAAGCTCACCACCAACTAACTGTCACCAACACATATAAAAAAATGGATCATAATCCTATTTTTCGAATTAAAGAACAAATTTTGGGGTTGGTGACTAGTTACAGAACTCAGGGAATTATTGATGTTGAGTGAATTTTTGGTTAAGCAATCACCAGTGACTAGTGTTGAGCGCGAATTTTCAAACTACAAATTTTAATCGCAAATTCACGAACATTTCGAATATAGTGCTATATATTCGTTTTTCGAATATTCAGAATTTTTTCCATCTGAACACATGATTCCTCCCTGCTTCTTGCTTGTGGGCCAATGAATCATTGGCCCACAAGCAACTTAAGCAGGGAGGAATCATGACTTCAGATGGAAAAAAATGATGAATTTTCAAAAAAAAAGAAAGAATATATAACAATATATATAGTTTTTTTGAATATTCATAATTTTTTCCCACATGACTCATTGGCCTACAAACAAGAAGCAGGGAGGAATCGTGTTCAGATGGAGAAAAATTACGAATATTCGAAAAACGAATATATAGCACTATATTCTATAGTGCCATATATTCATTTTTGACCCACGCTTGTATTGATCACGTAATATATACGCATATTATGTGATCATATATATATATATATTATTTTTAACCTATATAAAAATAGATGTGCAGCAGCAGCACTGTGAACTGGGAACTTATATAAATCCCACTCATTTTGGCCCAGGACAGCCCAGATTAGCCACAACTGTCACAGAAAATTTGAGACTGTCAACTATGTAAAGCCTTAGTACAAATGGGTCCTTTATCCAAAGGTCCATTAATCTACACAAACAGAAGAAACCACAGAACTCCAGGTGAAGGTAAAATAGTAAACGGGAAAATTTTTATCCATGAATAACCAACATTTCAGTTCTCATATTTCAGCCTTCTACCCCTGCGAGCGCTGAAACACTGGTCATTCAATAAATGTTCCAATTTCTTAATTTACCTACACCTGGAGTTCTGTGGTTTCTTCTGGTTGTGTACATTCATGGACCTTTGGATCAGAGACCCATTTGCATTACAGCATCATATTCACAGTGCTGTTTATCTAACATATTATATTACACATAGGTCTCATATGCAGCAATCTATCTATCGCTATATTATTCTCCATTTCTGTTTGCTTATTGCCTATCTTCATATTATCTTATTATCTATTTCTTCCCCAGATCAGTTTATCTATGAATCTGTATTATCATATAGATTAATCATTGATGATACAGGTAAAACTCGAAAAATTAGAATATCGTGCAAAAGTTCGTTTATTTCAGTAATGCACCTTAAAAGTAGAGATGTCGCGAACATAAAATTTTCCGTTCGCAACGGAAACGCGAATTTACACAAATGTTCGCGAACGGGCGAACCGGAAGAACCGCCATAGACTTCCATATGCAGGCGAATTTTAAAACCCACAGGGACTCTTTCTGGCCACAATAGTGATGGAAAAGTTGTTTCAAGGGGACTAACACCTGGACTGTGGCATGCCGGAGGGGGATCCATGGCAAAACTCCCATGGAAAATTACGTAGTTGACGCAGAGTCAGGTTTTAATCCATTAAGGGCATAAATCACCTAACATTCCTAAATTGTTTGGAATGTGTGTATACGATCAGGTATGATGTTGTATCGATCAGGTAGTGTAAGGGTTACGCCAGCTTCACAGTGACAGACCAAACTCTGACAGACCAAACTCCCAGTTTAACGCACCGCAAACAACCGCAAAGAGTTGTCGTCAATAGTTGACACACTGATGACATACATTTTATTCCTCTATGCGTCAATCTTGGTGTAGTGATGACTGTGCTCGTGCGCACGTTCGGAAGATTGCAGGCGATGGCGGTTTTTCAAAGCCTATGGTCGTGCTGAGGTAGTTCAGTGACAGTTAAGTGACCCAGAAAACAATTAGTCTGCAGTGTGGGCCCATTGTTGGCCTAGTAGGCTTTAATGATCACCTTAGGCTACTTTCACACTTGCGTTCGGAGTTCCGCTTGTGAGTTCCGTTTGAAGGCTCTCACAAGCGGCCCCGAACGCATCCGTACGGCCCAAATGCATTCTGAGTTGATGCAGATCCGCTCAGAATGCCTCAGTCTGGCACCGTTTGGCCTCCGCTCCGCTCAGCAGGCGGACACCCGAACGCTGCTTGCAGCATTCGGGTGTCCGTCTGGCCGTGCGGAGCCAAACGGATCCGTCCAGACTTACACTGTAAGTCAATGGGGACGGATCCATTTGAAGTTGACACAATATGGCTCAATTTCAAACGGATCCGTCCCCCATTGACTTTCAATGTAAAGTCTGGACGGATCCGTCTGACTAACTTTCAGACTTAGAATTTTTTCTGAAATATAATGCAGACGGATCCCATCGTCTGCATTATAGGAGCGGATCCGTCTGTGCAGACACCAGGCGGATCCGCTCTGAACGCAAGTGTGAAAGTAGCCTTAGATCAGTGGTGGCGAACCTATGGCACTGGTGCCAGAGGCGGCACTTAGAGCCCTGTCTGTGGGCACCCGCACCCTGGAAACCCGCCATTCATCAGCGCAGGGCGCACTATGTACAGCACAAGCAGCACACTAAATGTAGGCAGGTTATTATAGCCAAATGATAAAGTACATAGAAGATGTACTATATTGGACTGTAGTATTTTGGGTAAATTGCCGTGTTGGCACTTTGAGATAAATAAGTGGGTTTTTGGTTGGAGTTTGGCACTCAGTCTCTAAAAGGTTCACCATCACTGCCTTAGATGATCACAAAGAAAATTAATGTTTCTTCTATGAAAATTTATCCAGCTGATCGGTTTTGGTCTGTTCACAATGAAGCAACGACCTTATCATCTGGGGTGTGCCAACATTGCCAACACACTCATAGAGGTGATCGCTTCATTGTGATACACCAGCCCCCTCACCACAACAAGGTAACGATCACGAAGGGGAATTGACACATGTATGTGCCTTTTTTGTTTGTTTTGTTTTTGCAGCCACAGTGCAGCACCAGAGGCCAGAAAAATTAGGCATGTACACAATTGATGTTTTCCAGGCAGAAAGTGCACTAAAACATTGCGGCTTGAACCCTAGTTGGTGGCGGAGAAGTCACGCAAGTCATCCGGCATGCAGAGATTAAATACAGCAGCGTGTGGACCATTTTTAGCCCAAGGCATCTCATCAGGCCTTTTTTAGTCAAATGCATCCCCCACTGTCAGTCCCTTCGGGATCCATGTCTCATTCATCTTAATAAAGGTGAGGTAATCTAGACTTTTTTGACCTAGGCGACTTCTCTTCTCAGTAACAATACCTCCTGCTGCACTGAAGGTCCTTTCTGACAGGACACTTGAAGCGGGGCAGGCCAGAAGTTCTATCGCAAATTGGAATAGCTCAGGCCACAGGTCAAGCCTGCACACCCAATAGTCAAGGGGTTCATCGCTCCTCAGAGTGTCGATATCTGCAGTTAAGGCGAGGTAGTCTGCTACCTGTCGGTCGAGTCGTTCTCTGAGGGTGGACCCCGAAGGGCTGTGGTGATGCGTAGGACTTAAAAAGCTCTGCATGTCCTCCATCAACAACACGTCTGTAAAGCGTCCTGTCCTTGCCGGCGTGGTGTGGTAGGAGGAGGATTACTTTCACCTCTTCCCCTGTTAGATTCCCGTTGTGCTGTGACATCACCCTTATACGCTGTGTAAAGCATACTTTTTAACTTGTTTTGGAACTGCTGCATCCTTTCCGACTTCCGGCAATTCGGTAACATTTCAGCCACTTTCTGCTTATACCGGGGGTCTAGTAGCATTTCAGCCTTTTTATACGAGGGTCCCTCAACAGGCACGACAGCATGAAAGACCCCATTTGCACAAGGTTGGATGCCGAGCTACTCATGTCCCGTTCCTCGTCCTCACTGATCTCACTGAAGGTCTGTTCTTCCCCCCAGCCATGTACAACACCACGGGTACCAGATAGGTGACAATGAGCACCCTTGGATGCTTGCTGTGGTTGGTCTTCCTATTCCTCAAAACCACATTACTCCTCTGACTCCTCTTCCTCAAACTCCTCTTCCAGCGTTGCCACAGTTTCTGTTTCTGGTGGTGATGGTGACCACAACTCTTCCTCTTCACGCTCATCTACCGCCTGATCCAGCAATCTTCGCAGGGCACGCTCCAGGAAGAAAACAAATGGGATGATGTCGCTGATGGTGCCTTCGGTGCGACTGACTAGGTTTGTCACCTCCTCAAAAGGACGCATGAGCCTACAGGCATTGCGCATGAGCGTCCAGTAACGTGGCAAAAATATACCCAGCTCCGCAGAGGCTGTCCTAGCACCCCGGTCATACAAATACTCGTTGATAGATTTTTATTGTTGGAGCAGGCGGTCGAACATTACGAGTGTTGAATTCCAATGTGTCGGGCTGTCGCAAATCAAGCAATTCACTGGCATGTTGTTTCGCCGCTGAATATCTGAAAAGTGCGCCATGGCCGTGTAGGAACGCCTGCTTGAGGACATCCTGTATACCTGAGTACTTATGCGCAAAGCGTTGTACCATCAGATTACACACATGTGCCATGCATGGCACATGTGTCAACTTGCCCAAATTTAATGCCGCCAACAAATTGCTTCCGTTGTCTTACACCACTTTGCCGATCTCCAGTTGGTGCGGAGTCAGCCACTGATCCAACTGTGCATTCAGGGCGGACAGGAGTGCTGGTTCGGTGTGACTTTCTGCTTTCAGGCAAGTCAACCCCAAGACAGCGTGACACTGTCATATCCGGGATGTGGAATAGCCCCTGGGGAGCTGGGGGGGGGGTGCAGTTGATGTGGAGCAAGACGCAGCAGCAGAAGAGGACTCATCCGAGGAGGTTAGCGAAGAGGATGGGGTAGGAGGAGTAGAGGAGGTGGCAGCAGGCCTGCCTGCAAGTCGTGGCTGTGTCACCAACTCCTCTGCAGAGCCACGCATTCCATGCTTGGCAGCCGTCAGCAAGTTTACCCAATGCGCAGTGTACGTGATATACCTGCCCTGACCGTGCTTTGCAGACCAGGTATCAGTGGTCAGATAGACCATTGCTCCAACACTGTGTGCCAGACATGCCATGACTTCCTTTTCCACAATAGAGTACAGGTTGGGGATTGCTTTTTGTGACATTGGCTTCTTACGCTCAAACATTTCCTTGACAGACACCTGACTGTGGGCAGATGAGCAGTAACTGCTGAAGGTGAAAGGCGGATTGGCGGGTGGTTGAGAGGGGGCAAGGAGGACAGCAGTGGTTGACGTGGCTGAAGATGCTGGACCAGGAGGAGGATTGTGGCTTTGAGTTTGTGTGCTGCTTGTACTCATCATGTGTTGATCTCACATCACAAACGCCTATGGGATCATGTGCCTTTGCAAAGCAAACCCCACAGAAAATATATGGGGCATTGCCAAGAGAAAGATGAGAGACATGAGACTGAACAATGCAGACAAGCTAAAAGCTGTTATTGAAGCATCCTGGTCTTCCATAACACCTCAGCAGTGCCATAGGCTGATAGCATCCATACCATGCCGCATTGAGGCAGTAATAGATGCAAAAGGGGCCTAAAGCAAATACTGAGTACATATGCATGATTATACTTTTCAGAGGTCCTCCATTTTTCTATTTAACATCCATATTGATTTCATGTAATATTCTAATTTTCTAAAATTGTGAATTTGGGGTTTTTATAAGCTGTAAGCCTTAATCATCCAAATTATAAAGGCTTGAAATATCTCGCCTTGCATGTAATGAGTCTATCTCATATGCTAGTTTCACCTTTTAAGTTGCATTACTGAAATAAATGAACTTTTGCATTATATTCAAATTTTTTCGAGTTTCACCTATATATTAAGTACAAGTTCAATAATAAATAAAAGAATGGAAACAAAACTGAAAAAAATTATCACGAAGGAGGAAAGTATACTGCTACAGATGGATCTGGATAGATTAGAGGCGTGGGCAGAAATGTGGTAGATGAAGTTTAAAGGCTATGTACACCTTTGTGGACTTTTTTTATGATTGCATTTTACTCATTTTAGGCTAAAAATATATTTTTCAATTGGCTCAATATTTTTAATAAAGACCATACTGTCACAAAGGTTTATTGTTTCTCTAGGTGTGTGTGCATCCTACTTTCACTAAAGTAATAACTGGAATGGGTGGACTACAGTACCCAGAAAGATTATCAAAATTAGGGTTATTCAGGTTAGAAAAAAGACGACTGAGGGGAGATCTAATCATTATGTATAAATATATCAGGGGTCAGTACAGAGATCTCTGCCATCATCTATTTATCCCCAGGACTGTGACTGTGACGAGGGGACATCCTCTGCGTCTGGAGAAAAGAAGGTTTGTACACAAACATAGAAGAGGATTCTTTACAGTAAGAGCAGCGAGACTATGGAGCTCTCTGCCTGAGGAGGTGGTGATGGTGAATTCACTAAAATAGTTCAAGAGGGGCCTAGATGTATTTCTGGAGTGTAATAATATTGCATGTTATAGTTACTAGAGATGGGTCGTTGATTCAGGGAGTTTTTTTTCTCCCTAAAATGAGGTTGGCTTCTACTTCATGGAGTTTTTTTGCTTCCTCTGAATGGATGGATGTCTTTTTTCAGCCTTCCAAACCATGGTTTTCTGTAAAATTAACCAGTAAATATTAACATTGATCATTGATCCCTTTTACCAGTAATCAGTGCAAATTGCTGCAGACAAATCACTTTTCAGTGCTGAATGTAATCAAATACAAATTTCCATTAATATTTGAAAGTCCAGTAAGAATATACTTGCACTGCCTTTATATACTACAATACATTTATATGTTAGATTTGAAACAGATTAAATAGGCAGAATTATCACAACTGGTGTAAAAGAAAATAGGTTTAATTGAGCTGCCCATAGAAACCAGTCAGATTCCACCTTTCATTTTTCAAAGGAGCTCTGAAAAGTAAAAATGTGGATTCTGTTGCTATAAATTCCCCCCCCCCCCCCATTGCTTTGTGTAGTATACAAAGAATAATTTTACATAGATCCACTATATTACTATGAAGCTTTGTAAATATATGAACTTGCTGAGTTTGTAGAACTTTGTAAATCCTCTCAAAGGCACAAAGTAGGCCGATTCGTGACAATCTGTAAGCTATAGCTCAATAAAACAATGAATTATGAAAATGACTAATTGATGTAACAAATATGAATAGTAAATAGATGGTAGCATGCTAAATGATGATGTATTAAGCGTGGCCTGTGATGAGCACAAATTAAATTAACGGTAACTCTTCCAAACACGTAATGAATTACTGAATGATGCAGAAAGCATAATTAGCTACCGTCACCGTGTAAAGCACCAGATGACAAAATAAACAGAGCAATTAGTGAATGTAAAGTATTCAAATAAGAGCTGAACAGCATTTTATATAACTCAGTGTATCCAATATTATTGGCATGCAATTATAGAGTTGTAACTGAATATATAACATTCATATTATTGTCTATCAATCAGGGTCATAATCAATCTTGGCAAAGGATATGTAGGCTAAGTATGTAAATGTATATGTGCCATAAATGTACTTAAATATGCAAAGTATTTTTTGTATTAAAAGATTGGTCTGGCTGTAAGACAACTGGTTGTACTAGGACTACTGCTCTACTCTACTCTATAACTTTGTTTAAAAGTTATGAACACTAGAGATGGCCTTGCAGTTCGCCTCATGGTCATTGTGCGTTCGTGGTTCCCCAAACATGCGAACATATGGCGATGTTCGCCGGCGCCATATTCTTTTGCATTGCGCAGAACTTGGACTCATGACACATCCATCAGGTGGGAAAGGGCAGCCAATTGAGACATTTCAGCACATGGACATACCCCAACCCTATCCAGTGTAGGGAGAGGTTGCTTTGTGGAGCAGGGACAGGCTGTTAGGTACAGCAAACGCTAGCTAAAAGGCCCACAAAAGTCCTTTTAAGGAGTGGTAAAGATGAGCTATCGATAGGTGTGATATACTAAGGGGTGTGATATACTTATAATATACTTTCTAACATAGAAAGTATATTATAGTGCATTTGTATTGTGCAGCAGTTGTGTGTGGTTCTGCGCGATACCACAGCAATATAGAGAAACAAACGCTATTGGAACAACTATTTGCAATGGGTGTGAAATACCTGTTGCCCCCCAAAAAAACTGATTGAGGGGTATGATATACCTTCTTCCACAAAATAATGATTGAGGGCTGCGATATACCTGTTGCCCCAAATTAACCAGGTGGTGTGATATAACTATTGTGGCAAAAATAAATAAATTGAGAGATATGATATGCCTGCTTCCACAAAATACTGATTAAGGGTTTGATATACCTGTTTCCACTAAATATTGATTGAGGGCTGCAATATACCTGCTTCCACAAAATACTGATTAAGGGGTTCGATATACCTGCTTCCACCAAATATTGATTGAGGGCTGCAATATACCTGTTTCCACAAAATACTGATTAAGGGGTTCAATATACCTGCTTCCTCCAAATATTGATTGAGGGCTGCAATATACCTGCTTCCACAAAATACTGATTAGGGGTTCAATATAACTGTTTCCACCAAATATTGATTGAGGCCTGCAATATACCTGCTTCCACAAAATACTGATTAAGGGATTTGATATACCTGCTTCCACAAAATACAAATTGAGGGCTGCGATATACCTGCTTCCACAAAATACTGATTAAGGGGTTCGATATACCTGTTTCCACCAAATATTGATTGAGGCCTGCGATATACCTGCTTCCACAAAATACTGATTTAGGGGTTTGATATACCTGCTTCCACATAATACTAATTGAGGGCTGCAATATACCTGCTTCCACAAAATACGGATTAAGGGGTTCGATATACCTGTTTCTACCAAATATTGATTGATTCCTGCGAGATACCTGCTTCCACCAAATACTGATAAAGGGGTTCGATATACCTATTTCTAACATATATTGATTGAGGCCTGCAATATACCTGCTTCCACAAAATACTAATTAAGGGGTTCAATGTACCTGTTTCCACCAAATATTGATTGAGGCCTGCAAGATGCCTGCTTCCACAAAATACTGATTAAGAGGTTTGATATACCTGCTTCCACATAATACTAATTGAGGGCTGCAATATACCTGCTTCAACAAAATACTGATTAAGGGGTTCGATATACCTATTTCTACCAAATATTGATTGAGGCCTGCGAGATACCTGCTTACACAAAATACTGATTAAGTGGCTTGATATACCTACATCCACAAAACACTGATTAAGGGGTTTGATGTACCTATTTCCACCAAATATTGATTAAGGCCTATGATATACCTGCTTCCACAAAATACTGATCAGGGGTTCAATATACCTGTTTCCACCAAATATTGATTGAGGCCTGCCATATACCTGCTTCCACAAAATATTGATTAAGGGGTTTGATATACCTGCTTCCACATAATACTAATTGAGGGTTGCAATATTCCTGCTTCCACAAAATACTGATTAAGGGGTTCGATATACCTGTTTCTATCAAATATTGATTAAGGCCTGCGATATACCTACTTCCACAAAATACTGATTAAGGGGTTTGCTATACCTGCTTCCACAAAATACTGAATGAGTGCTGCAATTTACCTGCTTCCACAAAATACTGATTAAGGGGTTCAATATACCTGTTTCCACCAAATATTTATTGAGGCCTGCAATATACCTGCTTCCACAAAATACTGATTAAGGGGTTTGACATACCTGTTTCCACCAAATATTGATTGAGGCCTGCAAGATACCTGCTTCCACAAAATACTGATTAAAGGGTTCGATATACCGGTTTCCACCAAATATTGATTGAGGCCTGCGATGTACCTGATTCTGCAAAATACAGATTTAAGGGGTTCAATATACCTGTTTCCACCAAATATTGATTGAGGCCTGCGATATACCTGCTTCCACAAAATATTGATTAATGGGTTTGATATACCTGCTTCCACAAAATACTGATTGAGGCCTACAAGATACCTGATTCTGCAAAATACTGATTAATGTGTTCGATATATCTGTTTCCACCAAATATTGATTGCGGCCTGCGATATACCTGCTTCTACAAATACTGATCTACTCTAGGGATTTATACACAGGGTCATTTTGAAAATGACAGGCAGAGGAAGAGGCAGGCCATTCTGCAGGGGTGGTAGGGGTCGGGCAGGTGCAACAGGCCGGAGCCTAAGTGAAAAGTTGGAGAAGGCACGTGCAATTACTTTAAAGGGCGCACCAGAGTTGGTTGAGTGGCTCACTCACCCTTCCGCTTCTGCACCCTCCTCATCCTCTGTATCTGCACCCTCCTCACTCTCTGCTGTGTGCACTCCAAAATACACCACCACCACCATAGCCACTCCACTCGAGTCAGAGGAATTATTTTCCTATACATTCCCAGACCTTACCGATCGATGCGCAGCCATTCTTGACATTGGATTAGGAAGAGGAGGTAGCAAAGGCCGCCACCCAGCGGTCTGATGACAGTACTCAGATCACCCCAAGGAGGGAGGTCCCCGCTGTTGCTGCCTACTCCGAGATCTCAAATGTCAGTGGTGGTGAAGGTGACTATGATAACGTGTCGATGGGCGTCACGTGGGTGCCCACAAGAGAGGAAGAGGAGGGGAGCTCAGAGGGAGAGACGGAGCAGCAGAGAGTGAAGAGAAGGAGGAGAAGCAGGCAGAGCATAGGAGGCAAAAAGCATACGGCAAATGTATCTAGAGTGATTCATCCACCATGAATGGTCTCTTCTGGCACTCCCAGGATGCCGTTACATGGCTTTTTGTGAGCTTTTTTAACGTGCCAGCTGCTGACGATAGTGTTGCCATCGCGGTAAGCCCAACACTCACCTAAGGACGACCGCATTAATAAGGCACTTGGCCTCTCATGACCGAGCCTAGTGGGAGCAACGCTGTCAGAACCCAAAAATCCAGACTGCCGGTGCTCCACATTCTGCCTCTTCTCCTTCTCTTCGCGTTTATCTGGCAGAAGGCAGGCTTCCGTGGCCCAAATGTTCAAGCGTAAAAAGTTGATGATGCTGGATAACCCTCTTGCCCAATGGCTGACCGCTGGCATGTCAGAACTGCTAGCCCGTCAACTACTGCCATATAAACTGGTGGATTCGGAGGCCTTTAAAATTTGTGGCCATTGGCACACTGCAATGGAAGGTCCACGGAAGAAAATATTTATCCGAGAAGTGAATCCCAGAGCTATATGGCCACGTTCAACAGCAAGTGAATGTATCTCTGGCACACAGTGTCGGCGCCAAGATACATCTGACCACAGAGACTTCGTCTAGCAAACACGGCCAGGGAAAGTACATAACTTTTGCTGCCACTGGGTTACCTTCTGACGGTCATCAAGCATGTAACCTGTGTCTCCCGTGTGGATTTGGTATTACCACCAAGGATTGCATGCAGGCCTGCCTCTTCTTCTCCTCCTCCTACTCCATCCTCCGTCTCCTCCACAGCTGACTTCTCCTTTTCCACTGCTACCACCTCTTCCGCTGCACACCCCAGGCTCTCCAGAACCTATTTGACGTGTCAGGTGAGACGTTGCCATGCTGTGCTGCGTCTGTTGTGCCTGGAAGCCAAGAGCCACACCGGTCCTGCACTCCTTTCAGCTCTGCAGTCACAGGCCGATCAGTGGCTAACCCCGCTCAATTTGACAGTTGGTAATGTGGTGTGTGACAACGGTGCCAATCTGCTGAGCACACTGAAACATGGCAAAATGACACATGTGCTGTGCATGGCACATGTCCTGAACTTAGTCGTGCAGTGATTCATTGGCAAATACCAAGGGGTCCAGAACTCTTGCGGCAGGCCAGAAAAATCTCTGGACATTTTAGAAGAACTTACACGGCCATGGCTCGCCTTGCTGACGTTCAGCAGCGACACCACTTGCCCGTTAGACATCTGATTTGTGACTGCCCGATGCACTGGAACTTCACCTTGTATATGCTTGATAGGCTTATCTTCAGCAGAAAAGTGCCATTAACTATTACCTGCACAAACTCTGCAGCAGGACAGGTTCTGGGGAGCTTGTTTTTTTTTTCACTGCGCCAGTTGCTGCTCATGTGCCACGCATGCAGACTTCTGCGGCTATTTGATGAGATCACCAAACTGGTCAGTCACAGCCAGGGTGCCATCAGTGACATTGTATATTATGCCTTCTTTCTGGAGCTGTCACCACTAGACATCAGAGAAGCTCTGACAGACGTTCTTCAGAACCTCCTCCTTGAGGTTCCTTTTGTTTTGCTTTAGTTTTCTCATCTCTTTAGCCTCTCTCAGCTGTCATGTAGTTGCACTGATTGCATCCCTTTAAATCCCTTCCCATACTGCATCACTTTGAGGTTTATACAACTTCCTGGAGTGTGTGCATGCTGGATGCTACTACTGAGTCTTCTGAAGATAAGTTTTGTTCATTCATTTGTGTTTTCCTGTTTGCTGGATCCCAGGTGACCCTGACTCCCTCGGTATCAAGTGTAGGGAGCTGGTGGTCGTGTCCCCTCACTATTATAGGGTGTTCAGGTGTTATACAATCTAGGAACGAGGATATGCAATCATCTACCATTGAGATTTTTGCATAGGCTGAGCAGTTAGGGAGAGAGCCAGGTCTGTTGCAGGGCTCTCCCTTTGGTTCCTTAGTTTTGGATCCAGTCACTCGGATCTTTATTTTGTGTCTTCTAGTTTTCTGTACACCTTCCGTGACAGGAGCGTGCATTGCGTTGTGTCATTGATCAAGCCGTCGAGGAGCAGAAAGATGAGGAAGTCGCAATGCTGAATGAATTCCCAGGGGGGGCTACTCCATCTGAGACAAGTCAGCAGGAGTCTGAAGAGGAGTCAGAGGAGGATGGTGGCTGGAGGGAGGAGGAGGAGCAAGA
Organism: Bufo gargarizans; assembly: GCF_014858855.1. Taxonomy (NCBI): domain Eukaryota; kingdom Metazoa; phylum Chordata; class Amphibia; order Anura; family Bufonidae; genus Bufo; species Bufo gargarizans. Next base: position 542,235,185 of record NC_058082.1, on the reverse strand, counting down.
AGAGCAGGCTTTAAACTTTTCGGGGGATCCCTGGTGTTCTCCGTGGCTGGGGGTAGGTGACCGAGGATGACATTCTCCTGGGTGATGAGCAGGAGCCAGGGCGCTCCATCTCTTCCAATTTAGTGCAAATGGGGGCCTTCTTGCTCCAGTGTTTGAAGAGGGACCCCTGTATAAAAAAGCATAAAGGGCATGGACCAGAACTGGGTGGCCACTTACTTAGACCCCCGGTACAAACACAAAATGGCGGACATGTTACCAGCATCACAAAGGGCTGGCAGAATGCAGAATTTCCTTGCTCTGAGAGTTGCTGCATTCTGCTGTTGAGGGCGCTGGCAGAGGAATTTCAACCCACAGCAAAACAGGTGCGGGTACCAATTCTACCACGCCTGCAAGAAGAAGGGGGTTTGAAGATGTGTTGGTCACTACGAATATGAGATCATTCTTGCGGCCAACCCATCAACAGCTGTCCTCTGGATCCAGTCTCAGGGAACGCCTAGACCAACAGGTGTCTGACTACATCTGTAGAGCTGGCACAATTTGCCATGGAACTCTTGGCATGCCCCTCGTCGAGTGTCTTGTCCGAAAGGACGTTCAGCGCAGCAGGGGGGATCGTGACCAATAAGTGCACTCGTCTAGCTCACGATAGTGTGGACTAACTCACATTTATAAAAATGAATGAGAGATGGATCTCGGAGGAATTCAACACATATGACGACCACGTGTAATTGAATTTCCTCATGCCAGCCGACACATATCCGCCACCACCCACAACAAAGAATGGTTTATGTCTTATGTATATATAGCGGCATAAAAGACCCACAGCTAAATTTTTATCCAGTGACTGCCTAATGTACCTCCAGCCACTTAGTCACAAGTTCTTTTCTGTCAGATGAATGCCTAATTTTTGGGGCCTGTACTGCCTACAGTAAAAATTTTATTAAGTGACCGCCAAATGTACCTCCAGCAACATTATCACAAGTTCTTTTCTGTCAGATGAATGCCTAATTTTTGGGGCCTGTACTGGCCTACAGTAAAATTTTTAAACATTGACCACCAAATGTACCTTCAGCCACATAATCACAAGTTCTTTTCTGTCAGGTGAATGCCTAATTTTTGGGGCCTAAAAAATGGCCCCAGATTAAAATATATTTTGTTTTGTGGGAATTTTTTCTAATGATCCCCCTCTGGTATATCACTGTCAATGCTGTGGGACTATTTATGCACTTCTAGTAAGTATTTAGTGGCTGCAAATATGACCTGAAAGTTTTTCGGGTTCACCTGCCATTAAAGTCATTGGGGCCTGCTTTGAACGAACGGTTCACGAACATTTGATCTCAAACATGCGTTCACGAACCATCCCGGACGATGTCCGTCCATCACTAATGAACACCCACAGGGGCAAAATATTTTTAAACATTGCATTTTACTCATTGTGGTCTAAAAATATTTTTGTGGTCTAAAAATATTTTTTCAGCTGGTCTTTATTAAAAATGTCAACATTTTTTGTTTACCTTTAGTGTAAATGCAGACTATCTTGATTTCTGTTTTACAGAGAATCCATCAGGCATCTGCTCTGGCTGCTGCATGTGCAGCCCTTATCTCTTGACTCTTGACAGCTCAAACATACATTATGGCTAAAGTCTTATCAAACTAATAGTCTGCAATTACACTAAAAACAAAGGCTATAGGAAACAAACTGTTGAAAATTTTAATAAAGACCAAAAATTATTTTGAGTAAAATGAAATGATAAAAAAAATGTCCCCAAAGGTGTTGACAGTCTTTAATCCCTACCTCTGAGTCATTTCTCAAAGTTAAAGGTATTACTATCCTCATCATAGCTCATCAATATCTGACTGGTAGAGATCGTACTCCTGGCATCCCTACTGATCAGCTGTTAAAAGAGTTCATGGTGTTCCAGTGAGCTAGTGATGTCACGTTCATTGGTTCATTGGTTCATTGGACTACCTCTTGAAGCTCATCAAGAGAATGCCAAGAGTGTGCAAAGCAGTAATCAAAGCAAAAGGTGGCTACTTTGAAGAACCTAGAATATGACATATTTTCAGTTGTTTCACACATTTTTGTTATGTATATAATTCCACATGTGTTAATTCATAGTTTTGATGCCTTCAGTGTGAATCTACAATTTTCATAGTCATGAAAATAAAGAAAACTCTTTGAATGAGAAGGTGTGTCCAAACTTTTGGTCTGTACTGTATGTATGGACAGCAGAACCTATCAGCTAGACTATATCAGGATATAACCTACACTGACTATCTCCCCCTAACTATCTGTATTATGTATATAAGCTATTTAATGTAATTAAACAGTAAAGCACAGAGCATAACAATGACACTGCTGTCTCTCTCAGAACTACATAAACCTGCAGAAAATGGCTGCTGGGGAGTTTCTTATATAGTAAAGGGGTAGGCAACTTTCCTATTGGTTGCTAGGGATGTTGCTAAGCTCTGACAAAGACATTGCAGCCTTCTCATTGGCCCACAAACAAGAAAGGAGGTTACTGATAAAAAAAATAATAATAGAATATTCACGAATACGAATATATAGCACTATATTCTAAATCTTCGCAAATTTTTGAAGTGCCGATATTCGTGATTAAAATTTGCGATTTGAATATTCGCGCCCAACACTACCGGTGACATCACCGGGCTCACTTCTAGGCGGAAGCCTCCATCTAGCAGTTCCTCCAGCACGTCACTGGATCTTGAAAAAAAATCCTTTTTCTTGCACGATTCAGCCCAGGGCAATGGAGAGCATCGCAGCATAAAAAAGGCTTCGATGCTCATCTCAGAGGGTCTGCCTGGGTGAAAATGGGGCTATGTCAGGATTAAGCTCTGAACCCGGACAACCCCTGTAATGCTCTTTTAATTTAAAAGTAACAGATCCAGTAAGAAAAAGACCACAATGTACAGTCTAAAGGAAAACATGATAGAGACAGGAGGTAGGAGAAATGCAAAATTTTTAATAAAGATCTTCATTTTATTGGATGCTGGATTTCTCTTTTATCATTAGGTACAGTTGTGTGTACTAAAATAAAGGCTATGACAGGTTACATACTTATATACCCTATAGAGAGAGGTTTTCTGGGTTGTGTTAAGGCTGCTCTACTATGAATATACTGTAAGTGGCTTGTAGTTAGTAATTTCAAGTGATAGGAGACATGGGAAATGTCTGGAGATTGAGGAGGAAATAAGATAATATAAGAAAATTGGATGTTACATTTGGGGTGCAATTTCAAGTTTAGTACAAATATACATAGAGTAAGGCCTCATGAACACGACCGGTCTGTTTTTTGCGGTCCAGAAACCGTTGTAGAAATGCCTATTCTTGTCCATAAAAAAGACAATAATAGGACATGTTATATTTTTTTTGCGGGGCAATGGAACGGAGCAACAGATGCGGACAGCACACGGAGTGCTATCCGCATCTTTTGCGGCCCCATTGAAGTGAATGGGTCCGCATCCGAGCAGCAAAAACGGCGGGTTGGATGCTGACCAAAACAACAGCCGTGTGCATGAGGCCTAAAGATATAAAAGGCTTATGATTGCTTTGACTAAAGGTTTCATGATGTACATGTTTGATGGAATTGCACATGCACAACTTCAACAGCAGGCCGTGACTGAGAGACAAGCTCCTACTGTAATTGTTATGATCAGAGAAACCTCTGATCCAGGCTGAGGTCAATTGTGACTGCAGTATCTAAGACTCACTTCACATACAGGTCCTTCTAAAAAAATTAGCATATTGTGATAAAGTTCATTATTTTCTGTAATGTACTGATAAACATTAGACTTTCATATATTTTAGATTCATTACACACCAACTGAAGTAGTTTAAGCCTTTTATTGTTTTAATATTGATGATTTTGGCATACAGCTCATGAAAACCCAAATTTCCTATCTAAAAAAATTAGCATATTTCATCCGACCAATAAAAGAGAAGTGTTTTCAGCCTGTGGCACTGCTGAGGTGTTATGGAGGCCCAGGATGCTTTGATAGCGGCCTTAAGCTCATCCAGAGTGTTGGGTCTTGCGTCTCTCAACTTTCTCTTCCCAATATCCCACAGATTCTCTATGGGGTTCAGGTCAGGAGAGTTGGCAGGCCAATTGAGCACAGTGATACCATAGTCAGTAAACCATTTACCAGTGGTTTTGGCACTGTGAGCAGGTGCCAGGTCGTGCTGAAAAATGAAATTGACCCTGCATTGACCCTGCCCTTGATAAAACACAGTGGACCAACACCAGCAGCTGACATAGCACCCCAGACCATCACTGACTGTGGGTACTTGACACTAGACTTCAGACATTTTGGCATTTTCCTCTCCCCAGTCTTCCTCCAGACTCTGGCACCTTGATTTCCGAATGACATGCAAAATTTGCTTTCATCCGAAAAAAGTACTTTGGACCACTGAGCAACAGTCCAGTGCTGCTTCTCTGTAGCCCAGGTCAGGCGCTTCTGCCGCTGTTTCTGGTTCAAAAGTGGCTTGACCTGGGGAATGCGGCACCTGTAGCCCATTTCCTGCACACGCCTGTACACGGTGGCTCTGGATGTTTCTACTCCAGACTCAGTCCACTGCTTCCGCAGGTCCCCTAAGGTCTGGAATCGGTCCTTCTCCACAATCTTCCTCAGGGTCCGGTCCCCTCTTCTCGTTGTGCAGCGTTTTCTGCCACACTTTTTCCTTCCCACAGACTTCCCACCGAGGTGCCTTGATACAGCACTCTGGGAACAGCCTATTCGTTCAGAAATGTCTTTCTGTGTCTTACCCTCTTGCTTGAGGGTGTCAATGATGGCCTTCTGGACAGCAGTCAGGCCGGCAGTCTTACCCATGATTGCGGTTTTGAGTAATGAACCAGGCTGGGAGTTTTTAAAAGCCTCAGGAATCTTTTGCAGGTGTGTAGAGTTAATTAGTTGATTCAGATGATTAGGTTAATAGCTCGTTTAGAGAACCTTTTCATGATATGCTAATTTTTTGAGATAGGAATTTTGGGTTTTCATGAGCTGTATGCCAAAATCATCAATATTAAAACAATAAAAGGCTTGAACTACTTCAGTTGGTATGTAATGAATCTAAAATATATGAAAGTCTAATGTTTATCAGTACATTACAGAAAATAATGAACTTTATCACAATATGCTAATTTTTTTAGAAGGACCTGTATATCATTTGTGTCCTGACAGCTATTTTAGGCTGGAAGCCAGGCACAAATGATCTATGCTCACTGCACTTAAGTGCATAGATCCAGCGTCTATACACTGGACATGCAGTGTTTTTCTGTCAGCACTATTTGACAAACAGCATCACAACTGATACACTGGATGTATGCAAATGATCCCATAGAAAATGATGGGATAAGCTCTGGCTTCAATTCCCCTCTGGTGTTTTCTGCTTCTCGCTGGAGGGGAACTGAACCAGATCGCTCGATACATGTGAAGGGGCCCTAAGAAGCTTGACAAAGGGAGAGGGATACTTATTTCAGCAGATTTGGTTCCTTCTTCTGGTAAAGTGCCAATGGGTTAAGATGGCAGCCAGAGGCCTAACAAAGGCACCATATTTGCCATAGGCAGCTTCCTATGACCTAAAACGTCACTTGTCATACTGACACTAATGATCAATAATGCTTTGGGATACTAATTATATCAAAGCAAACTTAAATTCTGAAAGTAAAAGTCTTCCCAAAATGTATTATCCTCTTTATTCTGTTTCTGACCACTGTACGACTATATATTTTGGCGGTCGGGACTTTAACTCCTTAATGACCAGCCTGTTCTAGTTTTTAATGGCACTATTTTGGAGTACACACATAACTTTCTAAATGACTTTTATTAACTCTTTCTAGGAGGGAGATGGGAAAAACAGCAATACTGCCACAGCGTTTTTACGTTATAAATTTTATAGCGTTTATTTTTCAGTGTAAATATCATAATATCTTTATTCTCTGGGTCAGTATGACTACAGTGATACAAAATACATATTTTTTAATGTTTTACAACTTTTTTGCAAAAAAACCCCTTTTTTTTAAAGAAAAAAATGTTTTTGCATTGCCTCTAACCAAGACCCATAACTTTTTTATTTTTCTTTCTTTGGAGTTGTGTGAGGGCTTGATTTTTGTGGAACGACTTGTATTTTTTACTGGTATCATTTTGAAGTAAATGGTGCTTTTTGATCGCTTGCTATTGCAATTTTTCTGTGGCAACTAAGAATAAATTAGCAATTCTGTCTTTTATTTTTTTATAGCGTTCATCATAGGGGATAATTTATGTGATATTTATGTAGTCCGGGTCATTATGGATGCGGCAATACTAAACATATGGATTTTTTTTTCCAGTTTTTTTTTTCATTGAAAAGCTTATTTTCAATGGACGTTTATTTTTTATGGACTTTTTTTATTTAATAAATGTTATATTTTTTTTACCACTTAATAGTCCCACAAAAGGACTATAGCAGACAGTATTTTGATTGCTTTTAAAATGGAATGCACTATCCCTATAGTGCATTGCATTTTAATGGCAATGCCATTCAAACATTGACCAGCAGGCTGCACCAGAGAGGCAAAGGAAATTACTGACGGCTGGTCTGGGGCCTACATCAGACCCCTTCCAGCCTTCACACACATCAGCACCCCGCAATAGCATTTGCAGGGTGCCAATGGGAGACAGAGGGAGTCCACTTCCTCTGTCAGCACTTTACATGCAGCGGGCACCATTGCCCACGACATGTAAATTGTTAAACAGTCTGGATCAGCACTCCTGCCGGTCTGGGCTGTTATATTAGGGCCGCGGTTCTCATGTGAGAGCTGGGTCCCCACTCGCCAATTCACGGGGGACCCATGCAGTGCTTAGACTTAGCTGCCGTAAAAAATCGGCGGCCCAGCCTAAGGCCCTTTAGTGACCGCCATAAAAAGGCGTATGGGTGGTCAATAAGGGGTTAAATATGGCGAACGCTCCCGGCCTTGCAGAGGCTCCCCCTATTGAGGATCAGAGTATCTGGATGCAGTGTGTGGAAGTCTCTGTCCTCCTGAGTGACAGGAGGCTGCCACCCATTAGTTCTTATAGATAGCCTGCTTATGGCAGGGCTCCATAGGGACCTAGTGTAAATGTCATAGACTCCAATGGTAATTCATTGGAGTCTAAAAGAGTCACAATCTAATGATTGCTTGCTATAGTTCCCTAGGAGAACTATTAAAAAGTGAAAAAAGTTTTTAAAAATAAAAATTCTAATTACCTCCTTTCCCCAAAATAAAAATATGTAAGCAATCAAAAAAATAAACATCATGGGCATCACCGTGTGTGAAAATGCCTGTACTAATAAAATATAAAAAATATTCACACCATACCAAACGGCGAAATGAAAAAAAATCATAATAAATTACCACTTCGCTGTTTTTTGGTCATTTTGCTTCCCACAAAAAATGGAGTAAAAAGCAAATAGTCATACACATCCCACATGGTATCAATGAAAACTACAGATTAGCCCCCCCCCCAAAAAAAAAAAAAGAAAAAGAAAAAAATGAGTTAAAGTTAAACAAGGAAGATAAAGTAGCACTGTGACAATATAGGTAGGAAGTTGAAGGAAGCAGCACTCCACTCCAACAAGGATGTTTATTCACCTAATGTCAGACAAGCAATGTTTCAACTCAGTGCAGTCATTCAAATGTTGGTTGTCTGACATTGAATAAACATACTTGTTGGACTGGAGTGTTGCATCTTTCTGTTGATTTTTCATTTTAGATATAATACTTCTGTAATAGGTAAAGTTGACATTAACATTTTTGTAGGGATAACTAAATAACTCAACCAAGATTGGTGATATTGAGTGTTATATGGTAACTGCCTGATTTAATATCGCTAAAAAATACTTTTATTAAATAACTATTAAAGCAAGGTGATAGTTTACAAACATGTACTTTTCAGGTCAGGGTATCAAATATGCAGCAGTGGCATCTCTAGCTTTCAAATTTTGGGGGGCACACTGGGAGCTAGGACAAAAGTAGGGGGGGGGGACAGCTATAACAACGATACATTTACACAAGTATGCTTAGAAATGCTGAGATACTTTACCCAATACCTAAAACCGCAACAGGGAAGAAAAGTCCTGCTGTCTGTTTAAAAACAAAAAACACTTAAATTTCAACATGTCCTAGTAACAAGAGCCCCCCATAATGTGCCAGTAACAAGAGCCCCCCATCATGTGCCAATAAAAAGAGCACCCCATCATGTGCTAGTAATAAGAGCCCCACCATCACGTGATAGTAATAAGAGCCCCCATCACGTGCCAGTAATAAAAGCCCCCATCACGTGCCAGTAATAAAAGCCCCCATCACGTGCCAGTAATAAAAGCCCCCATCACGTGCCAGTAATAAAAGCCCCCCATCACGTGCCAGTAATAAAAGCCCCCATCATGTGCCAGTAATAAGAGACCCCCATCATGTGCCAGTAACAAGAGCCCTCCCATCATGTGCCAGTAATAAGAGCCCCCCAATGTGCCAGTAACAAGAGCCCCCATCATGTGCCAGTAACAAGAGCCCCTCCATCATGTGTCAGTAATAAGAGTCCCACCATCATGTGCCAGTAATAAGAACCCCCATCATGTGCCAGTAATAAGAGCCCAACCATCACGTGCCAGTAATAAGAGCCCCCATCACGTGCCAGCAATAAAAGCCCCCATCACGTGCCAGTGATAAGAGCCCCCCATCATGTGCCAGTAATAGGAGCCCCACCCATCACGTGCCAGTAATAAGAGCCCTCCCATCATGTGCCAGTAATAAGAGCCCCCCATCATGTGCCAGTAATAAGAGCCCCCCATCATGAGCCAGTAATATGAGCCCCCATCATGTGCCAGTAATAAGAGCCCCCATCATGTGCCAGTAATAAGAGCCCTATCACATGCCAGTAATAAGAGCCCCATCATGTGCCAGTAATAAGAGCCCCCCATCATGTGCCAGTAATAAGCCCCTCATCATGTGCCAGTAATAAGCCCCTCCTATCATGTGCCAGTAATAAGCCCCCCATCATGTGCCAGTAACACGAGCCCCCCAATGTGCCAGTAACAAGAGCCCCCATCATGTGCCAGTAATAAGAGCCCCACCATCATGTGCCAGTAATAAGAGCCCCCATCATGTGCCAGTAATAAGAGCCCCCCAATGTGCCAGTAACAAGAGCCCCATCATGTGCCAGTAACAAGAGCCCCTCCATCATGTGTCAGTAATAAGAGTCCCACCATCATGTGCCAGTAATAAGAACCCCCATCATGTGCCAGTAATAAGAGCCCAACCATCACGTGCCAGTAATAAGAGCCCCCATCACGTGCCAGCAATAAAAGCCCCCATAACGTGCCAGTGATAAGAGCCCCCCATCATGTGCCAGTATTAGGAGCCCCACCCATCACGTGCCAGTAATAAGAGCCCTCCCATCATGTGCCAGTAATAAGAGCCCCCCATCATGTGCCAGTAATAAGAGCCCCCCATCATGAGCCAGTAATATGAGCCCCCATCATGTGCCAGTAATAAGAGCCCCCATCATGTGCCAGTAATAAGAGCCCCCATCATGTGCCAGTAATAAGAGCCCTATCACATGCCAGTAATAAGAGCCCCATCATGTGCCAGTAATAAGAGCCCCCCATCATGTGCCAGTAATAAGCCCCTCATCATGTGCCAGTAATAAGCCCCCCCTATCATGTGCCAGTAATAAGCCCCCCATCATGTGCCAGTAACACGAGCCCCCCCAATGTGCCAGTAACAAGAGCCCCCATCATGTGCCAGTAATAAGAGCCCCCATCATGTGCCAGTAATAAAAGCCCCCCATCATGTGCCAGTAACAAGAGCCCCCCAATGTGCCAGTAACAAGAGCCCCCATGTGCCAGTAAGAGTCCCCCCATCACATGCCAGTAATAATCCCCATCATGTGCCAGCCCAGTAACAAGAGCCCCCCAATGTGCCAGTAAGAGCCCCATTACGTGCCAGTAATAAGCCCCCCATCAAGTGCCAGCCCAGTAACAAGAGCCCACAATGTGCCAGTAACAAGAGCCCCCCAAAAGTGCCAGTAACAAGAGCCCCCCTAATGTGCCTGTAAAACTATTGTACATATAAAAAAAATGTCAGCGACACGATGCAGGCCTCTTCCAGCCTGTGTCCCGCGCTGTACAGCTCAAGAGGCACGAGCCGCTTGAGCCGGCACCTGATAGGCTGCCGGCCTAGTGCCAGCAGCCTATCAGAGGAAGGGGAAGGGACGCACCTCTCCCTCCCCTGCCCCGCCACACTAGCATAGGCATCTGTATCGCTGTCCTGAGGACGGCGATACAGATGACTATGGAGATGAGAGCAATGGAAGCACTCATCTCCCTGTGCCCTGCGGCCTCCACCTCCCACTTCTGAGCAGCTCGGGGGGGGGGGGGGGCAACGTGATGTAGGGGGGGCCCCATCTTGCACCCCCTTGGCGAAGCCATTGATATGCAGGGGTGCATATTAACACGTAGTATCGCTTGCACCTCCACTGTTATCTGCCTCCCACTAATATGTTAATGTACCATATACTATATTAGTGACTGTTATTATTGACTGTTTCATCAGTCAAACTCACTTCCTATAAAATTATCCCTGTACTGGAGATTCACTTTCTTTATCACTTCACCTACAGAGAAATAAATAGGATCCAAATATGCGGTCTATATACACTCTATTGTTGTCTCAATGTAATTGTCTCATAGCAGCCCACAGTATATACTGGGATCCCTCCCATGAAACATCTAATGCCTTAATGGCTACATATGGTGCGTAGTTTTTGCTACTAAAGTTATATCTAAAGCTCTACACGTTTCCTGGCTGATATTTAACACAGCCTTTCATCAGGAGTAGAGATGAGCGAATCAAATCCCACGAAGTGGAATTCGATCTGAATTTCAGGATTAATTCGATTGGCCTAGAAGCCGAATTTCCTTGTCCCTTGTGTCAGCGAATCAATTTAACCTAAAATAGTACAAAAAAAATATAAAAAATGAAACATACCTCCTCCATTTGCTCGCAACGAGCCACCAGCCTCCATCTTGCTTTAAGATCTCGTGGAGCGCGAGATTACATCATCACACCAGCCGATGTGATGACATCATACGTGACCATGCTAGCCGGCGTGATGACGTAAACTTGTGCAGCACAGGATTTCGGCAGAGATCTTCAAGCAAGATGGCGGTGGCCGACCCATCGCGAGCAAATGAAGGCGGTAAGTTTGTTAAAAAAAAAATATTGCTAATTTTACACTCAGATGCCGCAATAATGTACTCTACTGCGGCCGTAGCGCACCCCCGATCTGCCGCCTGCTAAATAGAACTATTCATGCCCCCTGGGCGGAGCTAACCAGACGGGGGTTCCAAACATTTGCAAGGGGGTGTGGACCAGGACAAATCCCCTACCGCCCCAATGCATCGCAAAGTCCCAGGGAGACTGCAAAATGAAATTAGAAGGGACATTCTGGCGGTATATTTACAAAGGAGTCAATTCTGACTGTGACTAGGTAATCTAAGTGGTCATTCAGAGCCCACATACTTTATCTATTTTCCATACAATGAAATGAATAAATACCTGTGGCCATTATCTTATGACCTCTGCAATCAATATCATCATTACGTGATTGAATGGATCCACAATGAGGTGATCTTTCCCTGTACATCTCACAGTTTTTGCATATATTTCACTTGTTTATTTGTTTATTATTTATACATTCATTGGAAAGTAACCGCTATGTTACTTCCACAAAAAATAAACAGTTCAATAATTGACATGCACATCAAGTATTTTCCTCAGTTTATGCAAGCGCATGAATTTCTTCATAACGTCATGTAAAGACTTTACTGTGTGTTAGATGAAGCAGGTGTAGGAGATGTATTCATTCAACCCTGATGGTTTGACTGTTTGCAGAATGAACATCCATTGTGGTTCTTTGTGCAACAATAAATTGTTTATATCACCTCCTCTTAGAGTCATCCTGATGTGTTCCATCCCCTGAAACTTCACATAGTTATCCACATCAGGATGATGCCTCTCTATGTGTTGCCCAATTGGAGTATCAGCCTGTTTGGCAATATCCAGCAGATGTTCCACTTTTCGTCTCCTAAACTCACTCTTGGTTTTGCCTACATACTGCTTGTTACACACACATATAGAAACATAAACCACCCCAACAGTTTTAGAATTGATAAAGGATCTAAATGTGCTACACGTTTGTGTAACAAGCAGTATGTAGGCAAAACAAAGCGTGAGTTTAGGTGACGTCATCGCAGGTCATTTTGCAGGTCCTGCAGAAAGAAGAAAGAAGAGGATACCGGCTGCGCAATCAAGTTGATGAGTTTTTAATTATTTTTAACCCCTCAATGGTCATTTTATTTAGCATTCTGTCTTAAGAATGCTATTATTTTATATAATCATGTTAAATGGAAAATACTAAAATCAGTTCCTGGTACCGAACTCGCAAAGTTCGGTACGAACCCGAACTTTGCAGTTTGGGTTCGTTCAACCCTAATAGTCCCCAATCATCCCCCCTCCCCCACTGTAAGGTGACTGAGAGGGGATGTGCTGCTGGGCACACTGTCCTCTACCAGCAAGCAGAGTTCATTGGGGGGGCACACTGTCCTGAGTTCTCTATGAGCCTACAGTGCCCCCCCCCCCCCAACCCCACAGGAACTCTGTTTGCTGCTGCCCTCCCCCCCAATAAAAATAGACAGATTACTGGGAGGGGCTGGAGAAGATCCAGCGGTCATGGTCCATATCGGAACCAATGACAAAGTTAGAGGTAGGTGGAGAGTCCTTATTTAGGTCTAAAGCTTAGGGCAAGGACCTCAAAGGTAGTATTTTCCGAAATACTGCCTGTACCACGAGCCACACAAGAAAGGCAGTGCGAGATTAGGGAGATTAACAAGTGGCTCAAGAACTGGTGTAGGAAGGAGGGGTTTGGGTTCCTGGAGAACTGAGCCAACTTCTCTATCGGCTACAGGCTCTATCGTAGGGACGGGCTGCACCTCAATGGGGAAGGGGCAGCTGTGCTGGGGAGAAAGATGGCTAGAAGGTTGGAGGAGTGTTTAAACTAGGGACTGGGGGGAGGGAAATTACACTATAGGAGGGGAAGATAGTGCAGATAGAAACTGGGGGCAAGGTAGTGGGACTGGAGGAGGAATGGAAGGAGGGACTAGAAAAGTTCAGAAGGAAAGGTGTAGGGTAAAAAATATACATAAACCTCTCAAATGTATGTATAGTAATGCCAGAAGCCTGACTAATAAAACTGGGGAGCTGGAATTAGTGATGTGTGAGGAGAACTATGACATGGTGGGAATAACTGAGACATGGCTGGATGATAGCTATTACTGGGCAGTTAATGTACAAGGTTACAGTCTGTTTAGAAATGATCGTCAAACCCGGAGAGGGGGAGGGGTTTGCCTTTATGAACATGTGGAGTCACTGTGGGTAGAGATACATGGAGCTAAAAACAACAATAAATTACTAATAGGAGTTTACTATAAACCACCTAATATACCAGAGTCCACAGAAAATCTACTACTAAACGAGATAGACAAGGCGGCAAATCATAATGAGGTGGTTATTATGGGGGACTTCAACTACCCAGATATAGACTGGGAAACTGAAACTTGTATATCTCATAAGGGAAACAGGTTCTTGGCAATAGCCAAAGACAATTACCTCTCCCAACTGGTTCAGGACCCGACTAGAGGGACGGCCATACTGGACTTAGTATTAACCAATAGGCCTGACAGAACAACAGACATGCAGGTTGGAGGACACCTGGGAAATAGTGACCATAAAGTAATAACCTTCCAATTATCATTCAAAAGAGCGTTTCTACAGGGAGGAACAAAAATACCAAACTTCAAAAAAGCTAAATGTAGCCAACTAAGAGAGGCCATAGGCCTAACTAACTGGGACAAAGTCCTCAAAAATAAAAATACAGCCACAAAATGGGATATCTTTAAAAGCTTCCTAAAATCTCATTGTGAGAGGTACATACCATATGGGAATAAAAGGTTAAGGAACAAAAAGAAACCAATGTGGATAAATAGAACTGTAAAGAAAGCAATAAATGACAAAAAGAAAGCATATAAATCACTAAAACAGGAGGGTAGCACGGAGGTACTGAAAAACTATAAGAAAAAAATAGAACATGTAAAAAACAAATAAAAGCGGCCAAACTAAAGACCAAGAGCTTAATTGCCAAAGAGAGTAAAACTAACCCTAAAATGTTCTTCAATGATATAAATGTTAAAAAGTATAAATCTGAAGGTATCGGCCCTTTAAAGAGTAATGAGGGGGGAGTCGCAGAGAGCAACGAGGAGAAAGCAAAGCTGTTAAATATTTTTTTCTCCAAAGTATTTCCTGAGGAAAATAAACTGTCAGATGACATGCAGAATGCAAAAATAAATTGCCCATTAAAAGTGTCCTGTCTGACATCAGCGACTTAAAAAGATTAAAATTGACAAATCGCCAGGACCGGATGGCATACACCTTCGTATCCTAAGGGAATTAAGTAATGTCTTAGCCAGACCCTTATTTCTGATATTTGCGGACTCTATACTGACAGGGAATGTCCCACAGGATTGGCGCATTGCAAATGTGGTGCCAATATTCAAAAAGGGTCCAAAAACAGAGCCTGGAAACTATAGGCTGGTAAGTTTAACATTTGTTGTGGGTAAACTGTTTGAAGGTTTTCTGAGAGATGTTATATTAGAGCATCTCAACGGAAATAAGCAAATAACGCCATATCAGCATGGCTTTGTGAGGGATCGGTCATGTCAGACTAATTTAATCAGTTTCTAAGAGGAGGTAAGTTCTAGACTTGACAGCGGTGAATAAATGGATGTCGCATATCTGGACTTCTCCAAAGCATTTGACACTGTACCACATAAAAGGTTAGTATATAAAATGAGAATGCTCGGACTGGGAGAAAACGTCTGTATGTGGGTAGGTAACTGGCTCAATGATAGAAAACAGAGGGTGGTTATTAACTGGTACACACTCACATTGGGTCACTGTCATTAGTGGGGCACCTCAGGGGTCAGTATTGGGCCCGATTCTCTTCAATATATTTATTAATGATCTTGTAGAAGGCTTGCATAGTAAAGTATCAATTTTCGCAGATGACACTAAACTATGTAAAGTGATTAACACTGAAGAGAACAGTATACTACTACAGAGGGATCTGGATAGATTGGAGGCTTGGGCAAATAAGTAGCAGATGAGGTTTAACACTGACAAATGTAAAGTTATGCACATGGGAAGGAAAAATGCAAGTCACCCATACATACTAAATGATAAAACACTCGGTAACACTGACATGGAAAACAATCTAGGAATTTTAATAAACAGCCAACTAAGCTGCAAAAACCAGTGTCAGGCAGCTGCTGCCAAGGCCAATAAGATAATGGGTTGCATCAGAAGGGGCATAGATGCCCGTTATAAGAACATAGTCCTACCACTTTACAAATCGCTAGTCAGACCACACATGGAGTACTGTGTACAGTTCGGGGCTCCTGTAAACAAGGCAGACATAGCAGAGCTGGAGAAGGTCCAGAGGAGGGCAACTAAAGTAATAACTGGAATGGCGCAACTACAGTACCTAGAAAGATTATCAAAATTAGGGTTATTCACTTTAGAAAAAAGACGACTGAGGGGAGATCTAATTAATATGTATAAATATATCAGGTGTCAGTACAGAGATCTATCCCATCATCTATTTATCCCCAGGACTGTGACTGTGAAGAGGGGACATCCTCTGCGTCTGGAGGAAAGAACTTTTGTACACAAACATAGAAGAGGATTCTTTACGGTAAGAGCAGTGAGACTATGGAACTCTCTGCCTGAGGAGGTAGTGATGGTGAGTACAATAAAGGAATTCAAGAGGGGCCTGGATGTATTTCTGGAGCGTAATAATATTACAGGCTATAGCTACTAGAGAGGGGTCGTTGACCAGGGAGTTATTCTGATTGCCTGACTGGAGTCGGGAAGGAATCTTTTATTCCCCTAAAGTGGGGAAAATTGGCTTCTACCTCACAGGGTTTATTTTTTTGCCTTCCTCTGGATCAACTTGCAGGATAACAGGCCGAACTGGATGGACAGATGTCTTTTTTCGGCCTTATGTACAATGTTAACAATTTTTTTTAAGACTGCTGTGCTCTTACTGTGGGTGGCTGCTCGGCTGAGGCACTGGCACATTACAGGGGTCAGGCAGTCAGAAAAATAGTGTCTATTCTGGCTGGGCCTGCAGCCTGGCTGTGCTCAGAACTTCAGAGTGACCGCAACAGATGAGGGTGGCAGATGAGGTAGGCGGTGGACACTGCATGAGCGTGGTATACAACTGCCGCGCCATGTCTGCGACTGGAGCCTGGATCATGGACAGGTCAGAGGAGGGTCGTGGCCCGCAGTATATCGGTGGATCATGCTACTTGAGCACACAATGGGAGAAGGGGGGTCCTGCCCTGACTGATAGGGAAGCCCGGGACCTAACAGACGATAAGTGGGTGAGCTGTTGGCCGCCTCAATCCCCCATAAGTTACTAGTTAATAAACTGAGTCTGTAGATGTAGGGGATGGGGCCTTCTATAAGCGCCACCTCCCCATGGGCCCCATAGTAGCTGTGTGGTCTGCCTATATTTGCAGCACGCCACTGTGTATATATATATATATATATATATATATATACACTGTATATATATATATATATATATATATATATACACATACATATATACTGTATATATATATATATATATATATATATACACTTCATCAGGCCAGATCAGACCTCTTAATCTGTATTAGACCTCAGATCAGAACTTTCAATCAAACTCCCCCAGTCTGTATACATACAATGCTACAGAAAAAGGAAATAATTTCATACACAATTTCATTAGAAAATGATAAAATGGACTTGGATGGTTAAAAGCTAATATCTACTGTGTCTAATGTTAAATTTGTCCTAAAAGGCCTAGATAGTAATATGTGAATACTAATAAAACCTGTAATGTCTAATCCTGTAAAATTGGTACTTGAGTTTAGCAATAGCTGGATAATTGAAAGTATTAAAAGATTTAAATGCAGAAACTTGAGCGTAAAAGTAAGATTGTGAAAGTTCAATTTGAAATTATCAGACTTCACGTGTGTGCATACAAATGCAAGTAATTTAAAAGACAAAAGGAAACGTGACACTATTAATAGCCAGAGGGAAATGTGGGATTCGGCATGATGTATTATTTTGGTCTTAATGACAGGAGTTTTATAATAGGTAAGTAGAAAAAGATAGTTGTAATAACTGTCGAGGGAGAAAAAAATTATATGTAAAGATGTACTGTAATAGGGCTAGGAAAGCAAATAGACTGAAACGTCTCCAAAAACATATATTGTGATCTAGGCAAAAAATGTTGTTTTGTTTTCAATTACCTTATATCCATTGCATATTAGACCTTTTCATTTAGAGGACCACCCAACTACAAGATCACTTTTGGGTGGTTGTATTAAAATGATTGCCCATTTGTACAATCACTTTACATAACATCTCAGGGCTGAACAGTCATTTTCCACCCTGACTGTAATGCAAGGCACCAACAAACAGACCAGTGATGAAAGCAAAAAGGTGTTTATTCACCAGAAACATAAACGTCCAGGACACTTGCTGGTAACAAGGAATAATAACAAAAAACCAGGCAAGGAGATTCCAGGAATAGTCCCAACCAGTGCTGAATGATGCTGTGCACTTGGCAGTCGAGTCACTCCAGATCTTGGGTCCGCTGTAAGGACAAAGTTCCTGGCAGTCTTCAGTCACTAGGAGTTGTGACCTATACCTGGTTGAGGGAAAATAACAGTGGGCACTGATCACCCTGAGAGACCTCCTTTTAAATGCCTGCTGACCAATCCCAGGGTGCCAAGTGTCCACTACCATAGGTGAACAAATTGCCCTGCACCTGAGTACAAGGCCTAAGGCAATCACAAGTTGATTAACCCATGGCTGGCTCCCTAATCCACTTTGCTCTTGTGAGTCAGTATAATATGCGCCACTGGTCGACGAAGTGCATAAGAAGCGCGTACTCGTGACCGTGTATCCCTTTGCGAACCTGCCCTCGTGCGTACGCACGGACGCATGATTGACTCAGCGCGAGTATGCGAGCGCGTGGACCCAGATGCGGAAACGGAAGTCGCAGGAGACACCGGAGACAACCCTGGCCGCGGCGTCTTGTCACTCGCCTGGCCACTCTGTCCCCGGGACTCAGACGGTCCTCCCCGGTCAGACGGTCCTCAGACGGTCCTCCCCTCCGATGTCCACGCGAACGCATCTCCGCACTGGCTCTCAAAGGGGTCAGCGCTGGTGCATCAGAGACACGCATAACCTGTCCCGCAACTCCACGAGGACCCCTCTTGGCTCCCCTGGAGTGCGAAGCAGGTGAGGATCTTACACTGACATTTCAGTATTCAGTGTTTGTTTTTAAATTCTCATTTTATTGAAAGATTCTTTTAAATATTTGCTTCTTTTTAATAATATAGCAGATATATGCAGTAAATATATTTGGATGACACATATAAACAATTTTAACATAAATATGAATGTCAGGCCCTTTCAGTGGTGTTGACAAAGAATGTGCTACATACATGCTATTCAAATGAACAGTAACTCAGACATAAAATACCATCAATGGAAAGAATAAGAGGGAATAACTCTGCCAGTTGGTGGTTCAAAGCGGCAGTATAGACTGAAATATAGGATTAGTGATTCAATTCTAGTAAAGGTAAAGTAGAGACTACTATATTATTGATATTATGTGGCAAAACTGTGGGCTTCTCTATAAAAAGACTATAGATTCCAGATATCCATAAACTTAGCAATGGAATGATTTTTTAAGGCCAGCAATTCATCCAATCTATAGAGTTCATCAATCTTTAATATCTATTGCTTGTTAGTATGAGGGTCCTGGGATTACCAAAAGGTTGCAAATAAAAGTTTAGGACTAGAGAGATAAGCCAAGTTGGTTAGATTATGTTTGGTCCATAATGTGGTGTGTGTTCCCATAATAAGATGATAACTGCTAAAAGATGAATATTGGTTGATTAAATATCTTTATGAGCTGCATATGGTTCCAGAAGTTATATAAACCAGGGCATGTCATACACTGACCTGGGAACAGACGAGCAGTACAAGCACACGTCCGTTGGGACAAGCCAGGCTGCTATCTAAAAGACAGGTGTCTTATACCACCTAGTCAGAGTTTTATAAGAATTTTCTTGAAGACTCACACAACTTAAAATGTCATGAAAGTGATAGAGTATAAATTTGACTTTATCAGAAAATTGATTGGCTAGTTCTAATTCCAAAACTCTAGTGAATGTTGGCCTGTCTGAGCCCCCTAAATCCAGGAGTTATCTATATATTCTTAAAAACATTTTTGGAGGGAGCCTGGGAAAAAGTTGAAAGCTCTCAAACAAGTTGGCTTTTCTTCATGTAAGCTGTACTGTTCAAAGATGTAGGCATCTGCTTAAAAGCCAATCTGTGTATAGAGGATATATTTGGTGTTGTTGTGCAGGGCAGAATTTCTTTAATGTCTACTAAATGGTTTCCTTTAAAGGTTGACTGACAGGGTACTCCCTTTAAAAAGTTCCATGGTACTGGAATCTCTATTAACCATTTGTTCAGAAAAAACTGAATCAATAATATTGGCCTCAAGGGTAAGAGGAACATAGCAGCAAATATATTTTCCTGGATAGCTATAGAGGTTAATAAGGCACCTCTTCTTATTTTACTATATAGCATTCTAAGAATCAATTGCTATTATTTTTTGTAAAATCTCTTACTCTCTACTCAATAAACATTATTTTCTCTCTGTGAGACAAGCAACCTTTATTTATAGAAGTTTTTTTATTCCACTTTTATAGAAGTTTTTTTATTCCACTATATACTTGCTGAATGTATGGGATAGATGGTGCCCATAAGTAAATGAGTTTATGTGAACCTAAAAGGTATCTGTCACCCCCACTTCCTCATAGATTGTAAGCTCTTGTGAGCAGGGCCCTCGCTCCTAGTGTTTTAGTTTTACATTAGCCAGTTAAGTGATGTCTTTTGTTGTGTACATTAACCCTCTCAATTTGTAAAGCACTTTGGAATATGGTGGCACTAAATAAATAATAATTATTATTATTATAAGGATTACTATTATCTTTCAATATCAATGTTGGGTGCATGCTGAGAAGATAATTAGAGCCATATGGCAATGTGGTGGCTGTGTAGTACAAATAAATGCCAAGAAGGGCAATTTCCCTCTTGTTTTAGTTTGGTTAAGATGTGAATAAACCAATATTTCCACCCCTAAGGTTTCTTCACCCTCATCAGAGACTTAAAAATTGTGGTTCTTGACAATATAAACCAGGCCTGGAGGTGTTTTTCTGTACTCATTTCATAACCATTGCAACAAAAAATCCAATAGATTCACAAGCTTGAATTTGTACTACCTAGCATGGTGTATTTGTAGAAAGCCGCATGAATTGTAGTTTTAGCGTTCCTTTAACTTGGTGTACTCTGAAATAAGTGTAATGAAAAGTTTGAATTTATTTCTACAAGACATTAATGTACTTGGTACAATGGTTCCTATGCATTACTTAGACAACACTGCTTGGCACATTACCAGATTTAATGAAATGCAAAGGAATATAGTGGTGACTGTGTTCCAATGACATCAACCTCTGTGCAAGTGCATCGAAGAGTCCTATTAAAGCTGAGCTAAACAGGTTTGCAATTGCTTTTTATATATTTCCTGACATTTCTCTTAAAGTGATGTCTCATTTCCAATTCAAGGCCAATATAAGTGAAACATATTGGTAGTTCCAAGAATTCCATTGAGAAAAAGCTTTGTTCTGTTCACTGTGCTTTCGATACATGAGTTGTTGTATATATTGCTGCTAAGATCTAAATCTAATTTAATATCATGTGAAGGAATAATTATTTTAGCATTTGGGGGGTATTATATTTATTTAAATATTCAAAGGTTTAATGCCTCTCTCAATTTTTTTTTAATGCATTTTCTTTTTGCACTGAAAAACTAACAGATATTTTATACTTACTGATAATAGAGCATGGATTTTCATATACAATTCTTAATTGTCTATTCAAAAACCTTTTTCAAAAATTTCTTAACTATTGTAAGTCAGTTAGTTCAAGTACCTAGCTGTGTAGTTTCAAATGTGCAATTGTATATTGCTTTTCATATTTTTTCCTATAGAACACTGCTTGAAAATTAGTTTTCAAACACCAGCTGTGTCTTTTCAATTTGAAAAATATAACACGCCTAAGCAATAGAAATTATACAATGCAAATTAAAATGAAGTGTGTTAATTATGAGTATTATATATATGATACACCTTCAATATGCATAAAGATCTTAGGTATGTCACACCTGATTAGATTTAAATGAAATGTAAAAACGTGATTTATTTATTTATTGTAGAAAGAGCATTATTGGCAGAAGAAGTGGCTTTAGAAACAGTGATGACCTTAAAAAGTGGTGAGAAGAAAATCAAGACAAATTCAACTGACAACTTCATGATCGTAATATTATGACACCTATTTATAGCATGTTATTTTAGCTATAATATTTTGCAACCAATGTCAGATACGGTAGGTGTGAATCCCTCTATTCATTTCCATGGTACTGCTGGAAATAGCTGATCTCTGGCTTGGCTATCTCCAGTAGTCTTATAGAAGTGAATTGAGTGGTAGCCATGATTGCATGGTGCAATCTTGTTTCATTTCTATGGCCTTTCTGAAAATAGCTGAGCGTTCTCACTCAGCTATTTTTGGAACTCTCATAGAAATTAATGTAGAGCATGCCGAGAATGCGCAGTGTGATCTTTCACGAGCCCATTTCTGGTTATAGGTGAGAGTCCCAGAGGTAGAACCCCTTTCTGACATTGGCGGAATACTGTATTTTAGCGATATGCTGCCAAATAATGTCTCATATGAGCATCATTCCTGACCAACCATTTTAATTTGAATTGAGACCAAAACTCTGTGAAAACTTTGAATCCAGAGACAGAACATCAGCAATCTGGTTTGGAATTGTCTGGGAGTAACAGCTATATAAGCAAACTGTTAACACAAGTTTGTGAGCATGCTGGTGTTTCATCGCAAGTGTGTGTTTCTCTTAAGCGTGTGACTTAAAGAGGACCTGCCACCAAAAACACAGTGCAATCTGACAGCACCATGTTGTAGAGCAGGAGAAGCTGAGCATATTGGTATATATGTTTTTGTTGGCAAAGATTCAGTAAAACCTGTAATTTATATTTTTATATCTCTGCTTTTTCTACCTTCTGTGAACAGCATTGGTACAGGAGGGAGAGGTTATCAGTGATTGATAACGTTGTGTGTATAAGTGTGCATGAGATGTATCTGTCAGTCACTGATAATCCCTCCCTCTTGTACCGATAGCACTTCACAGGACTGCAGATGTAAATGTAAAAAGTTTTACTAAATATTTTCCCACAAAAAAAAAAAAAATAATATATATATATATATATATATATATTATATATATATTATTATTATTATTATTTATTATTTAAGCGCCATTCATTCCATAGCGCTGTACATATGATAAGCAGTGCACATACATAACACAGACAATTGTACTAATCATAAACAAGATGAGTTACAAACTGGTACAGAAGGAGAGAGGGTCCTGCCCGTGAGGGCTTACAATCTACATGGTATGGGAGAAGGACACAGTAGGTGCGGGTTAAGTTGGTCATGGCGGTATAGAGGCAGCAGGGTCATTGGTTGTAGGCTTGTCTGAAGAGGTGGGTTTTCAGGTTTCTTTTGAAGGATTCCACTGTAGGTGAGAGTCTAATATGTTGGGGTAGCGAGTTCCAGAGTATGGGGGATGCACGGGAGAAATCTTGGAGTCGATTGTGGGAAGAGGCAATAAGAGGAGAGGAGAGAAGGAGGTCTTGTGAGGATCGGAGAGTGCGTGTGGGGATGTACCGGGAAAGTAGCTCAGAGATGTAGGGAGGGGACAGGTTATGGACGGCCTTGTATGTGTTTGTCAGTACTTTGAAGTGGATTCATTGGGCAATGGGGAGCCAGTGAAGGGATTGGCAGAGGGGAGAGGCAGAGGAGTAATAAGTTGAGAGGTGGATTAGTCGGGCAGCAGAGTTGAGGATAGATTGGAGGGGTGCGAGGGTGCTAGAATGTCACGAACTATGGATCCGATCGCTCCGGATCCCACAGCTGTGACGTAGTGGTCTGTGACGGAGTCTGCGCACACACAGAGACCTCACGTGACCGGGGTATTACCATCCGGCTAACACCCCCCCACTACACTTCGGTAACTGCCACCACGTGGGTTCCCGGTCCACGAGCCGACTATCTGGGTCATTCACTATCACACAGATCAGTGGATGAACCGGATATCACTTACTGACCAACTGCAGTCAATCACCCCCAGCTACAATTCCTAAATGCAATTTAACTAACTACCTGGTAATGTCTCTTCAAAGGCAAGGTACGTTGCTCAGCAGCTTAGAATATGGAAGACTTGGCCATTTAGATTTTATAATCTTTAATAAGAGGTAAAAAGCAGTGCATACAAGTCTAATGAAAATGACTACAAATCTACAGAATAATAATAACAATATAAATAATCACGACAGTTCAAATGAAAGGGAAAAAGATGAAAGAATGCTTAGTTTCTCTGGAGGGTTTCAGATGGTCGTTCATATGTCCTTTTTGAATCCTTGCAAACCCCTTTTCAGTATGTATCAGGGGAGACCCTCAAAGTTCTTCTGATACAGGGATATGCCGGCAATGTCCAATTAAGTGTCTGGTGATGTTCCATGGGTCTCTCGCCTCATATATCAATCTGCTCAGCTCCTCCTGCTCTATAACATGGTGCTGTCAGGTTGAATTGCATTTTTTGGTGACAGGTCCTCTTTAAACACTTGACAACCGCACATTGACTATAAACGTCCTGTGCGGTCGGGTTTATCTCTGATCTGACATTTCTGAACGTCCTTTCAGAGATGGTAGCTACATGCTAATTGTGCAGCTGCCGAGTGGGGGGCCCATTGTCAGTGACAGCAGGGCACCCCAGAGAAAAGGCAGGGACCTGGGTGTCCCTGCCTTCTAGATCACTATATACACAGCACTGAATGAGCACTGTGTATACAGCTGAGGAAGCCATGTGCTGCTTCCTGTCCCGGCCTGGTGGTCATGTGACCGCCGGAGCCGGGGGAGTGCAGGGGCTGTTGGGTCTTCCACAGACCTCAATCAGCCCTGCACTGAGGTTATACAGCACTGTATAATGCTGTACAGCCTCTCTGGGGGTGTATTTTCCCTGTAACTGGGGCTACTGTGTCAACCCCAGTTACAGGACAAAGCAATAGTGAAAAAAAATATTAAGTTAAATGTCCCCCAAAGGCTATGTATGACCTTATAGCGGACACAAAGTGTAAAATAAAGAATACAAAAATAAAAATAGACGGTCGGCTCTATAACAATATCATATGATCTACCCCTATTAGGTTAACACCGTAAAAATAAAAAAACATTGTGCCAAAACAGATTTTTTTAGCTAGCTCACCTTCCAAATGTTAATAAATCTAAAAGTTGTATGTACCCCAAAATGGTAGCAATAAAAACATCACCTCATCCCGCAAACAATGAGCCCCACACAAGATCATAGCCATAAAAAGAAAAAAACATATGGCTCTAAGAAAATTGCAACACAAGAACATGATTTTTTTTTCTAAAAATGTTCTTGTGTAAAACATAAAACTTAAAAAAAAAAAATAGACATATTTGGTATCGCCACATCTGTACAATTGTCTCTACAAAAATATCATATGATCTACCCCATCAAGTGAACAGTGCAAAAAACAAAACAAATAAAAATTATGCCAAAACTGCTTTTTTTTGTCACCTCACCTCACAAAAAACATAATATCAATCAAAAAGTTGTATGTACCCCAAAATGGTAGCAATAAAAACTTCACCTCGTCCTGCAAAAAACAAGCCCTCACAAAAGACTACAGCCAGAAAAATGAAAAAATTATGGCTCTAAGAAAATGACAACACAAAAACATGATTTTTTTTCTACAAATGTTTTTGGGGCAAAACGTAAAAATTAAAAAGCTAGATGTAGTTGTGTCCATAATGACAGGATCTATAAAAATATCACATGATCTACCCCATCAAGTGAACCCAAAAAATAAGATAAAAAGCAACCAGAAAGCCAAATGTATTCCAAAATAGTGCCAATAAAAACTACAGCTTGTCCAGCTCAAACTAAGCCCTCACACAACTCATTTATCAAAAAAATAAAAAAAAGTTATCGCTCTTAAAAACCATGACATAAAAATACCATGTTAGAAAATTCTGATGCAGCTCCTTCCATTCTGAGCCATGGCGTATCCCCAAATAACAGTTTATGACCACAATTAGGGTGTTATTGTATTCAGCAAATAATGTGAGGATAGGCACTAAGACAAAATAATAATGTCTTTATTAAATGTATGATTAAAAAAGAGGATATCACCCGTCAGTGTGGTGATCAACACTGACTATAACTAAATGTGTGAGAAAATAATGATATCTGCCAAACAGCGCCACCATCTGGGATACCAGAACAGTCTCACAACTCACTAACACATAGGGCTCAATGCACCACAGGGTTCAAGATGTATGACCCAGGGTGAGGACTATATCTGGGGGATATATGGTATGGGGGATACACCAAACACCACTCCAAACAGCGAGAGCCGGCGCGCAGACTCTCACTGCACTGATAATTGCAGGTGCAGGACTATGGCAGAGCAAATACCATCACTCCAAAGTGAATTTGCGGAGCAAGGATTGCCCTGACATACTATCCTGCCTGAGCTAGCAACCTCTAGGTTGAGGTGCTGCGTGCTAGTGTGCACACTAGCACGTAGCACCTCAACCTAGAGGTTGCTAGCTCAGGCAGGATAGCAACTGTTTGTTACAGCTCCGTACCTCACACTAGAGGAATACGGCGCTAGGCAGGTATTTCTATTGCTGTCTGTCCGTCCACTACCTCGGTCAAGAAAACATAACTGAGGCTTTGGGCTCCATTCTAAGTTTGGTGCACATAGCTCCTGACGAAATGCATCCTCAATGCATGGAAACGCGTTGAGCTGTTACCACTAAGGGGTATGCCAGGGCAATCCTTGCTCCGCAAATTCACTTTGGAGTGATGGTATTTGCTCTGCCATAGTCCTGCACCTGCAATTATCAGTGCAGTGAGAGTCTGCGCGCCGGCTCTCGCTGTTTGGAGTGGTGTTTGGTGTATCCCCCATACCATACATCCCCCAGATATAGTCCTCACCCTGGGTCATACATCTTGAACCCTGTGGTGCATTGAGCCCCATGTGTTAGTGAGTTGTGAGACTGTTCTGGTATCCCAGATGGTGGCGCTGTTTGGCAGATATCATTATTTTCTCACACACTTAGTTATAGTCAGTGTTGATCACCACACTGACGGGTGATATCCTCTTTTTTAATCACACATTTAATAAAGACATTATTATTTTGTTTTAGCGCCTATCCTCACATTATTTGCTTGATTGTATATATAGGCGTATATTTAATATACCACTCCAGTTTATTTTCTGTTATTGTATTCAGGAGAAAGTGGGTAGCAAAGTGTGCTGGGAAATTGTCCTGTTATCTTTTGTGAAAAAGTTTGGGCCTAAAGCACCATTTTCTTATATAAAAAAAAATAGTTTTTCCTTTTCACACCAAGTATAAAAAATTCTATAAAACGCCTGTTAACTGAAGTGCTTGCTACACCCCTTAAAAATTAATTGGGTGGTGTAGTTTACAAAATGTGGTCACTTTTTGGAGGTTTTCACTGTGGGGGAACCTCAGGGTCTCTTCAAATACAACATGGTGCCCAAAGACTATTCCAGCAAAATCTGCCCTCTAAAAACCATATGGCGCTCCTTGCCTTCTGTGCCCTGGTGTGTGCCCAAACAGCGGTATACGAACACATATGGGGTGTTCTGCAAACTGCAGAATCACAGTAATACATTTTGAGGTTTGTTTTGTTGTTAACCCTTGATGTGCTCCAGGAAAAAATTGATTACAATGTAAAATCTGCAAAAAAAAGTGAAATTTTTAAATGTCACCTCTATTTTGCTTTAATTCCTGTGGAATACCTAAAGGGTTAACACCATTTCTAAAACCAGTTTTGAAGAGTTTTAGGGGTGTCAATTTTAAAATGGGGTCATTTATGGTTGGTTCTATTATGTAAGCCCTGCAAAGTAACTTCAGAACTGAACTGGTCCTTAAAAAAGTTTACTTTGGAAATGTTCTTAAAAATTGCTTCTACAATTCTAAACATATGGGGAATGTTAATTAATGAATATTTTATGAGGCATCGCTTTCTGTCTTAAAATCAGAGAGATTCAAATCTAGAAAACAGTGAATCTATTCATATTTTCGTTAACTTTTAGATTTGTTTAATGAATAAAGGTAAAAGATATAGACTCATATTTCCCATTAACATGATGTACAATGTGTCACGAGAAAACAGACTCTGAATGGCTTGGATAAGTAAAAGCATTCCAAAGTTATTACCACATAAAGTGACACATGTCAGATTTGCAGAATTAAGCCTGGGCAGGAAGTGGGTAAATGGCCCAGTTTGGAAGTGGTTAAGATAAGTGAGTAGCTGTAAGGCCTGTTAAATTATCTGCATTGCTGAGTATACTATTTTTATAGATGACATAGGAGAAGGTTTGGTAGGTAAGGTTTGCAGATGACACCAATGTGGGTTATAGAGTTGATATTCCTGAAGGGGGATGTAAAATGGAACAAGATTTAGGCTCACTAGATAATTAACAATGGAAACTGCAGTTCAATGTTTCCAAATGTAAAATAATGCATTTGGGGAGAAGGAACCCTCAGTCTGAGTATCGTATTGGCAGCTCTGTATTAGCAAGGACAGCTTCAAAATGAGTGCACAGTGTGGATAGGCAGCAGGGAAAGCAA